>NC_058086.1:78546470-78872465 GCF_014858855.1 Bufo gargarizans | reverse complement strand
TAGTTCCTTTATCCTTTGCGATACCGGGGGCCGTTTTTTACTGGACATGCTTTTTGCCCTGGCCCTCTGCAACCCAATCTCCTGGCTCAGGATTTTCAGGTGCCGTCCCAGCTCCTTAACCTCACGGAGGTGAAACGCCACCCGGGAGCTGTAGGTGGGGGTGGACTCTCCCTCCCGCCGGGACCCCCAACCTACCTGGGACGGCACCTCCTCAGCCTCAGCAATTCTTGCAATCCTCCTTCCGGAAGTTCCAGGGTCCTCGGGGGGGACTTGGCTGCTGCTACCTCGTCCGGTCTTCCTCACCCCCTCGCCTCCACCACTCTGGGTCCGTGCGCGGGATCCGCCTGACCCCGTCCGGGGAGCAGGGTTCTTCTTCTTAGAAGTCATGGCCCAGGCCCCTGCCAAACTCCCTAGGGAGAGGCAGGGCCTGGGCTGGGGAGAGAGATGGAAAGCCTCCCCACAAGTCTGGTTCCACCCAGGGGATTAGGATGTTGGAAATCTCCCTGGGCCCTTAACGAGGTGGAAGTCCAGGAGCTCCAAACAACCACACCCTTCTGCCACTACTGCTCACACCAGACTCCTCACTGGACACGCCCGCTCTGTCTCCGCCTCCTCCTCCAGCGCTGAATTTAGTGCAGGGGAGGGAAGGAACATGGTCATCAGTGCCCAGGTCTTAAGGGCAGTAGGGGAGGGTGGGGGCTTGGCCGTTGGCGATGAAAGTGTCTGTGTAAATAATAATAAAGTAATTAATAATAAAGTTAAGGAAAATAAAGACAAAGGTAATAAAGGTAATAACGGAAATGTGATGACATATGCTGCACCAGCTGTCCCAGCAGGGGGAGAGGGTGTATGTGAGCAGGGTGTTGGTAGGGATGTTGGTGAGGGTGCTGCGTTGGGTCCCAAAGGTGGGGTGGATGCTGGGAGTCGGCGGGCTGTCGCTGAAAAAGTGGCTGCTGCGGCTCCTGGTGTTCACCTTCCGGAGGGATCCGACGTGGTATCCGGTACTAGTGTAGTGGGGGGGGGGGGGGGCGGTTTAGTTGCCCCTCCTGACTTCTTTGGCTTCCTCGCCCTCAGGGTCTGGTAATGGTGACTTGCAGCGGCGACTGCTGGAGGCCCATAAAAAGGGGGAGAGCTCCTTTTCCGTAGAGGGGAAGAAGGTGGAATGTTCATTCTGGTTCAACAGACATGGCGTTCGGACCTTCCGAGAACAGAACGGGGGCGAGACCCGTGGAGTAGCGATGAAGCTTGCCCTACTAGAAAGAGGGTAGTGGAGCTCCTGCTTGGAATGGGTTTCAAGGCAATTGACATCTTTGCCTTGATCCATCCTTTTGGCTCCAAGGAGTTTGACATCAGCTTTGTCCGGCCGAAGGGGCTTGAGCTCTTCTGGTCCGGATATGAGCTGGTGAAGAACATGCCGGACTGGCGTGGTTTCGTTGCAAAAGCGATAACCCGCCAGAGTGAGGTCAAGAGAGTGACCGTGCTGACCCGTAACGAGTCGCTCTCTTGTATTGACATCATGACCTGGCTGGGAAGGTACGGAGAGGTCCAGGGAATACCAGCTAAAAACCTGGACGAGTTTGGCATTTGGTCGGGTGCCTGGACGTTTAATATCAAGCTTAAGCATCTGGGTAGTACAGTTTCCCACGTTCCATCATCTGCATTTATCGGCCGAGACAGGATCTTGGTTTTCTACAGGGGGCAGCCTAAGCTCTGTCACAAGTGCGGCAGCCCCACACACTTCAGGGCCAGCTGCCAAGTGCAGAAGTGCGCGTTGTGTGGGGGGACAGGTCATCTTGCTGCATCTTGTGAGGAGATTAGATGCAACCTGTGTGGGGAGCTAGGGCACCCCTTCAGTTGCTGTCCTCTCTCTGAGGCCAATGCGGCCCGAGCTCATGCAGGAGCGGGGCGGGAGGTCCCTTCGGATGAGGCGGGTACTGGCAAAGGCAGTGGAGTTAAGGGGTCAGTGAGGAACCGGAACATCCCATCCCGGCAGAGGCGGAGAGAGAGGCATCAGGCGGAGAGGGAGGGGGAGGAACCCCGTCCTGGGGTGATGCCCGCTCCTTCCCCAAACGACTGCCCCTCCTGAATCCGAGACCCTAGGGGGCAGCGAGCTGGAGGAGGAGATTGAGAGACTGGATCGGGCCGAAGAGACTCTGTCCTCGCACTACGAAAGTTCTGCAGAGGGTAGTGGGGCAGAGTCCCAAAGTAGACGGAAACAGCGTACTAAAAAAAGATCTAGCCCGACCAAAGTTGCCAAGGAAGGCTCCCCTCTGGAGCTCTCCAACCGGTACCTCATCTTGGATGAGACCTCTGCCTCCTCTGCTGAGGAGGGGGTTGAAGTGAGGGGCCGGGGGTGAAGGAGGGAGAGCCTTCAGGGGGCCCCGCGCCCCCCTCTGGTGGGGATGCAAGGTCCTCAGGAGGGGTGGCAAAACCGGGCCCTGAGACTGAGAAAGCCAGGAGTGGTGCGCAGAGGGAGGTGGTGGTGGCAGAGATGGATACTACTATCTCCCTCAAGAGAGGTCGTGCTGCTCTAGAAGGCAGCCTCGGGAGGGGGGAGAAGGATGGGAAGTCTAATTTAACTACTCTTTATGGCGGTACCCGCTCTGCTGACTCTGGCGACCATTAATGTCGCCAGCATTAAGTCGGATGCAGCTCGTTTCACAGCATTCGATTTTCTCAGTCGTGTTGAAGCTGACATTTTGTTTTTGCAAGAGACCAGGCTGCCATATTTGGCAGCGATTTATAAAGCCAAGAGGGAGTGGAGACCAGGGCCCTCCCACTGGTCTCTTGCGGCTGAGCCGTATAGTGGAGTGGCGGTCCTTTTTACTGCACCGGTAGAATGCCGATGAGTAATTGAATTTGAAATGGGGAGGTGTTTGATCTTGGGCCCCAGTCCAGGTGGGACAGAAAATGTCTCTTTATGAGGATTAAGCCTTTCCTTTTTACAAGCCGGCAGGTGGTTTTTGGTGGGGACTTTAATACTGTCACAAGGCCCCAAGACAGGGGAGGCACCAGAAACCAGCTGACTTATGATAGTATTTTTTGAGGCTTGTCTGGAGGATGTCCACATTAGGCATACCCCAGGCCATGGGGGTTTCACTTTCTATAGAGGTAGTCAGATAAGGTCTAGCATAGATAGCCTCCTTCTTCAAATAAAACCTACCTTTTCTCCCTTAAGGGTTGTGGAGGTGGAATTCTCCAATCACTGTTTGATTATGTTTTCTCTGAATATTTCAGAATCCCCCCAAATGGGAAGAGGTTATTGGAAGCTGAATTCGGTGTGTCTTGGAGGAAACAGAGGTGAGACAATCATTTGAGGACTTCCTTCAGAGTCAGGTACCTTTACTGGATCTCTGTGATACTAAGTCAGAGTGGTGGGAGATATTCAAAGATCGAGCTGCAAAGTTCTTCCGCCGGCTCTCAAGCCTCAGGTCCCTGGACAGGTACCGCCTGTATCAGGGTCTGAGGAGGAAACTCGAGCATCTGGTCTCAACTGGTGGTAGCCGCGAGGATATCTCCAGGGTGAAATATTTGCTCAAGAGGTGCCAGTATGATAGGCACACATCTTTAGTTTTTGAGAGGGACTTCGGGAGGTATGCTCGCCCGACCCCTACAGAAATTGTAAGATGTCAGTGAAGAGTAAGTTAGTAACATGACTGGTCGATAGTACTGGATCTCTGAGCAGGTCCAGATCAGGGATCCTGGAAGTCGTCAGATCCTTCTACTCGTGCCTCTTGGGGAGGAGGGATCTGGATCGGGACAGGATGTCGGCTTTCCTGGCTGGGGTCACCCCTGAGTCAGGAGCTCACCTCTCTTTTGACGGTTTGGTAGAAGAGATCAGGAAGGAGGAAGTTATCCTGGCGGTGGAAGGGTTAGCTCTGAAGAAGTCGCCAGGCCCGGATGGCTTAACATCCGAGTTTTATAAGACCTTTAAGGACTCTTTATGTCCCCTCTTGACTGAGGTATTCAATGAGTGTTTATCCTCGGGTACTCTGCCTCGCTCAATGAGGAGGTCAGCTCTGATCCTTCTATCAAAGGGTAAAGATCCGAGCCGTATTGAGAACTGGCGTCCCATAGCACTTCTTAATACAGACAGAAAGATTCTGGCCAAGATACTTTTCAATAGGCTGGTGAAATTTGCACCCCAACTCCTTTCGGTGGCTCAGCATTGCTCAGTTCCAGGCCGCAGCACTTTTAGTGCTGTCCTCGGTGTCCGAGAGGCAGTGGAGCAGAGTAGAGCAGCCTACTGGAGGGGGTACATGCTGTCCTTAGATCAAGCAAAGGCGTTTGATCAGGTGAACCATGAGTACCTCTGGTCGGTCCTTCTGAAGTATGGCCTGCTGGAGGGGTTTGTCGATGGTTAAAGATCTTGTATGCAGGGGCAGAGAGTTTCCCGCTTGTGAACGGTTGGTCTGGCTGCTCTTTTGAGGTTGGGCCTGGCGTCCGCCAGGGTTGTCCTTTGAGCCTGCTTTTATACGTGTTCGCGATTGATCCCTTTCCGGCGGCGCCGGAAGCCACTCTGAGGGTAGTAGCGTACGCTGACGATGTCACCATTTTCGTATCCTCGAGAAGGGAGGCGGAGTACGTGATGTCTGAAGTGGATCGCTACTCTGAGGCATCCAGGTCCATGATCAATCGGGATAAGTGTGAGAGTGTCTCTGGCTGGGAGTGGGTGATCCAGTTTTTGATCTCCCAGACACCCTTCCAGGGCCCAAGTCGTCAGCCAAAGTCCTAGACATCCATTTTGGCCATGGGGATTATCCTACTCAAAATTGGGACGACAGGCTTAAGATCGCCGCTCAGAAGGTCGACCAGTGGAAGGGTTGGTCTTTGACCCTCAGGGAAAGGGTAAACCTGATCAAGGCCTACTTACTCCCTTTGCTTATCTATTTGGGTAGCGTGTGTATCTTGCCAGAGCCTCTCTGGACTCGGGTTTATAGTCTGTTCTTCCAGGTCTTATGGGGGGATAGACTGAACCTGATCAAGAGAAAAGTGACTTACCGCACAAGGAGACTAGGCGGGTTATCTATGGTCAACCCTGTGGTGTTTCTTGTAAACACCTTTGTTAAAGCTAATCTGGCAAACCTCTGCATGGAGAGGGCTTCTCCGTGGGTAGTCTCCTGCCGGGGGTGGTTTTGGCCTTTCTTCCAGGAATGGGAGACAGGAGGGCAAGTGAAGGACTTATGTACGCCTCACGGATATCTTCCGACTTACGTCACCCCGATTCTGAAGGTGATCCGCAGGTGGGGTTTGGAAGTGAGGGAGATCAGGACTCTGTCAATGAGGTCCCTTGATGAGAGGGTCTTGTTGTCCCACTTGCAGAAGCCCCTGGCCCTCAGGGATTGCCCAAGCCGGGATCTAGACTGTCATGGTCTTACCTTCTTGCTGTTCTCCTTCGTTTGACATGTGCTGGCGGCCATCTTGGTTTCTGGGTTTCTTGTAGCCTCCCACCCTGCGGCTTCTCCTTCCCAATGGGAGGAGCTGGATGCCTAGCTCATATATATAGGAGGTCTGTGGCTTCAGTTCCTTGCTTGGTCCTCCTGTGTTCACATGCTTCTAAGACTGCTGCTGCTTCTGGTTCCTGATCCTGGCTTCGTCTGACTACCCTTCTGGTTACTGATCCTGGCTTCGTCTGACTACCCTTCTGGTTCCTGATCCTGGCTTCGTCTGACTACCCTTCTGGTTCCTGACCTCTGGCTTTGCAAGACCCTGCTTCGGTTTCGCCATCCGTTTGGACTTTTGCCTTACAGCTTGGTTTTCAATAAAGCCTTCTTATTTCCACTTATCTCTTGTTGTACGTCTGGTTCATGGTTCCATGACATTAGGACCAAGCCATGAATTCTGACGGTACAGGGCCATCCTCGCTACCTATGCTGGTTGCCAGACTTGATCAGCAGGATCACCTGTTGGGTCGGTTCGCTGTGGCGTTGCAAACCCTGCTTGAACGCACGGCTCATTTAGCTTCCGTTGCCGATGGGTCGGTTGTCGCTCCTGGGCCCGCTCCTACTGCCGCTCCGGTTGTTGCGCCAGAGTCTACCCCGACACCTGTTGCTGCGCCTGCAGGGTGTTTCGGGGTATGACCGGTTCTGCCCCCCTTCCACAGCGCTTTGGGGGAGAGCCAACTCAGTGCCGAGGTTTCCTTAACCAGGTGGGCATTTATTTTGAGTTGCTGCCACATGCCTTTCCTACTGAGAGATCAAAGGTGGGCTTCTTGATCTCGCTGCTCTCGGACAAGGCCTTGGCCTGGGCCAGCCCTTTATGGGAGAACAACAATCCGGTGGTTGCCGAGTTTTCCGGTTTTGTTGCTTCTCTTCGGAAGGTATTCGATGTGCCGGCTCAGTGCCGCCTCTGCTGCGAAGCTCCTTATGTCCATCAGACAGGGTTCACGATCCGTAGCTGAATACGCCATTGAGTTTCGTACCCTGGCAGCAGAGGTGGGCTGGAATAATGAGGCTCTGGTCGCTGCTTTCTCTCATGGTCTCTCGGATGCCTTGAAGGATGAGGTTGCAGCTAAGGACCTACCAGTGGAGCTCGAGTCTCTTATTTCTTTCCTGATTTTGATTGACACCAGACTCAGGGAGAGACCTTCCTTTAAGGAGAGCCTGCGGAGGTCTCCTAACAGATTGGCGCCTACGTTTGCTGTCCCACCCGTGCCTCCCTCTCCTCATACGCCTCCTGGGGATGATTTGTCTGGGGGTGAACCCATGCAGCTGGGGTTTGCTCGCCTGTCCGAGGGGGAGAGGGCACTCCGGAGACGCGAGGGCCGATGCATGTACTGTGGTCTCGGTGGGCATTTTCGGTTGGCATGCCCGAACCGTCCGGGAAACGCTCGCACCTGTGATCCTGTCGGGGGCAGATCTTGGGTGGAGTCTCCTCGTCCCCGGTTTCCCGTGTTGACAAACCACTGATTACTGTTGTCCTCTCCTGGGTCGGGGGCTCGGTGATGACCCAGGCGTTGGTGGACTCTGGTGCTGGTGGTTTGTTCATTGATAGTGTGTTCGCTGCCGCCAATTCCATTCCTCTGCAGCCTCGAGGTTCCCCACTGGCTCTTGAGGCGATAGACGGCAGACCCCTTCTGCCGCCACACGTGACTCAGGAGACCCTTCCAGTGGGGATGGCCATTGGTGCCGTTCACAGAGAGTCGGTCTGTCTCCAGGTTATTTCGTCTCCACACTACTCGGTGGTCTTGGGGTACCCCTGGCTCCAGAAGCATAATCCGACTTTTGATTGGAGATCGGCCGAGATCCTCTCGTGGTCACCGCAGTGTGGGGCTAGTTGCATCCATGGGCCTGTCAAGTTGCTGTGTACTTCCTCGGACTCTCTGTTGCCTCCTGAATACGAGGAGTACCGGGATGTATTCGATAAGGTGCGTGCGGTTGCCCTACCTCCGCACCGCCCATACGATTGTGCCATAGAGTTACAACCTGGTGCCGTTCCTCCTCGTGGCAAAGTCTATCCACTGTCGGTAGCGGAGAATGAGGCCATGGAGGAGTACGTGAGGGAGGCGCTTTCACGCGGACACATTCGCAAATCCTCGTCCCCGGCAGGGGCTGGATTTTTCTTTGTGAAAAAGAAGGGCGGTGAGTTGAGGCCTTGCATCGATTACAGGGGTCTCAATCGCATCACGATCAAGAACGCTTACCCGATACCCTTGATTTCCGAGCTGTTCGATCGCCTCAAAGGGGCCACGGTCTTTACCAAACTCGACCTGAGGGCGGCATATAACCTGGTAAGGATCAAGGCGGGCGATGAGTGGAAGACCGCGTTTAACACCAGGACCGGTCATTATGAATCCTTGGTTATGCCCTTTGGGTTGTGCAATGCGCCCGCAGTCTTCCAGGAATTCATCAACGATGTTTTCCGTGACCTGTTGCAGCAGTGTGTGGTGGTCTATTTGGATGACATCTTGGTTTATTCTGAATCCATGGAGGCCCACATTCTGGATGTCAGACGAGTGTTGCAACGGTTACAAGAGAACAAGCTGTTCGGTAAGCTTGAGAAATGCGAATTTCACCGATCCCAGGTAACCTTCTTAGGTTACATCATTTCCGCTGAGGGGTTCTCCATGGATCCTGAGAAGGTTTCGGCTGTCTTAAAGTGGCCCCAGCCCAGTGGTCTTCGTGCCCTGCAGCGCTTTTTGGGCTTCGCCAATTATTATCGGAAGTTCATCAGGGACTTTTCCATGCTAGCCAAGCCTCTCACGGATCTGACCAGGAAGGGCAGTAATCCCCAGGTCTGGCCGCTCGAGGCCATCCGAGCTTTTGAGGCTCTAAAGTCCGCCTTTGTGTCGGCTCCGATTCTGTCGCATCCCAACCCTGGGTTGCCTTTTGTCCTCGAGGTGGACGCGTCTGAGACGGGAGTAGGCGCCCTTCTGTCTCAGCGTAGAACACCAGAGGGTTCTCTGCTTCCTTGTGGGTTTTACTCCCGGAAACTGTCTTCCGCGGAGTGCAACTATCAGATTGGTGACAGGGAGTTATTGGCCATCGTGCAGGCCCTTAAAGAATGGAGGCACTTGCTCGAGGGCTCGGTGGTTCCGGTTCTCATCCTGACGGACCACAAGAATCTGACCTACCTCTCTGAGGCCAAGAGATTGACGCCACGTCAGGCCAGATGGGCTCTGTTCTTGTCACGTTTTAATTACGTGGTCTCCTACCTACCCGGTTCCAAGAACATCAGAGCGGATGCCTTATCACGGCAGTACTCCGAGCTGTCCGGGGAGGAGTCGACTCCGACTTCGGTCATACCTCCGAATCAGATCCTGGCCGCCATTCGCACCAGCCTGACCTCTCCCCTGGGTGAGCAGATTTTGGCGGCTCAATCTGGTGCTCCCTCTGGGAGACCCAACGGCAGATGTTTTGTGCCTGAGGAGTTGCGCACTCGGTTGTTGCGAACCTACCATAACTCCAAGGCCGCGGGGCATCCTGGAAAGAATCAGCTGTCCTGGGCTGTTTCACGTCTGTTCTGGTGGCCTTCTCTACGTTCCGACATCGCCGCATATGTAGCGGCATGCTCCGTTTGTGCCCAGAGTAAGTCCCCTCGGCACCTTCCGTTGGGCCTTTTGCAACCCATAGCCACCGGGGAGCGTCCATGGTCACACCTGGGGATGGATTTCATTGTGGACCTCCCTGCATCCCGAGGCCATACGGTCATTCTCATGATTGTGGATCGGTTTTCCAAAATGTGCCACTGTGTTCCTCTCAAGAAGTTACCCTCTGCACAAGAGTTGGCCACGATTTTTGCCAGGGAGGTCTTCCGGTTGCACGGTTTGCCCAAGGAGATTGTGTCGGATCGGGGGAGTCAGTTTGTGTCCAGGTTCTGGCGCGCCTTTTGCTCCCAGTTGGGGATTCATCTCTCTTTCTCCTCGGCCTACCACCCTCAGTCCAATGGGGCCGCAGAACGATCCAATCAGGCCTTGGAGCAATTCCTTCGTTGCTATGTCTCCGATCACCAAGACAATTGGGTTGACCTCCTGCCTTGGGCTGAGTTTGCCAGGAACACGGCGGTGAACTCTTCCTCTGGGACGTCTCCCTTCATGGCCAATTATGGGTTCCAACCTGCCGTGTTACCGGAGGTATTCTCTCCCCAGGATATTCCGGCTGTAGAGGATCACCTTTCCGTCCTACTTGCTTCTTGGGTACAGATCCAGAGGTCCCTTGAGGTCTCTGCGCAGCGCCAGAGACTCCAGGCTGATCGCAGACGAGCGCCCGCTCCTTCCTACCAGGTCGGAGACCGCGTATGGTTATCCACCCGCAACCTCAACCTTCGAGTGCCCACTCCCAAGCTGGCGCCTCGCTTTGTTGGTCCCTTCCGAGTGCTTCGCAGGGTAAACCCGGTAGCCTATGCCCTTGCGCTTCCTCCTGGCATGCGGATCTCCAACGTGTTTCATGTCTCCCTGTTGAAGCCACTGGTGTGTAATCGTTTCACTTCCTCGGTTCCTCTGCCTCGTCCGGTCCAAGTGGGCAATCGTGAGGAGTATGAGGTGAGCAATATCCTGGACTCACGCCTGGTCCGCGGTCGGGTGCAGTTTTTGGTCCATTGGCGTGGTTATGGTCCAGAGGAGCGTTCCTGGGTTCCCTCCGCAGATGTCCATGCTCCTGCCTTGCTCCGAGCCTTCCACGCACGCTTCCCTCAGAAACCGTTCTTTACTCCGCGGAGGAGGGGCCCTTGAGGGGGAGGTACTGTCATGGTCTTACCTTCTTGCTGTTCTCCTTCGTTTGACATGTGCTGGCGGCCATCTTGGTTTCTGGGTTTCTTGTAGCCTCCCACCCTGCGGCTTCTCCTTCCCACTGGGAGGAGCTGGATGCCTAGCTCATATATATAGGAGGTCTGTGGCTTCAGTTCCTTGCTTGGTCCTCCTGTGTTCACATGCTTCTAAGACTGCTGCTGCTTCTGGTTCCTGATCCTGGCTTCGTCTGACTACCCTTCTGGTTACTGATCCTGGCTTCGTCTGACTACCCTTCTGGTTCCTGATCCTGGCTTCGTCTGACTACCCTTCTGGTTCCTGACCTCTGGCTTCGCAAGACCCTGCTTCGGTTTCGCCATCCGTTTGGACTTTTGCCTTACAGCTTGGTTTTCAATAAAGCCTTCTTATTTCCACTTATCTCTTGTTGTACGTCTGGTTCATGGTTCCATGACATAGACAAGGGGTTACAGTTGCTAAATTTTGCAAGGATCCCCTTGAAATTTTGGGACTTGGCTTGGCGCTGCTTTCACGGGAGGCTGTATGTGAGGGACAACTTGAAGTACAGGAACTCTGATGAAAGGGGTTGTCCCCTGGAGGAGTGTGGCTCCATACTGGAAAGTATGGATTACTTCCTGCTTCAGTGTCCCTTTAATACAGAGGTATACCAACGGGTGGGAGCTTCTATTGGCTGGCCTAGGCTAGTCAGCCTCTCCTACGAGGAGTGGGCTTATGGAGTGCTGAGAGACATTGGTAGAAGGGACCTGTGCACATGTTTTTTAGTCAGTATAATGGTTAGGTTCTACATGTGGAATGCACGGTGCTTAGTTTCAACGCAGCAGAAAGTCCTCCCAGTGGACGAGGTATGTAGGAACATTCTGGGTGCCCTGGTGAAGGTGCGTTCTTTGGAGTATGAGAGACTGGGCACCAGTAGGGCCTCTCTCCTCTGGAGAGGCTTTGCTTTTAGCGTACCCTAGCCTAGTCATACGTTTCCTGGTGGTGGGCTGATGCTTTCACAGTAGATTTTTGTTTTGTTAGATGTTGAGCTTTGAAGAAAGGCTTACAGAGACTGAGCTTGGGCCTTCGGGTAGTTCTGTATATTAGAATAGTTTGCAGTGTGTGTTAAATAGTTATGTTGTTTATGTTATTTATTAGGATAGAATGAGTTGGGGCTAGTTAGGTTGGGTGGGTGAGGGAAGGGGTCTTTTATTTGTGTTTTATGTGTGTATTGAAGTGGGAGGCCTGCATCTAGCCCTGGACTATGCGGACATGGGAAGACATGGGGCGAGGGGCTAGATGCGGGTGGTGGAGGTAGGGCTGGCCTCGGACTATGCGGACACAAGAGAGACGTGAGGCAGAGGTCAGCCTTGGGTGATGGGTGAAGGGTGATGGAGTAGTTAGTGGGGGTTAGGGCTAGATTAGGGTAATAAATAGGTTTTTGCTTTGTGTTATATTAGTATATAAAAAATAAATAAATAAAAAATTAAAAAAATTAAAAAAAAATCATATATAATAAATTTGGTAATGGGGAAAAAAAATTGTTATTGTTATTATTGTTTTTGTTTAAAAGGCTAGTCTTATTTACGTTTTCGTTTTCTTTTTGTTTAGGGTTTTACAGCTGAACCGGCTAAGTTTTCTTTTCATTTCTTTTTAGCATTTGTATATAGTTTTGTTTATAGTTTGTATATAGTTTTTATAGAGTATAGGTATGAATGTGAGTATGAGTGAGGCTGGGTCAGCTGGAATGCTGTTCTGTTTTTATATTTTGATGTTTTGGTGTTTTGAAATTTTGTTTGTAAAGTTTTGTATTTTTATAATAAAAAGAGTTCCCATAGCAGAGAATTAGGCTTCATGTCATCCACCATTGGAACAGGCTAGTTTACCATATTTAGGCCCCTGGCACCCAGACGAAAAAGAGGTTCATTCAACTTTGGGTTGCCCCGCAATATAATGGTAAAATAATAAAAAGATGATTGAATGAAGAAGTGTCCTGGAGTACAAGAATATGTTGTTAAGGGGAGGTCATTATAAATGTCTAATCTGCACAAGGGATGGACAGGTCCTGTGGGATCCATGCCTGGTTCATTTTTATGAACGTCAGCTTGTCCACATTGGCTGTGGACAGGCGGCTGCGTTTGTCTGTAATGACGCCCCCTGCCATGCTGAATACACCTTCAGACAAAACGCTGGCCGCCGGGCAGGCCAGCACCTCCAAGGCATAAAAGGCTAGCTCTGGCCACGTGGACATTTTGGAGACCCAGAAGTTGAATGGGGCCAAACCATCAGTCAGTACGTGTAGGGGTGCGCACACGTACTGTTCCACCATGTTAGTGAAATCCTGCCTCCTGCTAACACGTTCCGTATCAGGTGGTGGTGCAGCTGTGGCGTGTTCACAAAAGTTTTCCACATATCTGCCATGCTAACCCTGCCCTCAGAGGAGCTGGCCGTGACACAGCTGCGTTGGCGACCTCTTGCTCCTCCTCTGCCTTCGCCTTAAACTTCCACTTGTTCCCCTGTGACATTTGGGAATGCTCTCAGTAGCGCATCTACCAACGTGCGCTTGTACTCGTGCATCTTCCTATCACGCTCCAGTGCAGGAAGTAAGGTGGGCACATTTTCTTTGTACGGGGGATCCAGCAGGGTGGCAACCCAGTAGTCCGCACATGTTAAAATGTGGGCAACTCTGCTGTCGTTGTGCAGGCACTGCAGCATGTAGTCCCTCATGTGTGCCAGGCTGCTCAGAGGTAAGGACAAGCTGTCCTCTGTGGAAGGTGTATCGTCATCGCCCTGCGTTTCCCCCCAGCCATGCACCAGTGATGAGCCCGAGCTGCGTTGGGTGCCACCCCGCTGTGAACATGCTTCATCCTCATCCTCCTCCACCTCCTCCTCATCCTTGTCCTCCTCGTCCTCCAGTAGTGGGCCCTGGCTGGCCACATTTGTACCTGGCCTCTGCTGTTTAAAAAAACCTCCCTCTAAGTCACTTCTAAGAGACTGGCCTGAAAGTGCTAAAAATGACCCCTCTTCCTCCTCCTCCTCCTGGGCCACCTCCTCTTCCATCATCGCCCTAAGTGTTTTCTCAAGGAGACATAGAAGTGGTATTGTAACGCTGATAACGGTGTCATCGCCACTGGCCATGTTGGTGGAGTACTCGAAACAGCGCAACAAGGCACACAGGTCTTGCATGGAGGCCCAGACATTGGTGGTCTTCTTTTATGTAAAGTCCTGTCTAAAGCCCACACTCCGTGAAGATATAAGTGAGGGACATGAACATATGGAGTCACTGTGGGTAGAGATACATGGAGCTAAAAACAATAATAAAATACTAATAAGAGTTTACTATAAACCACCTAATATACCAGAGTCCACAGAAAATCTACTACTAAATGAGATAGACAAGGCTGCAAATCATAATGAGGTGGTTATTATGGGGGACTTAAACTACCCAGATATAAACTGGGAAACTGAAACTTGTATATCTCATAAAGGAAACAGGTTCTTAGCAATAACCAAAGACAATTAACTCTCCCAACTGGTTCAGGACCCGACTAGAGGGACGGCCATACTGGACTTAGTATTAACCAATAGGCCTGACAGAACAACAGATGTGCAGGTTGGGGGACACCTGGGAAATAGTGACCATAAAGTAATAACCTTCCAATTATCATTCAAAAGAGCGTTTCTACAGGGAGGAACAAAAATACCAAACTTCAAAAAAGCTAAACTAAGCCAACTAAGAGAGGCCATAGGCCTACCTAAATGGGATAAAGTCCTCACAAATAAAAATACAGCCACAAAATGAGATATCTTTAAAAGCATCCGGAAATCTCATTGTGAGAGGTACATACTGTATGGGAATAAAAGGTTAAGGAACAAAAAGAAACCAATGTGGATAAACAGAACTGTAAAGAAAGCAATAAATGACAAAAAGAAAGCATATAAAACACTAAAACAGGAGGGTAGCATGGAAGCACTGAAAAACTATAAGGAAAAAAATAGAACATGTAAAAAACAAATCAAAGCGGCCAAACTAGAGACCGAGAGATTATTTGCCAAAGAGAGTAAAACTAATTCTAAAATGTTCTTCAATTATATAAATGTTAAAAAGTATAAATCTGAAGGTGTCGGCCCTTTAAAGAGTAATGAGGAGGGAGTCGCAGAGAGCGACGAGGAGAAAGCAAAGCTGTTAAATATTTTTTTCTCATGTATTCACTGGGGAAAATAAACTGTCAGATGAAATTCGGAATGTTGAAATAAATTCCCCATTAAAAGTGTCCTGTCTGACCCAGGAAGAAGTACAACAGCGACTTAAAAAGATTAAAATAGACAAATCGCCAGGACCGGATGGTATACACCCCCGTATCCTAAGGGAATTAAGTAATGTCATAGTCAGACCCTTGTTTCTGATATTTGCAGATTCTATACTGACAGAGAATGTCCCACAGGTTTGGCGCATGGCAAATGTGGTGCCAATATTTAAAAAGGGTCCAAAAACAGAGCCTGGAAACTATAGGCCGGTAAGTTAAACATCTGTTGTGGGTAAACTGTTTGAAGGTTTTCTGAGAGATGCTATGTTAGAGCATCTTAACGGAAATAAGCAAATAACGCCATATCAGCATGGCTTCGTGAGGTTTCGGTCATGTCAAACAAATTTAATCAGTTTCTATGAGGAGGTAAGTTCTAGACTTGACAGCGGCGAATCAATGGATGTTGTGTATCTGGACTTCTCCAAAGCATTTGACACTGTACCACATAAAAGGTTAGTATATAAAATGAGAATGCTCGGACTGGGAGAAAACGTCTGTAAGTGGGTAA
Source organism: Bufo gargarizans (assembly GCF_014858855.1). Classification (NCBI taxonomy): domain Eukaryota; kingdom Metazoa; phylum Chordata; class Amphibia; order Anura; family Bufonidae; genus Bufo; species Bufo gargarizans. The sequence continues at coordinate 78,857,473 of NC_058086.1, read as the reverse complement.
GCAACTGTCTCAATGATAGAAAACAGAGGGTGGTAATTAACGGTACATACTCAGATTGGGTCACTGTCACTAGTGGAGTACCTTAGGGGTCATTATTGGGCCCTATTCTCTTCAATATATTTATTAATGATCTCTTAGAAGGCTTGCATAGTAAAATATCAATTTTCGCAGATGACACTAAACTGTGTAAAGTAATTAACACTGAAGAGGACAGTATACTACTACAGAGGGATCTGGATAGATTGCAGGCTTGGGCAGATAAGTGGCAGATGAGGTTTAACACTGACAAATGTAAAGTTATGCACACGGGAAGGAATAATGCAAGTCACCCGTTCATACTAAATGGTAAAACACTCGGTAACACTGACATGGAAAAGGATCTAGGAGTTTTAATAAACAGCAAACTAAGCTGCAAAAAACAGTGTCAGGCAGCTGCTGCCAAGGCCAATAAGATAATGGGTTGCATCAAAAGGGGCATAGATGCCCGTGAGGAGAAGATAGTCCTACCACTTTACAAATCATTAGTCAGACCACACATGGAGTACTGTGTACAGTTCTGGGCTCCAGTGAACAAGGCAGACATAGCAGAGCTGGAGAGGGTCCAGAGGAGGGCAACTAAAGTAATAACTGGAATGGGGCAACTACAGTACCCTGAAAGATTATAAAAATTAGGGTTATTCACTTTAGAAAAAAGACGACTGAGGGGAGATCTAATTACTATGTATAAATATATCAGGGGTCAGTACAGAGATCTATCCCATCATCTGTTTATCCCCAGGACTGTGACTGTGACGAGGGGACATCCTCTGCGTCTAGAAGAAAGAAGGTTTGTACACAAACATAGAAGAGGATTCTTTATGGTAAGAGCAGTGAGACTATTGAACTCTCTGCCTGAGGAGGTGGTGATGGTGAGTACAATAAAGGAATTCAAGAGGGGCCTGGATGTATTTCTGGAGTGTAATAATATTACAGGCTATAGCTACTAGAGAGGGATCTTTGATCCAGGGAGTTATTCTGATTGCCTGATTGGAGTCGGGAAGGAATTTTTTATAAAAATAAAAGAGACAGACTGGGCAGAGAGGAGAGGGAGTTGCTCAGAAATCAATCAAGATGGTATCACCTGGGTCTGGCTCTGACTCTGGTTGAGGGAAGAGAGATTTATCTATTTCATTACACAAAGTTTGATGTGAGCAGATTACAATTATTAATATTTCTACAAGTTTGGCGAGCTTGGAAGGATTCAACAGATTTTTTTTCTCTGCACAGCAGGTAAAAGGGAGGGGATAGTAATTTTGTCTGCTGCATCAGAGAAAATTTCTGCTTGCTAAAAGAACATTTTTCGCTCTATTTGTGTAAGGATAAGGTAAGAGCTTTTCCGATGTGTTGATTGTATGGAGTTTGTATGATGAGATAGTGTGCTGAGCAGTACAGGGTATTGTTTTTTTTTCCGTAACTTCTTAACTTTTATGTTACTGTGATTTTGTAAGAGGCGATTTTATAGAGGCAGCAATTGGTTGTAGTGTTTGTACATTAGAGACCGCATTTAGAGAGTATTTTTATATTAAGATAGAGTGTGCCTGCTTATCTCATATTCATTTTTAGTATTTTTATATTGTTAACCTGTAAATCACCCACAGAGTGGAGGTTTTGCTCTGGTTTCGGGGGTGGGGAACAGGGAATATTGAAACTGTTCATATTGCTGGATATTGTAGACACTATCTTGATTTCCTTTGTGTGAAGGCCGTGTGGCTTGTCGGCCATCTTTATGACCATGTGCTATGTCGGCCATCTTTAAGTTGCCATGGAAAGCGATTTGATTGTTTTTGCCTGAAATGTTAGTTTTGTCCAGAATAGTTATCTTGTCTTTTTGTAACCTTTCTATGTACAGTTTGATTTTGTTTTAATAAGTTTTGTGCTAGATATCAGTTGAGTGTTCGGTTATGGTATAGCGCAGTGACCAGTCTGATACAGGAATCATTGTGTGAGCACTAGTGGCAGTTTAGCGGTGAAATCGTCCTATAGTTGATTATTCTGCTTAATGTTTGTATATCTGTGGCTGTTACACTGAATTGTAGACTTGCTTGGCATAATTAATAAAGGAGTTGCTTTGTACCAGTGTTTTGTTTTCTTGTGCAATGGAAAGTATTTTTAAAGAAGTTGCAAAATTGAAGGACACGGCGGCCATTCTTCAGGCTATGCAGGGATCTACTGATCCATGGCTGCAGGCTCAGAATTGTGTAGCAAACCTGATCGGTACCAAAAAACGGCGCAAAAAGAAAAGGCAAGTATGCTCTGAATTTTGCTGCTGGGTGGATAGCTGATAAATATCAGGAGTCTTGTAGGCTGAAGCTGAGTTTGGAAGGAGAAGTGGAAGATTTAAAAGTGGAAATTGTTAAACTGAGAACTCTTGTCCAGCAGGCAGCTGAAGCTAGCACTAATTATGAATGTACTGTGAGGTGTAATACTGAGCTGCGCAAGGAAAATGGATGTTTATCTGAAAGCCTGACGCATGCACAGGGTGCTGTAAGGGAATTGCCGTAGTTACTGAAACAACCGTTGGAGACGGAGAGTAATGTGTCTGGGATTAGAGGAAATGCATGGGTCGTAAGCATGGAGAAGTCTGAGGATTGTGGTTTAGATAGTGGAACCGACTCAGGGATGGAGATGGACAATGTGTCTGACCTTGGAGTTTTAACACAAGGCCAGAAGATTCCTCAGATGAGTCCATGGTAAGTGGACTCAATACAGATAGTAGTGTGGGATCTAGTCATGCTAGGATGGTTAATGTTTTGCGCCAAGTAAAATCACCATGTGCCCAGACAAGGTATTGTGCAGGGAGGCAAGCTATCCTTTGTTTTGCATGCAGGGAATACGAACACATTGCACGATATTGTGACGTTGCTAATGGCAACAGACACAGGTATGTTAAGTACCCCAGAACCACACCTAGAAGTGAAGTGGTTTATTCAGCAAGGTGGGGTAATGGCCCCAGACATGGTTCTTTGCAAAGGCAGAGCACACAGGGACAGCCAAGGTCTTTGATCAATGAAGCAGATTTTAAATCACAATATGAACGGTTAAAATGTGAAAATGTGAAGCTCAGAGAGGAAAGAGATCGGTTTTTGGAATTCAGTAGAGTTTCTAATTCTTGTGTGCCAAAGAAGGGTACATTAAGGTCTTTGTAAACCATTTTAACCTAATTTAAATAGATTTTTCCCTTCCCCTAGGAAAAAACGGTTTTGGGACCTTGTAATGTTAAATCCTGCTTCTTGGTTTGGGGCTGGGCAAATTAACATTTCAATGACTGGGTGGGTAGAAATTCCCTTGTCAATGTTTACGGTTTCAGGTGAACCCTCCAAGACATTGATTTGTTAATTCAGTCCTATACAATTGTATGTGTCCCTAAGGTTTTCGTTTTTGTATTTGAGTTTTGGGTTTTAAGTTAAAATGAACTTTTTACTGAATCTCAATATATATAGCAAGACTGCCTGTAACTGAAGTTTTCTATGTTGTTTGTTTTTCTCTCGGCGCAAGGAACCAACCAGAGGTAGACGGTGAATCTTCAAGAGTTTTATTGCAATCACACAACGCGTTTCGGGGAAAGGGAAGGGTCCCCTTCATCAGGTGAAGAATATTGCATAGAGAGTGGACAAACATGCTGGATATATATACACAAAAATGGTAACATGCAAACAAGGTCAGAGGGGAGGTGGGCGTTACCTCAAAGCAGAAACAAAGTCATTGGTACATAAAATAATGCAAATAGGTACACAAATGAACAAACTAACCCTTTGGGTTTACAGACTAATTCATAAGTGTATTTATAAAACATTAACATGAAGAAGCATCGCCTCTAGATGCAGCCCATGGCTGGGGAGGAGGAACAGCATCACACAGAGTCACATGATCGCAGTTCCGATCATGTGACTTGTGATGTAATGCTTGTTGCTGGGTGACAGGATGCTGAACAGCCGGCTTAGAAGGAAACTCAGCATACTGAAAGGTCCTTCGTCATGCTGCTTTCTTGATATGATCGGCAGCGCTACAGAAAGAAGAGATGTGACGCCCTACTTCAATAAAAATAAAAACATTAGCAGAAAGATTACGATAGATAGATAAATAAATGAATACATGAATGCATGAATCTAACAGCATTGCATCACAAGTCACATGATCGGAACTGCAATCATGTGACTCTGTGTGATGCTGTTCCTCCTCCCCAGCCATGGGCTGCATCTAGAGGCGATGCTTCTTCATGTTAATGTTTTATAAATACACTTATGAACTAGTCTGTAAACCCAAAGGGTTAGTTTGTTCATTTGTGTACCTATTTGCATTATTTTATGTACCAATGACTTTGTTTCTGCTTTGAGGTAACGCCCACCTCCCCTCTGACCTTGTTTGCATGTGACCATTTTTGTGTTTATATATCCAGCATGTTTGTCCGCTCTCTATATATAAAGAGAGATGCTCTGGAGGTGTGCGCCTATCTGCCTAAGCAGCCATTATATACAAGTATAGAATGTAATGTCTCTCATGAGGTGGCACCAGCATCTGACGTCAGCAGACGGCGCGCACATGCGCAATATCATAGAATGCAACTGCTGAAGGATGAGATATCTGACGTCATGCGTCAGTGTTGTAAGGGGCGGGCGCATGACCATTGCATGATCTGAGGACCAGGAAGGCCAGAAACTATGCCCTTCTATTCAATAGGTGCTGCCTTCCTGGTCCTCAGATCATGTAATGCGCATGCGCCCGCCCCTTACAACACTGACGCATGACGTCAGATATCTCATCCTTCAGCAGTTGCATTCTAGGATATTGCGCATGCGCGCGCCGTCTGCTGACGTCAGGCGCTGGCGCCACCTCATTAGAGACACTACATTCTATACTTGTATATAATGGCTGCTTAGGCGTTCCCTTTTAAAACAGTCCCTGACCCCATATATATACCTCCTATAGCTATTACTAATATTTAATATTTATCTTTCAAATGTTTGATCACGAGTATATTTTTATGCACAAAGGTAATAATATGCTTTACATTCTATTACTATACGTGTTGTACATATTTGCTACTCCTCAGTTTTCCTAGTATGGTTTTACATTTCTTACTCCCCTTATTTTTTCCCTTTCCGCCCTGGACCACTGAGCGGCTGCTGCTTGTCCACTCAGATTTAAAATTCTATACTATATGTCGACACCATCCTACAGCGATTTATATTGTTTAGTCTAATTATAGTCTCTAGCTTTGCATCACTGTTCCGTCCACAAATATTTATTTTGTTTATCATATATTCTTTACAGATCCCTTGATAAAGGTCGACATCGACCGAAACGTTGGGGTTGTACTACTTAATTAATTATATTGCTTGAATATTTACTCTGGATGGAACAAAAAGTTGATGTATGAACTACCATGAATTAAAAAAACTAATTGATGAAATTCAAATGGTGTGCCGTGGATTTCCTCTGTGAATCAATTGACGTCTGTCCTTCGCGAGCACCCAACATCTAGGGTGCAGATCTCATATTTTCTCTTGTATACGTATATCTTGCTGATCTAGCACCTCGATTAGATGTCTACCAATACCTTTTCCTATGATACTGAGACTGCAAGCAGCATCATAGCTCAGGTCCAGTTAGGAAACGAGTTCCTCCACATCCCATCTCAGGAATGGAAAATAAGGGATTATACACGTGATCTCAGACGTTTAACTTCATTACAGTTACACTGAAGCACACTAACGGAGTACCATAAATCCAGCCGTATACCACAAGGACTACGTTCTCATCTTCGACTGACCTTGTTTAAGGAGGATAAGGATTTCTGTGATAGTTTTAAGAACATACTCAATAAATGTTCATTGGACTTAATGCTTTTAACCATTGAAAAAGCCTATTCATCTATCAACGATCTTACCAAACAGGTAGAAACGACAGAGAACCAATTGAGCACCATATTTCCACCAGAGGAGTGGGACATGCTTAAAGAAAAGACCACTAAATAGATCGCGGAGTACCAGTCACATACAGAATCTACTAAAAGGTCCAAGTTTATAGGGGACGCAGAAGATTATAGACTCAACCGGGTCTACAGGTGGAGGGATACGAATTTCCAACCCTCGTGGAATAGTCGCTATCACCAGTTTTCTTCAGGGGCAAGCTCATCAGGGTCTGACGGCGAAAGATCACAGCATCGCACAAAACCTTTTTTAGGGAGAGGCCGCACACGCCCCAGATACGGAAGAAACGACCACGGAGGAGCCAGAGGAACAGACCCGGACAACCGCATCCAGACACGCTCACAGGTACAGTGGACAACCTGATGGTAAACATTTCCTTCATTAACCTGTCACCCACACAAACCACAGTACTACAGAAAGGTTTATCCTTCTGTCCCATGACTCCCCTTGATACATTCTTACTTGAACAGGAATTACAACGATTTTTCAGGAACATTCGATTAAAAACGTATTTTTGGGAGACAAGACAACTTAAACACAACACCAACTAAGTGCATAACCGATGCTCTATCACTACAAACCATTGGCCTCCATAACAAGAGCCATTTTAAGCCCCCCAGAACTAACCATCCAACTGAAACATATATCTCCTTTACACAACAATCAATACAACAAATATTGAAGTCCCATACTAAAGTCTCATAAAGACCTAGTGATTAAACCAGTAGATAAGGGGGGAGCGTTAGTTGTCATGGACAAATCCATGTAAATCGATGACATCATTAAACAATTGGGTGACCGCGTTACATACGAACCTCTAAAAACTGATCCCACGGCCGGCATATCCAATAAAATTAGGAACATTTCTTCAACACTATCGTAAAATTAACGGGATTGATGATAATACAGTATCCTTTCTAACCAAACAACACCCCATCATACCAGTGTTCTATACTCTCCCCAAAATCCACAAAAATCTCCATAACCCACCGGGCAGACCCATAGTGGCCTCAACAGATTCCATATTATCTCCCCTCTCAATATATCTGGATCGTATACTTACACCCCTTATCAAAACTTCACGCTCATTTATACTGGACTCCAAAGATTTCATTAATAAACTTGAACAGAGTACCCCCCAGTCTGATTCCATATTGTTTACCATGGACATAAATAGTCTTTACACATCTATTGAGCATAAGAAGGGCATGAGGGCCACAGCAAAACTACTCTCTATACATTCCTCATTAAATACTCAACAACAAGAATTCTGTTTGTCCTTACTCTCTCTGGTTCTACATGAGAACTACTTTCTTTTTGGAGATGAGTATTATGCCCAGAAACGGGGGACCGCTATGGGGGCCAATGTAGCCCCCCCAATATGCTAATGCCTTCATGATCAATTTTGAAGAAGAGTTTGTATACCCACATTCACTATTCAAACAACATGCCATTATTTGGCTACGATTCATTGACGTCATCTTCTGCCTCTGGGGAGGATCAATATCCAGTGTACTCCTCTTCTATCAGTATCTAAATAACGTTTATCCAGAACTGGGCTTCACTATACAAACCGATATGAATAGCATTAGCTTCTTGGATACACTAGTACTCAAAAACCAAGATGGACAGTTTGAGTTTGACCTATACAGCAAACCCACAGACCGAAACAGTCTTTTGCATTTTTGTAGCAACCATCCAAAGGCGACAAAACAATCATTACTGCATTCTCAATTCACACGGGTAGATCGTATTGTTTCAAACCCTTCCATGAAAACTAGGAGAATGGACAAGATGGCCTTAACCCCTTAAGGACACAGGGCGTACAGGTACGCCCTTGTGCCCTGGTACTTAAGGACACAGGGCGTACATGTACGCCCTGTGCATTTTCAATCACCGCCGCGCGGCCGGCGGCGATCGGAACCCCGTGCCTGCTCAAATCATTGAGCAGGCACTTGGGGCAAATGCGTCGGGGGGTCCGGTGACCCCCCCATGTATGCGATCGCAAAAAACCGCAGGTCAATTCAGACCTGCGGTTTTCTGCGTTTCCGGGTTATTCGGGTCTCTGAAGACCCGATAACCCGGAACAGGATGGTGATGGTGGTGTGATTTCACTCCACCAATCACCATCCAGCGATCCTGAGTGGTGATGGTGACATCACCACTCAGGATCGCTTTCTGATTGGTCAGGGGGCGGTGCGGCGGCAGATTCAAAAGAGGCAGGCGCCCCTCTCCTCCTCCTTTTGTGTTCCAGCGCCGGAGGAGAGAGGAGCTGCCTGCTTGTGTCCACCATCGCTGCCAGCACCCCTGATCTGTGCCCCCAGGACCCGATCTGTGCCCCAGCACCCCATCAGGTACATAGGGACAGCTAGGGAAAGTTTGGGATAGGCAGGGAAAAAAAAGGGAAAGTTAGTTTTTTTTTACTTTTTATTGCATCACCCTAGTTAGGGTGTCTGGGGTCCACAGCACAGCTGTGTGACCCTAGACCCCCCAGGGGTGCTGCCACTTGCCCCCCTCCCCCTGCCACTTGCCCCCCCCCCCCACCTTTTTTGGGGTGCTTTTTTTTTTTTTTTTTTGAGTTCGCTGACTGTGACCGGCACTTAGCGTCCGGCCACTGTAAGCGCATCGCACACCCCACCGCTGATCAACTTCGGACGGTTGATCAGCAGTTTTGAATTTTTTTTCCTCACTTTTTTGCCCTTTTTTTAGTTAGTTTTATTTATTTTTTTCTGTTAGTTTTAGGGTGAGTTCGTGAACACCCGTGCCCCCTCACACACGCACACCAAATAAAGAGTTACACACACGCACATATACACGCAGACACACACTCCCCTATGGCCCGCCGGACGTTCTCGGCCGAGGAGGCATACGCCCAGCTTGCCTCCGAGTCCGAGAGTCCCAGTGAGGATGAGGATGACCCCACATTCCTGTTGTCATCCGCATCCTCCTCATCATCTAGCGATGATGATGAGCCCCCAAGGCGGCGGAGACGCCGCCAGGCGGAGCAAGGGGACCGCCATGTTAGGGACCCTGTGGCCCACACTAGTACGAGCAGCTCTGGGGCTCGTACTGGTTTCCCGGCCCACCAGTTAAATCCACCGGAGCACCCTGCCGGTGAACTTGTCTGGTGTAGCCCAGAGCGATACGAGCCCGTGATTCCTGATTTTGTAGGCCAATCAGGAATCCAGATTTCCACAGTGGGCTACACTGAATATGACTTTTTTTGTCATTTTTTCAGTGACTCACTGGTAAATCTGATGGTGGAGCAGACGAATCTGTACTCCCAACAGTTCGTCGCTCAACACCCGGGCTCCTTTTTGGCCAGGCCCGGTGGCTGGACGCCGGTCAGTGCAGCCGAAATGAGGACATTTTGGGGCCTCGTGCTGCATATGGGCCTGGTCAAGAAACCCAGTGCCAGGCTGTACTGGAGTGGGGACGTCCTATATCAGACCCCACTTTACAGTACGGTTATGACACGCTCCCGGTTTGAGGCCATCAGGAAATGTCTGCATTATTCCGATAATGCAGCATGTCCACCCCGAGGTGATCCTGCCCATGACCGTCTGTACAAGATACGGCCGGTCATCGATCACTTTGGGGCCAAATTCATGGAGGCCTATGTACCTGGAAGGGAGGTCGTGGTTGATGAGTCTCTCATTGCGTTCAAGGGGAGACTCATTTTCCGCCAGTATGTGCCTTCCAAGCGGGCGAGGTATGGCGTGAAGCTATACAAAATTTGTGAGAGTACCTCAGGGTACACTTACAAATTTCGTGTGTACGAGGGGCGAGATTCCCGGATTCAACCACCAGAATGTCCCCCCACTCTGGGTGTTACCGGGAAACTCGTGTGGGACCTTATGTACCCACTGCTGGATAAGGGTTACCACTTGTACGTGGATAACTTTTATACCAGTATCCCCTTGTTCCAGTCCCTTGCCGCCAGATCCACGTCCGCTTGTGGGACCGTGCGGAAAAATCAACGCGGCCTCCCTGCCCACCCCCTCCAGGTACCCATCCCCAGGGGTGAGACCCGTGCCCTTACCACTGGAAACCTGTTGCTGGTCAGGTATAAGGACAAGAGGGATGTCCTTATGCTGTCCACAATTCATGGTAACGGCATCACCCCTGTCCCTGTGCGAGGTACCGCGGCAACGGTCCTCAAGCCCGATTGTATCGTCGCATACAATCGGTATATGGGAGGAGTTGATCTCTCGGATCAAGTCCTCAAGCCATATAACGCCATGCGCAAAACCCGGGCATGGTACAAAAAAGTTGCGGTCTACTTGGTGCAGGTTGCCATGTACAACTCTTTTGTACTATCCCGAAGCGCTGGCAGCACAGGGACATTCCTCCAGTTCTATGAGGCAGTCCTCAAGGCCCTGATCTTTTCGGACCGGGAAAGAGCAGGCCGGAGTACCTCGGGAACTGTAGGCGCCCGGATCGTCCCTGGCCAACACTTTCCAGGTGTGGTCCCCCATACTGGAAAGAAGGGACGAACCCAAAAAAAGTGCAGAGTGTGTCGCAGGAGGGGGATACGGAAGGACACGACTACTCAGTGCGACACATGCCCCGATCATCCGGGCCTCTGCATTGACGGTTGCTTCAGGGAGTATCACACTTCCATGGAGTACTAAATTTATATCCCAATTTAGGACTGACATGGGATAAAAAAAAAAATGGTTCTCAGACTTGAGACACCCAAAAAAACTAAAATAATTTATTAAAAGTAGACATAGGTATTGCCGCGTCTGTAATAATCTCCTCTATAAAAATGCCCCATGACCTAACCCCCCAGATTAACACGGTCCAGAAAAAAAAAAAAAGGTGCAAAAAAAGTTTTTTTTTGTCACCTTACATAATAAAAAGTTTAATAGCAAGCGATCAAAAAGTCATATAGCCCCCAAATTAGTGCCAATACAACCGTCATCTCATCCCGCAAAAAATGAGCCCCCACATAAGATAATCAGATAAAAAAAAAAATTGAAAATGACCCTTAGACTTTAGAGATACAAATTTTTTTTAGGGTATCAAAAAGGATAATATAGTCTAAAACCTAAATTATTGTAAAAAAAAAGTTGACTTATTAGGTATCGCCACGTCCGTAAGAATCTCCTCTATAAAAATACCCCATGACCCAACCCCCCAGATTAACACAGTAAAAAAAAAAAAAAAATAGGTGCAAAAATTTTTTTTTTGTCACCTTACATAACAAAAAGTTTCATAGCAAGCGATCAAAAAGTCATATAGCCCCCAAAATAGTGCCAATAAAACCGTCCGCTCATCCCGCAAAAAATGAGCCCCCACATAAGATAATTGGCTAAAAGAAAATTAAAAAAATTACACTTAGACTTTAGAGATACCCAAAAAAAAAAGTTGTATCAAAAAAGATAATATAGTCAAAAACCTAAATAATTGTAAAAAAAAGTAGACTTATTAGATATTGCCGCGTCCGTAAGAATCTCCTCTATAACAATATCCCATGACCTAACTACCCAGATTAACACGGTTAAAAAAAAAACAAAAAAACGGTGCCAAAACCGCTATTTTTGGCACTTTTCCATTTCAGTCCGTTTTTTCCGGTAAGAAAACAAGGGTTAACAACCAAACAAAAGTTAAAATTTATTACCCTGATACTGCAGTTTACAGAAACGCCACATTTGTGGTCGTAAACTGCTGTATCCGTAAAAGGGAGGCTGCAAAAGGAAAGGACCGACATGGTTTCTGGAAGGCCGATTTTGATGGCCTTTTTTATTGACACCATATCCCTTTTGAAGCCCCCCTGATGCCCCCCTAGAGTAAAAACTCCCTAAAATTGACCCCATCTAAGAAACTACACCCCTCAAGGTATTCAAAAATGATTATACAAACTTTATTAACCCTTTAGGTGTTCCTCAACAGTTAATGGCAAATGGAGATGAAATATCAGAATTTCAATTTTTGGTAACCTTACCTCACAAAAATGTAATATAGAGCAACCAAAAATTATATTTACCCTAAAAATACTCCCCCAAAAAATGCCACCTTATCCCGTAGTTTCCAAAATGGGGTCACTTTTAGGGAGTTTCGACTCCAGGGGTGCATCAGGGGGGTTGAAACAGGACACGGTGTAAATAAACCGGTCCATAAAAATCAGCCCTCCAAAAACCAAACGGCGCACCTTTCACTCTACGCCCCGCTGTGTGGCCGTACAGTAGTGTACGGCCACATATTGGGTATTTCTGTAAACGGCAGAGTCAGGGTAATAAAGATACAGTCTTGTTTGGCTGTTAACCCTTGCTTTGTTAGTAGAAAACATGGGTTAAAATGGAAAATAAGGCAAAAAAATGAAATTTTCCAATTTCATCCCCATTTGCCAATAACTCTTGCGCAACACCTAAAGGGTTAACGACGAATGTAAAATCAGTTTTGAATACCTTGAGGGGTGTAGTTTCTTAGATGGGGTCACTTTTAGGGAGTTTTTACTCTAGGGGTGCATCAGGGGTCTTCAAATGGGACATGGTGTAAATAAACCAGTCCATAAAAATCAGCCCTCCAAAAACCAAACGGCGCACCTTTCACTCTATGCCCCGCTGTGTGGCCGTACAGTAGTTTACGGCCACATATTGGGTGTTTCTGTAAACGGCAGAGTCAGGGTAATAAAGATACAGTCTTGTTTGGCTGTTAACCCTTGATTTGTTAGTGGAAAAAATGGGTTAAAATGGAAAATTAGACAAAAAAATGAAATTTTCCAATTTCATCCCCATTTGCCAATAACTCTTGCGCAACACCTAAAGGGTTAACGACGAATGTAAAATCAGTTTTGAATACCTTGAGGGGTGTAGTTTCTTAGATGGGGTCACTTTTAGGGAGTTTCTACTCTAGGGGTGCATCAGGGGTCTTCAAATGGGACATGGTGTAAATAAACCAGTCCATAAAAATCAGCCCTCCAAAAACCAAACGGCGCACCTTTCACTCTATGCCCCGCTGTGTGGCCGTACAGTAGTTTACGGCCACATATTGGGTGTTTCTGTAAACGGCAGAGTCAGGGTAATAAAGATACAGTCTTGTTTGGCTGTTAACCCTTGCTTTGTTAGTGGAAAAAATGGGTTAAAATAAAAAATTTGACAAAAAAAAGAAATTCTCAAATTTCATCCCCATTTGCCAATAACTCTTGTGCAACACCTAAAGGGTTAACAACGTATGTAAAATCAGTTTTGAATACCTTGAGGGGTGTAGTTTCTTAGATGGGGTCATTTTTGGGTGGTTTCTATTATGTAAGCCTCGCAAAGTGACTTCAGACCTGAACTGGTCCCTAAAAATGTCGTTTTTGTAAATTGCTGAAAAATTTCAAGATTTGCTTCTAAACTTCTAAGCCTTATAACATCCCCAAAAAATAAAATATCATTCCCAAAACAATTCAAACATAAAGTAGACATATGGGGAATGTAAAGTCATCACAATTTTTGGGGGTATTACTATGTATTACAGAAGTAGAGAAACTGAAACTTTGAAATTTGCAAATTTTTCCAAAAATTTGTTAAATTAGGTATTTTTTGGTGCAAAAAAAAATATTTTTTTGACTTCATTTCACCAGTGTCATGAAGTACAATATGTGACGAAAAAACAATCTCAGAACGGCCTGGATAAGTCAAAGCGTTTTAAAGTTATGAGCACTTAAAGTGACACTGGTCAGATTTGCAAAAAATGGCCTGGTCCTAAGGTGTAAAAAGGCTGTGTCCCTAAGGGGTTAAAATTCAGACAGAGGGGATACCCAGTACAAATAGCTGAATGTGAAAGTACACGGACGCAGACAAGGCAGACAGTGACACAAAAACAGAAAAGAATACCATGTATTCTGACTTACCACCCCCATGTCCCTAAATTACAACATACCATCAGAAAACAATGGCATATTCTCTCAAGAGCATTTCCTGAAATAGAGGAATTTCAGAACCCACCACTTACGTGTTATAAATGATCAAAAAACATCAGAGATCAACTCGTTCGTGCAGATATAGGCCCTCTATCCAAAACACCACGTCAAAGATTCCTAGGTCCCCCCAAATTTGGAACATTTCCTTACCTCCATTGCGCACAGTGCTCCATTGTCATTAAGGGAGACACTATCACACATCCCCAGTCAGGTAAGAAATATTCTATTAATAGGTACTTTACATGCGATTCCACTTATGTAGTCTATCTCATAAAATGCCCTTGCGGACTGATTTACATTGGTGAGACCACTCAACACATTAGAGATAGGATCTCTAAACACACATCCACCATCAGAACAGATCAACTCTTGCTACCCATTCCTGCCCACTTTAAGAGACATAATCATCAGATCTCAGCCTTACGGTTCCAAGTCCTGGAACAGGTCCCGATCCCTCGGAGGGGAGGCAACCGGACACTATTACTCAAACAACGGGAGTCCTATTGGATACATCGTCTGGATACGTTATCACCCAAAGGACTTAATAGGGAATGCGATTTTTATTATAATCTCTGAAGGGTGTAATACATCAAGAGACTTATTTTATTGTGTTTCCTACAATACCAATGAATGTCACAATGTTTTCATAATATGCCTGATATATTACCCCTTTCTATTTTCAGATCCGCTAGTCTTGATCTTGGTCCATATGATCTAACTATGGGTGAGAACCATACGCCCTCCACGACCCACTCCCTCCTTTTTTTCCCCCTACCCTTTGCCCTCCCCCCCTGCCCCCCTATTTCTTCCTTCCCAATCCCCTCCATTCCCCCTTTTTCCCCCTTTTTATTCCCTTTTTTCCTTTCCCCCTCTTCTCATTTTCTTGTGTTCCTTTCCTCTCCCCCCCCCCCTCCTCCCTTGTCTTCTTACTCCGTGGCTATGCCCTTTTTCCTTTTTTCTCCTTTTTCTTTCTTTCTTTTTTTCTTCTTTTCTTTTCTCCCTTTTTTTTTTCTTCTTTTCTTTTTTCTTCCCTCTTTTCCTCTCACTTTCTTCTTCTCCTCTACCCTTTTACACCTCTTCGATAATATATACGATAATATATATAATAATGTGCATAATATTCTCCCTCTCCCTCATCGCACATATCCCCTATAACGCTATAATATAATTTCTTCATTATTACTTTGAACACAACCAGTACTCCTAACATACTCATCACCTGTCCTAAGTTAACTGACTACATTTATACTGTATCCCGTTACATTACTTTGCTATATACCGAAGCAGCACCTATCGAATAGAAGGGCATAGTTTCTGCCCTTCCTGGTCCTCAGATCATGCAATGCGCATGCGCCCGCCCCTTACAACACTGACGCATGACATCAGATTTCTCATCCTTCAGCAGTTGCATTCTAGGATATTGCGCATGCGCGCGCCGTCTGCTGACGTCAGACGCCGGCGCCACCTCATTAGAGACACTACATTCTATAACTGTATATAATGGCTGCTTAGGCGGACGGATGCACACCTCCAGAGCATCTCTCTTATATATCCTAAGTCACAGGTAAGACCCCCCCTGGCACGTTTTTGCTACAGCAATAAATTAGCCACACTTTATGACTGCAGCTTCTACACTATGCCCTTGACTTAGGAAACATCATTCATGTTACTCTATACTTTATACTCTGTACTTCTCTGTCTCTTTTAACTACTCCTCTGGGTGTCATATAATAGTATCCTTGTATCCCTTAGCTTTTGCATATAATGATTTCCTCACTGTGTCTATTGCCTTCCCTAACCCTTCAACGCTCCCCGCCTTTTAAAACGGTCCCTGACCCCATATATATGCCTCCTATAGCTATTAATAATATTTAATATTTATCTTTCAAATGTTTGATCATGAGTATATTTTTATGCACAAAGGTAATAATATGCTTTACATTCTATTACTATACGTGTTATACATATTTGCTACTCCTCAGTTTTCCTAGTATGGTTTTACATTTTTTACTCCCCTTATTAATTATATTGCTTGAATAATTACTCTGGATGGAACAAAAAGTTGATGTATGAACTACCATGAATTAAAAACCACTAATTGATGAAATTCAAATGGTGTGCCGTGGATTTCCTCTCTGAATTAATTGACGTCTGTCCTTCACGAGCACCCAACATCTAGGGTGTGCAGATCTCATATTTTCTCTTCTACTATTAAGAGCCAAAACCGAGGCTGGTATATCTCATTAGGAGACTCAGAGGGCCGCCGTGTGTCCGCGAGAACCCTTTTCCTCACACTGATTACTCCTTTCCTGAGGTCTAACTAGGGTGAACGGAGCCCGTGTGTCGGTGCCAGAAACCCTAAGGCAACTCAGAGGCGAACGAAGCGGAGTAGCAGCCGTCCAAGCGTGTGTCGCAGGACAGTCCATGGCGTAGGTCGCGGGAAACTGTAGGATGGACGCACCTAATTTTAGAAGGCTCGAGCATGGGTTTAGGGAAATTTAGGGAACAGAAGGGTACCACTTCTGACTATAGGACAGCCAAGCAGTACATGAAATCCATCTATGGAGGAGGAGTTGTTAAGCCCCTCAAAGATTGGCACCAAGGGACTGTAGATTCAGAATGGACAATCCCCAAAGAAGGGGATTCTCTTGGACTCTGCTAAGACTGCAGAGTCCCAGAGAAGCGCTTTTCTCTTTCTCCTATTCCCTTTCTCTCTCATCCCTCCCTCACCTCTCCATCTAACCTTGAGACGATGCACCATGTTTAATCCAGCTTCTCTTCGTCCTGGTTTTAAGGAAGATGAGAAGGGGGGAAAGTGGTGCAGAAAACAACGATCTTCAAACTTTCTAACCTCTCAAATGTCAATCAATTTCTAACCTAGTAGGGAATTACATTGAGAACCATCACGACTGCCTTTTCTTTGATGGTACTTGGGTAAGATTTTTGCAAAGAAGGTAAAAATCTTGGCCGATCCATGGCCTGAATGTTCCGCTGTAACCCTTTTATTCCATCAGGTATGCCCCCAGGCAGACCCACGGGTTATCACCCGATGTCCACCCCTGGGTTCGGGAGTTTCTCCCGAACCCAGACTCAATAACCAGTGTTCATTCTAGTCAACCAGGTGATTTGGTCGTGCTAAAGAAATATCCAAGTACGGGACTAAAGCCGAGATATCTTGGGCCATTCCAGGTGCTGCTGATGACGCCAACCTCTCTGAAGTTCGAGGGACGAGACAACTGGATCCACACCGGTCACTGCAAGAAGCTGCTCAACTAAGTCAAAGAATGCAGAGTATCACTTTTATTTATTTGTTACAAGGAGGAATTTGTTGATAGCACATAATGATACATTCCTAGAGGGTAATATTAATATTAGCTCTGGCTCCTGCTCCTTGCTTGTTAATCCTGTATGGGTGTCCGGGCAGCTAGGCGACCCGAAGATGTGGGATCCTCCAGTTGTGAGGAAGGTATACGGTTATGCCTGGCTAGCAGACACCATTGACAAGGGTCAGGCCCATACTGACAGGAGCAGGGCAGAGGCGGAGCTATGACTAGTGAGGGTCAAAATCATTTTTAAAGCTTTGGGAGGTCTTGGGGCTCACTGGTTTTCCATTGGATCCGGGCGAAAGGAAATAGGACATGTACTATGTTTTTTTTGTTTCCATTCCTTCTATACGCCGGAGTGAGATGTTCCTGATGTCTAATCGACTGAGTTACTGAAGCCCAAACAGACAAGACGCCCTGAAGACCAAACCATGGGGCAGATGCAGAGGATCCCAAACCAACGCAAATCGCCACCTCCTAAGTCACCCCCCGAAGAAAAGAAGCTACGTGTCAAGACTGGCTTTCTGTTTTCCATCATCTGTTTTGTTTTATGGATTCAGGACTTTTCCTAGACAAAAAGAAGATCGAGATTCGTCGAGGGACACTGGGGAGCATATGACAAAGAGGAGGGACTGTTGTGGAAATTATATTAGGATGTGTATTTAATATATTGTGTATTGTCATCATGTCTCTCAGTGTCAGGGTAAACCATTGGAGTGGATATCTTCCCATGTATGTCCTGTCACAGCTGCTGGGCGCAGAGGTCTCAGTCTGCGAATGGTCCATGTGCTAAGCACTGGGTTGTGGGCCGGCAGAGACTGATGTGTTCAGCAGAGCAGTGTTTTGTTGGCTGATGTATGGATGCCGGCTAGGGCCCCCGCGCAAGACGCAGATTTATTGGCTTGGTGTGGATGCATTTGTTAAGAGAACACCATATGAAAAGAACGTGCGATTTTTGTCTCTAGTGCGCCTGATCAGCCGCTGGAGATAATGACGTTGTCCTGTAAATAAACATGCATGAGGATCATAGTAATTTTATCTGGCATTGATCACTGAGCAAGGCTGGATACAATAAGCTCCAGTGGTAATGGTAGGTTATAGTATACATGTGTTTGTTAGCTGGCTAGGTTATTCTAAATGATGGTGTCTTGTCTTCCTATGTCATCACTTCCTGTATCATTGTCTTGGGCCAGCCCCTTTTACACCTTTTGTTAGTAAATAAAAGAGACAGACTGGGCAGGGAGGAGAGGGAGTTGCTCAGAATTCAATCAAGATGGTGGCACCTGGGTCTTGCTCTGACTGTGGTTGAGGGAAGAGAGATTTACCTATTTCTTTACACAAAGTTTGATGCGAGCAGATTACAACTATTAATATTTCTACAACACCTTTGACAGATATGACTAAAAAAGGCGCCATCCTGGGGGGGGCGTGGCCAGCTGCTGACCGGGAAAGACGTCTGGTGCAGCAGGTTTGACAAAGGAGATTCAATCTAAGCTCATCGGCATCTTATCTAAAGTTGAAAAACCGTATCAAAGAGCCCAGGTAACGCTGACAAACATTTGCCCCATTTAGAGACCTTTCTGGGGCTAATAGTGTACTCCATTCCGGAGTTTAATGTGAGGCCTAGTGGAGTGCGGGTCCCCGACCTGGATTTAGGAGCCGGCCCCCAGCTCCGTTTGCAGGACTGTCACTTGTGGGAGCCTGTGTAGGTTCTCCGGAGGAGACATCTGCCATCTCCCACGAGCTGAAACCCCTACTGAAGTCAAGTCTACCCCCGATCCGAGCCTTAGGTGAAGCCGCACATTTCCTGACCCGGCTCGGAAGCAGAGCGGGGACATCGCTCAGCTCCTTCGGCAAAGAAAATCGATCCAGCAAACTCGGGGGTAAGAATCCGCCCATACAAGGTGCACTTACCTCGGCTCAGAAGAAGACTCAAGGATAAGCTGAGAGGGCAGTGCTGTGAGGACGCCATTTGACACCTGGCTGTGGCGCCCAAACACCCTGACTGTAGCGGCCGTGAGTTTGTGTGGGTGACTCATCGCACAGGATTTCTGGTGCGGTGTGCGGAGGATCCCGGAGCCGCAGCTGAAAAACAGTCTCTTTGCAAATCCGACACAAGGTAAGGCAACATCCACTTTGCCTTTCTCCCACTCACATCGAGAAGAGACCTAGGCAGTTACACCTCACCCTGTAAGCAGGTGCTCCCGGTGCGGGCGCCATCTTGTAAATCCGACAGAGCGCTTACACAGCCTGTCATCGGAGGCAAATCCCGTCCCTGATAAATAAACTAAATAACAACCAGTGGGAGATATCTAATAAAGGTGCCGGACAGCTGCAAGGACTGAAGGCTGAAGATTTGGGCCATCGCTCCCAGTAAAGGTCGCAACCAGTGTTCATCAAGCTTCATAGCCTCAGCCTAACACTGATTGACAGCATTCCCTTTCATCTTCTCACCTTACCTGCTCCCCTGACAGATCAGTGTTAGATCTGGAAGTTTGCAGGCTGTCCTGGAGTGTTCTCCCAGCATTATCAGATTTAAAGAGACAGCGTCATACTCAGATCCTGATTTAAAGAGACAGTCATATTTGGAATACTAACCCAAAATGACAGAGGTTTTCTAGCTGCAACACTTTAGGCCTTAAAACATAAAAAAGAAGAAAGGGAAAAGAAAAATACAGAGCGAGATGGTATAACCTCGCTGCCCTAACCAATATTCACCCTAATAGCGTGGCATATCAGCCTGATTTAACCAAGATGGTAAAAATAGGTGGCTCCAAAGCTGGAGAAACAGCTGGTCAGCAAAAATCAAATCCAACAAATGGAGAAATGGATACATTTTAGAAAAAAGCAGCTGCAACTGTCGCAGCCAGAGAACAATGACGAGCGTCATTCAACATCAGAAAGCAGTTACATATAGCCTCTCCCTGATTCAGAAAAATCTCAATAGCTCATACAGCGCAATGAAAGATCAGGAGAACAGAGGAAGACGTAACAACCTTCGCTTCCGGGGCATCCCCGAATCTGTTACCGCAGGAGATCTTCCTTACACAGTAGTACAGATTTGCCTCATGCTTCTGGGACCTGACACAGCCCACGAAGTCATCCTGGAGAGAGCCCATAGGGCTTTGAAACCAAGATCTGCACCGTCTGAACCCCCCAGGGATGTGATCTGCAAGTTTCTGGCATTCCCAGTGAAAGAAGCGATCATGTATAAAGCAAGATCCGGAGGTCCCATACAATGGGAAGGTAAGGACATCCTCATTTTCCAGGACCTGGCCCAGTCTACCCTGAGGAAGAGGAGAGCACTTAAACCTCTTACAGACTGGCTCAGGTCCAAGAAGATTCTCTACTGTTGGTCCTTTCCTTTCGGGATCTCCTTTATGTTTGAAGGACGTAGACTGTCTATCACCTCACATCAGGACTTAGAGCCACTATATGATCTGCTAGGCTGCGGTCCTCTAAACATCCAAAATTGGGACCCTGTTCAGGACCTCCTAGAGCTTCCAGAAATACCCAATTTGGATCCTTGGGAAAAACAGCGAACACCGAAGTCTCAAAGACACAGGAAAAATACCCAAGGTCCATCTCCAAGACGTCTACAAGTGGACAATTGATATCCAATTAATCGCCACTAAGTATACACTGCTAAAAGTATATTGATTCAACTTTTCTGCATTTTGCTTTAATTGCTCTTCTATCTATTCCAACTCCCTCTCCTGTCTACTTGCTTCTTGAAGGAAATTATATACTCTCTATAGTCACACACCTATTGTTTCCCAGATGTTACTAACCTCTGCATAGGGTGATCCTATTGATACCAAATCCATTCCCCCCCCCCCTCCTCCCCTCCTACTCTCCCTACCTGGTTCCCCAGGGTTATATACCCACTTCCTACCACTACTTAATTTACTCCTAAAAGTTATGTTGTTGTATTACCCAGCAATGGCTCGTACACTAACCCGGGCATATTGCTCATTTCTTGTTAATGTTTTTTTTAGTTTAAAGGGACACTGCAACTCTAGTCAGAATCTGCGTAACGAGGACGACTTAAGTCATATAGATAGGTCTGGGGCCCCTCTGGAGGCTGGAGGCTTGGAACCCACCCACACCCAAACATCAATAGCACGTTTGAGACATTTCTTCTTACTTTTGCCATGACAGATCTCCAAATTTCCTCATACAATGTTAAAGGCTTCAAGTCTTCTTCCAAAAGAGCCCAAATTTTTTCTTTACTGAAAAAGGAGAACTGCTCCATCATTTTCCTTCAAGAAACACACTTCAAATCTGAACATTACTCTAACCTTTCTTTTTCTAGTTTTCCAGTGTGGTATCACAGTGGATCCGAATCTTCAGCCTCCAGGGGAGTAAGCATAGGATTCAAAAAAGGTAATCCATTCCAATATAGCTCACATATTCAGGATTCCGATGGCCGTTACATAATGGTGAAGGGTACTCTTGCTAATCAGTTATATACATTCATCATCATTTATGCCCCTAATACTCATCAACACAAATGGTATTCTTCCCTCTCCCCAATTGTGGAAAAATTTATAGAAGGTATAGTCATTATGGGTGGGGATTTTAACATTTCACTCGATCCCACTATGGACTCCACCTCACAAAAATCCTCTCTATCCCAAAAAAATCTCAGGTATATCCATAAACAACTCCATTCACTCCAATTGGTGGATGCATGGAGAATTTTAAACCCCTTAGGTAGAGATTATACTTTCTACTCCAATATGCATCATTCATACCATAGATTAGACTATTTATTTATCTCTAAAGAACACCTCCAGTATTGCTCCAATGCTAAAATTGGATCCATACACCTGTCAGACCACTCCCCCATTTACCTAAAGATCTCCACCCCCCAAAACAGAGATTAAACAAGCAACTAAATACTATCCCTGAACTTAAAATACAAGTACAAAACTACCTAGAGGAATATTTTCTCTTAAATGCCATTCCCGAAACATCCCCTCATGTAGTGTGGGATGCTCATAAAGCCTATATAAGAGGACAGTTTATTAAACTTGGAACTCAAAAAAAAAAAATGAGAAATGCGAGGATAGAACAACTTCTCTCGGAAATCCAGAAAATAGAGGAGATCCACAAAAAATCCCTACTGGTTTCAAACCTATCCCAACTTAATGACCTTAGATCAGAACTAAAAAACCTCCTTAATACCAAATCAGCCAGACTTTACTTACACTCACAATTTAAATACTTCGCTCATGGCAACAAAGCTTCCAAGCTAATGATAGGAAAGTCCAAAACCATATTAGCAAAATTAATAAAAAAAGAGGGAGGTACGGCCATAACTTCCAAAGACATTGCTCTTCAGTTCCAAGAGTACTACCAGTCTCTGTACAACATCCCACAAAGTAGGTTGGGAGACCAAAACTCCCAAATCCCAGTCTCTATTGACTCCTTCCCAGTCTCTAATCACCCTTCCCAGACTGACTGAAACACAAAAATCTGCCCTCACTGCTCCATTTAAATCGGAAGAAATAAATAAAACTATAAAAAATCTCCCAAATGGTAAGGCCCCAGGCCCAGATGGTCTCCCGGCTCTTTACTACCGCTCCTTTAATAATACCCTCATTCCACATCTGCTACAGATCTGTAATAATTCCCTTTTAGGTCTACCCCTCACAACAGACATGACTAAAGCCCATATTACCATTCTTCCCAAGGAAGGTAAAGACCCATCTCAGTGCTCAAGCTACCGCCCCATATCCCTGTTAAATCTTGACTTAAAACTTTTTGCTAAAATGTTAGCTAACCGTCTTGCCCCATTTCTCCCAGACTTGATCCATAGAGATCAAACAGGGTTTGTGAAAGGCAGAGAAGGGAAAGAGAACACTGCAAGAATCCTTAATGCCATATATTACGCAAAAAAGAAAGGTATCCCTCTGACATTGCTAAGCACTGACGTGGAGAAAGCATTTGACAGGGTCAACTGGAATTCCATGCGCTGTGCAATGAACAAGTTTGACTTCCCTACTCCATTTATAGAAGCCACTTTTGCTATGTATTCCAATGCCTTCGCGTCAGTGCTGGTAAATGACACAATATCTCCCCCGTTTGCAATAAAAAATGGCACGAGGCAAGGCTGCCCCCTATCCCCCCTTTTATTTGTATTATCGATGGAACCACTTCTACAAACAATCAGACAAGATATAAAAATAGCGGGGATAAAAATGGGTAAACAAGAACATAAAACCGCTGCATTTGCAGATGACCTTTTAATCCTCACCACAAACTTCCTTAACTGTCATCTACAACTTATTAGAACGGTTCAGTCCTCTGTCCAATTTTAAAATTAATATGAACAAATCGGCATCCCCATATCTATGAAAAATTCCCTAAAAACTAAATCTCCCTTTAATTGGGATAATCCCTACATCACCTATTTGGGAATAAAAATAGGCCCTGATCCCAACAACCTTTTCAACCTTAACTATACCCCATTACTTCAGTCTATTTCTGACCAACTAAAACATTTAGATCTCCAGACGTTGTTGTGGTTCGGTAGGAAAAACTTAGTCACCTCTCTGATCATCCCAAGACTTAACTACCTACAGCAAGTACTCCCTATCCCAATTAAAAATAAATATTTCACGACTCTGTTGACTTTGATCCGTAGATTTATATGGAAACAAAAAAGCCCCGAGATTGGTGACAACTACTCTACAAAAACCCAGGGACTTAGGGGGCATAGGTCTTCCCAACCCCCAACTCTACAACAAAGCTATTCATCTAACCAGAGTTCTTGACTGGTTTCGCAATCCACCTCATAAGTCCTGGGTGGAAATGGAGTCCTCCACAACCAAATTCTCATTAAGGGCACTACTGACGGGTGATAAAAAAATAATCACATCCCTTTCAAATACCAACCAGATCATTAATTCCTCGCTCATAGTATGTAAATGGTTCCAAGAATCCAGTTGGGGTTTTCCTCTACCCTCCCCCCTGATTCAAGTGAGAGATGTGCTAGAACTGGCCCCACTAGAATTTAAACAATGTCTTCCCAATTCACTTAAAGCATCCCAAATCCCTATTATTTCACTGTTCAATGAAGAAGGAAAGTTAATAAATAAAAATGAAATCGCCTCAATACTCTCCACTTCGGACTCAATTCCTTCGCCAATATCTTTCTTGCACACCTATATTACTAAACACATCCCCCTTCAAACACTTCTTAGACCAATCACCTGGTTTGAAGGATGGATATGCAGCCAAACTACAATTAATAAACCAATCTCTCAAATATACAAAAAACTGAATACCCCTATTAACATGCCAAAACCAGCTTTTGTTGGTTTATGGGAAAGAGACTTAGGAATATCATTTTCACCACAAGTTTTAAACAAACTATTTGTTACCCCTCACAAATCTTCGAGATGTGTCCTCATCCAGGAAAATAGCTATAAAATACTAACAAGGTGGTACAAAACCCCTGACATCACATCCAAATATAGTAACTCAATATCAGACAAATGTTGGAGGTGCAATGACTCAAGGGGAACTTTTCTCCACATTTGGTGGCTATGCCCTCGTGTATTAAGATATATTCGACAGGAGTACCAAAATTTGCAAAACCTCAATCCCATCAAATCCCCAATTAGCCTTACTAAGTCTCCCACCGTCTGATTCTACTTCAATAATCCCTCCATTATTCCACACCCTGCTCATAGCCGCATGCCTCCTTTTACCTCGTTTTTGGCTCACAGCTGAACTCCTGTCCCCTGATTTATGGAGGGAAAAGATTGATACAATATATAGATTCGAAGAACTGGCGGCTGCTGAAACGCGCAATTACAAAAAATTTAACAGTAGATGGAATGACTGGATGAAACACAGTCATTCCAAACACGGGCAAGCTATCTCTGCCTAATAGCCGACTTTTGCCATCAGAAATACACACAGTAACCTCCAGTCAGTAAAGAGCAGTATTATATACACCTACCTAACTGTCATCTATTCAATATGTGAAAGAAGTAAGGGTATACAAATATATTCTTATGTTCTCATGCCAGATTTCAAGAGAAACTAATGTATCAGATTTCATCTAATAGCTAACACATGTGTCCAAGTTACAGTTTCACTTCTCTGTTACTGTTTATATCAATCATTTACCTTGTACAATTTAGTATTGACTATGTACGATTCCTGTTTCTCTCATCATTGTACAATTTTGAATACTTCAAATAAAAAAATTAAAAAAATTAAAAAAAGCCAACCTCTCTGTCTGGTCGGATGAGGCATTACAGGCCTTTTCTGCTATTAAGAAATGTTTTGTGTCTGATTCTGATGTGTCGGGTATTTATTTCATATAAGATATGAAATCATAAAAATTATGATTTCATATTTTTATGAAATAAGAAAAATGAAAAAAAAAAAATGTATTGGCGGACATATAAACGCTAGTTCTTTTATTGGTGAGATCTAAAGTTAATTCGTGCAGCTAATAAAACAGGGTGCAATTAATTATATAAACTATAATTTATTATAAATACATGCAGAAAAATGACATACAAATGAATACAGTACAAGGATAATATCAAAATTGACGATTGAAGATGGTGCTCCACCGTTTTCGCCGGGCTCCCTTAATTTACTACACCAAGTACAATACAATACTACTTTTTTCTTTTATCAAATTATTACCGATTAGTGTACTGGTTATCAAAATATTATAATGCAACAACAACAAAAAAACAATAGAAAATAATCTGTGGAAAATCCCTTATGCTCAATCAAAGAATATGGCAGTAAGAGACACCTTATAAATACGCCCGTTGGCCTAACTACGGATAATAAAATCCGATCAGAGATCCCACTCTGATAGCAATATTATAGGATTTCTAATGATGTGCACGTTCATAAAAATTTCCCATAAAATTATTGTTTTAACACTATTGACCTACTAATAATGGGGTCTCAACTATATGCCAATTGGAGCGATTTATAATTACTGCAAATGAAATAAATTATACATTACCCCTGGCTTTGGGATAAAAAGCTTTTAGAAGGGACCCAGCTTTCCAAGATTTAGATGTGTCCCGTCCTGTGGTACGTTCCTGACGTGTGAAGTGATGCTGATGAATGAATCCCCCTGATCTCCAAAACTGGATCAGATATTCTAATCCTTATCTATGCCCATCCCCTTTTGGATTAGGGATTTCCAATTAGATAAGGTGGGTGTGACGTATGTTAAACATGGGGATGATGTCATTTAATTGGCATTCCTTAGAAACTTCTGCCCATCTACCACTTGATGGCACTGACCTTTTCCACCTTAAATCAATTAGGAGGGATTATTCTTTGACACTTTAGAATCACTTTCCCAGACATCACGGATCCAGCTTGACAGTTAACATACCATCTTATTTATGGTCAGATAAGAGAACCATAATCCCTGGTTTGTATACCTTAACTGTCTCAGCTATTGAGTAATGATGTTTGAAATAACATCAGCTCCTCTGAATAGACCTTATTTAGGAAAATTCTACTTAAACGCTCTCTATATCCCCATGAATATATATTCTCAGTGAGATACACACACATAAAGATACATTAATAATAATTGTTTATAATACATCAATATTGCATAGTATATATGAATCATTAACAAGTTCAAACGCTAAATAAATGCACACAGGAAAAAAATAAATATAATAAAAAAAAAAATATATATATATATATATATATATGAATAGATATCTATTCCACACCAGATGTGTTTTATGGACATCTCTTATCAGATCATAGTTTAGCCATGGAACACCCATTGTTCCTCAGACAGACATACTGACAGACTGACCTTGCAAAAGTAATCAGGGGATACTATGGGACTAGCTATGGTGCAAAGGGACCTTGCAAAGTGACATAGCAGACTTTTTTTAAATTTGAATCCTTTGAGGCCTATAAATTTTTAGATTGGATACTTTCACACTTGCGGCAGGACGGATCCAACAGGCTGTTCACCATGTCGGATCCGTCCTTCCGCTATTTTGGCAGACCGCCGCTCTGTCCCTATTGATGATAATGGGGACGGGGGTGGAGCTCGGGCACAGTACGGCGGTGAATGGCAAAAGCCGCAGGACTAAAAAGTTGGATATGCTGTACTTTTAGTCCTGTGGCCTTATGCCGTGCACCGCCGGGCTGCGCCAGAGCTCTGATCGTCCCCATTAAGTCAATAGGGACAGAGCGGCGGTCTGAAAAAATAGCGGAAGGACGGATCCGACATGGTAAACAGCCTGTTGGATCCGTTCTGCCGCAAGAGTGAAAGTAGCCTCATGCATCTCTGCACATTTGCTATTTCTTGTGCACATGTCTGCAATGATGGAGCTCAGTTTTCTATCCTTAGAAGTTGTATGAAATAGAAGATGTCTTTTAAATATTGTAAACCATGAAAATCATTGAAAATTTTTTTCTTTTTTTTTTTTTTGCAGTCAAACAAATCAAGACGAAGTGGAATTCCTGTCGGGATCAATTCCGACGGGAATTTAATGGGAGCAAAGGGCATAGTGGAGACGGCAAGCCCAAGAAGAAGCCGTATATGTATACTAAGGACTTGCAGTTCCTCCTGCCTGTAATGGACCTGCGACCGTAAGTTTTCAGTTACTGTATGGAAACTGGGGAACATGGCTGTAAGGAGTCCATCGAATCCTAACCTGGCATCCTGCTGAGAGTTTTAGTGCACAGCGTCATTGTTTTCCATGATGCTGTGCGCTTGTGCAACTGCTGCAGTACACTAATACACTCATATAGATCAGACGAGTGTATTACTGTACTGCAGGGGGCTCACGAAGCGCATGGCGTCATTGAAAACAATAAACCAACATGCTGTCCTGCTCTATGTAGGATCACAGGTTGGAATACCAAGGACCACTCACATCCGTGTTCAAAGGTCATGTGCGTTTGGCTTAAAAATTGATGCTGATCTATTGTTACCCTATCTGCATAGATCATTCCCATATGATATTCTTCAGTTTTTAAAAAAGTCACTAGAGTAGCGTGATGACATATTACTTTATTATATCTGACCTCATAGTAATGACAACATTAGACAATAGTGAAACATAGAAAAGGCTGAAGTGTCACGGCCTTGTCAAACAGCTGAATAGTGTGGATTGGGGTAGATCTATCAATAGCTTTTTTATGTATAAAATACTTACAAGTACTTTTGATCTATTTCAGGACAGTGGACAATCTTCAGGCCGAAGAAGATTCCTCGTCCACAAACCTGGATGAGCCTAGTACCCCTGCAGCATCTTTTATACCTCATGCTGGACCTTCAGAGGCTGAGGAAAGGCCAGAGGAGGAAAGCCAGCAGGAGATTTCTCTGCCTCAGCCATCCAGGCGACAAAGTTCGCGAAGGAGGGGAGGATCTTCGGGCCAACAAACAGCGCAGATGGCTCGGAGGGATTTTATTGACTCCCAGGTCTTTGAGTATCTGAATAAAAACAAAGCTGAGACCCCTGAGGAAAAAATTCTCCGAAGCCTGGCTCCTGCCTTGTCTAGAGTGCCTCCTGAACGGCATTCTTTGGTGCTATCTTCCGTAGCATCATTATTTTATCTATTCGAGGGGGATAGTATTCCCCTTGATGTTATTCAATATATCGATAAGGAGAAACTAAGGCAAGCCCATATCTGGGGACAAATTAGGTCACCAATGCCACCTTCAGAAAGTGTGGCACATATTCAAGGTCCAGGACCCACACTTCCTGGCAGCTCTTCAACCCCGCAAATTGTTTTCAGGGGAACAGGTCCCTACACAAGGGAGCTTTTTGATTTATAATTTTTTTTTTTCTGCTTTTATATGATATTTTATGCTGATATATTCATAAACAGTTATTTGAAATTTGCTATGTTGTGTCATTATTTTTATTTATCTCGAAATATTAATAAAAAATAAATAAATACATTTATGACAAAGTTCAAAGGTCTGGATCTTCTAGGGAGGGTCACACCGGTATTAGTGTACTCCTCCAAATTAGGTTTTATACACAATCTCATATACCCTCCAGTATGAGGTTGGTTGTGTCTCTGGGTAAATGATTATATTAGTAATATTTTAGTATTTAGTGAATTTGGGAGAAGTAGTGTAGTCAATAGCCAATAAAGGGATATATGACACGCGCTTTCTAAAAAATAAAAGATTAGTATTTTAGGAATAATCAATAAAAAATATGGGACTTCACTTTACATAAAATGATTTTTTTTTTGTTTTAATTAAAATTACAAAAAAAAATAGGTTTGGAAATGTGGTATTAGAGGGTATTTCTGTAATTTTTTGAACATTCTAGTCAAATTCATTTTAAAATATTACATGGTCTATATTGTTAGATAAATTAAAAAGGTGCATATAGGCTATTAATAGTTTAAATAAATATTTTAAACGCTAATATTACAAAAAATACCCCAGCCCGCAAGCCCACGTCAAGGGTCCACATTGTCTTGCGAGTCCCTAAACTATCTAAAAAAATTTAAAAGGGAACTAACTAACTAAAAAAAACATTCAAAATTTAGAAATTTTTACACAGAGACCAGATCAAATCAACGACCACCACGGATGGCATCCATCTGCCACGGCAATGAACCTTCTGGACTGCAAAAGTAGTCCGCATAGCGTTCCCGAACAGCTAGTCCAGCTGTTCCAGGTCTTCCATGTCGGACTGGTTCAAAATTGACAGGTGTGTTCGTTAAATTTTGAAGCTGTTCTGCATCCAAGGGAACATTGTGGATCCTGGTGAAATTGTGCAAAACGACACAAGCTTGGATCACCAGGGTGACATTTTCCGGATCCATTTGCATTGACGACATAAATACTCTCCACTTAGCAGAAAGTATACCAAAGGCGCACGCAACAAACCGTCGGGCACGAGTCATTCGGTAGTTGAATATGCGCTTTCGGTTGTCTAAATCGCGTCTGGGGAAGGGCCGCATCATATTGGGTGATAATGCAAACCCTTCATCAGCCACAATTACAAATGGAACTGGGGGACCTGCTGATCCGGGTAGTGTTCTGGGCTCTGGTAGGGCTAACTGATTGGCGCGAAGTCGCTCACCCATTCTGGAGGCACAAAAGATGCGGGAGTCTGATGTACTTCCATAGGCCCCGATATCGACAATTACAAACTTGTAATTACTGTCCGCCAAGGCTAACAGCACCACAGAAAAGTACTGCTTGTAATTAAAGTACCGGGACCCTGAGTGAGCAGGCTTCTTAACACGTATGTGTTTGCCATCAAGTGCCCCAAGGCAGTTTGGAAACTGCGCAGAATCTTGAAAACCCTCAGCGATACGTAGCCAATCTACCGCCTTGGGGGTGGGCATCACCGCTTCCCTGAGATGTTGCCATATGATTTGACACGTTTGGCTGACTATCCCAGAGATAGTAGAGACTCCCAGCAGGAACTCGAAGTGCAGCGAAGCAAAGGAGTTTCCAGTTGCCAGAAATCTGTAAGATAAAAAATAAAGAAAAAATGTATGTCAAAAATGTATCATAAAGTATTAAGGGCTATTCTCATCTCATAGTATGATAGTTGCGGTTCCCACCTCTTGAAACCACACCAATATCGAGAAAGGTCCACCACCAAGCTCTTAACCACGTCTTTTCCATAAAACTTAATTGGAGTGTGTTACCCATGTTCCTTAAAATTTTTATATCAGCTGATGGAAATAGCTGAGCTGCGCTTGGCTATATTTGTCTGGACCATTAAAGTAATGGATGGTGGGTGCACATGCGCTGTCCGCCCTCCTTCACTTTGTGTGCTATGTTCTCAATATAGTTGTTGGTCCAAGCTGTGGAATCAACACCCACCAGACAATGGGGGCATATCCTAGCTATATGCCCACATTGTTTGAGATGTGAAAAACCCATTTATCAAAAAAACAACATTATTTTTGGAATACACATTCGTGCTACATAACAGACTTAAAAATTAAAGTTATGTGACCACTGCAGGTGCCAGATGCCACATTTAAAAAACTACAATAAGAGATCTGGCATGCCTATCTGTCCACATGAGAAGCGGAGAGACAGGTCCGCATTTGCAATACATTTGTGAGATGGATCCATATCCGGATCAGTCTACAAATGCTTGATGTCTGCCAGCCGATTGCGGGAGCGGGATCCAGCAGCCAGTTCCAGCAAATTAACTGCTTGTGGGATCACTCTGCCTCAAGTGTTCAAGTACACGGTACCCTAGGAATATTTTAAAAGTATTATATCATAAACCTATACTTTTTTTTTTAAATGTAAAAAAAAAGGAAAATATAATAAAATACTAATTAAAAACAATAGTTCGAGAGCAAAAATTAATTAATTTACCTCAAAGTGACAATGAGTCTTTCCTCAGGTCCAATGCAGCGCCTCATGTTCGTATCCTGAAAGGTTAGGTACGGACGAAGAGATGCAAGCAGGCGATCAAAAGATTCCACAGACATACGACAAAACTGGTGAAATTTCATAGGGTCCTGCCGCAGGTCTGCATATAAAGAATGGAAGTGTCCCTTCTGGAGCCTTTGTGAGACAATAGGATGCACCCATTGCCTCCGTCTCCTCCTTGGTTCTTCTTCCAGCATTTGCGAATTACTTCCAAAGCGCCGAGAAAGTAGCCAGCGTAGAAGCAGTTCACGTTCGAAGTAATTTGCCATCGTTAGCGCACAGAAAACAGTGAGAATCCAATACCAGCAAGGCACAAGCTACACACTGCTCTATCCGACTAGAAAAGCACATAAAATGGCACCTGAATTTCTGAGCATGTGACTTTTCTAGTTTCCTAGACAACTATGAATATATTATAATATTTTATTCTCTCCTCCTTTTTTTAAACTCATCCGTTTTTTACAGACCGTTTTTTAAGGATGACATACGGAAGCCACTCTTCCGTTTTTTGCGGACATGCGGATCCGTTTTTTGCGGATCCGCAAAACGGAACGGATTACAAACGGTCGTGTGAATGTACACTTAGGGTTTTCCTTGCTTGCTCCAGGATCTGGGTAATCCGTTCTTGGAAATATCCGATGTGCATCTGATACCAGGCTTGGATTTCCGGTGACTGGATTTTGGACACGTTGAATTGCCTTTCGACGAAAACGCGTGGATCCATGCTGATGTAGACCTTCTGGGATAGAATCCTCTTGTTCGTCAATATGAACCCTGCAGTGTCCTGTAGCATGATTCCAGATCAAGGACCTGGCATAGAAATCAGCTCGGCGTGGAACTCCTTCCCCAAGATCAGGATGACGTAGATAATGGCAATCATCTTTGATGACATCTTACGCCTATAAAATATTGTATGACACATATGAGTACATACACTTTTCAACTTTATCCTGCAAGAAAACAGTTACTAATACCATATACCTCTGATTGGCATAAGCTCTTTTCTTGGACAGAGTAAGTTCTGGTTTCAGAGGTGAGTCAGGAGACATTTTGTTCCAGAGGAAACGTACATCAGGATGGGTTAGTATGCGTTAAAGATGTAGAATAACAGATAACGCTTTTCCGTTCATACGATACCAATCCTTATTTCCGTCTTTAGCTGGAACCGTAAAGTCTCTTCACCTCTTTTCATCCAACTCCTTCAATATCTCGAAGTCATGCACTAAAATGACAAACACGCAGCTGATTAATGTGCACCCATTTTTCAATAAACTCATCCCTCTAAGGGATTTTGATCTTGTAGACCACTGGAGATAATTTGTCAGTGACGACATAGGGACCTTTCCAGGAAGGCAGGAATTTTCTCTCCTTTACTTGATCCCGAGCAAAGTTATAGAGATCTACCCGATCGGAAATTTGATACTCCTGTGTAGTCTTCAGATCGTAGTATGTCTTATCACTCACTGCGGCTTTCTCTATATTCTTCTGTGTGAACGCAAAAGCATGCTGAAGGTGCTTGCGTGAATTTTCCACATACTGATGCGATGTTGTAGCATTGATCAAGTTATGGCCCGTTGTCCTGTAAAGTAAATGCTGGGGTAACACCATCTTCCTTCCCGTGATCATCTCGAAGGGAGAAAGCTTAGTTGCTGCACTTGGGGTGGCTCTGATGGCCATAAGCACCAAAGGCAACTTGACATCCCAGTCCTTACCAGATTCATTGACAAACTTTTTCAGGATGTTCACAATGGACTGGTTGCAACGTTCTACTCCACCACTAGAGGCTGGTCGATAAGCTATATGTAACTTCCTCTTTACTCCCAGGATTTCCGACATCTTTGTCATCACCTCACTGGTGAAGTGACTTCCACGATCGGATTCGATGCGCTGGGGAAGACTAATTCTAGAAAATACGTGGTTAATGAGCAGAGATGCACATACGCTTGAACTGCATGTTTTGCACGGCAAACATTCCACCCATTTGGTGAACAGGCAAGTTATGGTTAACATATACTTGTTGCCTCTTGATAAGGTTGTTACTGGTCCAATGAAGTCAATTTGGATGTCTGACCATGGCATGGACATCCCCCTTTTCATCAGCGGTACCCGAAGAGTGGGTCCTTGTGGCTGGAATTGAGAGCAGATTAGACATCCCTGACAATATGTTCGCACATCTTGTAGCATATGTGGCCAGTAAGCGTAGTCCCGTAGTAACTCGTACGTTATTTTCTCACATCGATGACCAGCTGTTGGGGCATCATGTGCATGTTGCACCATCAGACCTCGGTATGCTGTAGGTAATACCCATTGCGTGATACCGTTCTTCGAGGTTCTTATCAGCAATTCATCCTGTAATGAGAATTGGGACTTACCTTTCATCAAAATTCGTAACTCCTCCTTACCCACATAACCGTGGTTATGGGACAGTTGTGTGGATCCTCAATGTGCTTAAAAAAGAGACCAATAATTGGATCCCCCTTTTGGCTCGCAATGAGATCCTCACTAGGGGAATCTTGGCTCCACTGTTTCACATTGGCTTCAGCTCCCTTTTGGACCTGACTCCTTGTCATAGCATCCACTTGGATAGTTCCCATGAGGTCATCAACGTCAAAGACTTCTCCGTCAATGGCTGCTTGCTTGGCAAGGAAATCCGCTAGGTCATTCCCCTCTTTATACATGCCTAGATATTTTGAATGACCTCTTACCTTCTTCCAATAAATAGTAAGACTGTGGGCGGTAACCATCTCATCAATTTTACAAAACATCTTACCATGCTTTACTGGCTTGTTATTATTTCTCATCATGTATGACCTTTTCCATGCGGGAAAGTATTCCACAAAGCTGTTACGAATATAATCAGAATCTGTAATGATTACAAACTCCTTAACATCATATTCGATAGCCATTTGTACAGCTTTGTACACAGCAGTAAGTTCTGCAACCTGGCTGCTTTTGGAACCAATTTTGTATCCAACGGATACATCTAGGAATGTATTATTCCACACGACAATGTCATGGAACCATGAACCAGACGTACAACAAGAGATAAGTGGAAATAAGAAGGCTTTATTGAAAATCAAGCTGTCAGGCAAAAGTCCAAACGGATGGCTAAACCGAAGCAGGGTCTTGCGAAGCCAGAGGTCAGGAACCAGAAGGGTAGTCAGACGAAGCCTGGACCAGGAACCAGCAGGGTAGTCAGACGAAGCCAGGATCAGGAACCAGAAGCAGCAGCAGTCTTAGAGGCATGTGAACACAGGAGGACCAAGCAAGGAACTGAAGCCACAGACCTCCTATATATATGAGCTAGGCATCCAGCTCCTCCCAGTGGGAAGGAGAAGCCGCAGGGTGGGAGGCTACAAGAAACCCAGAAACCAAGATGGCCGCCAGCACATGTCAAACGAAGGAGAACAGCAAGAAGGTAAGACCATGACAGTACCTCCCCCTCAAGGGCCCCTCCTCCGCGGAGTAAAGAACGGTTTCTGAGGGAAGCGTGCGTGGAAGGCTCGGAGCAAGGCAGGAGCATGGACATCTGCGGAGGGAACCCAGGAACGCTCCTCTGGACCATAACCACGCCAATGGACCAAAAACTGCACCCGACCGCGGACCAGGCGTGAGTCCAGGATATTGCTCACCTCATACTCCTCACGATTGCCCACTTGGACCGGACGAGGCCGAGGAACCGAGGAAGTGAAACGATTACACACCAGTGGCTTCAACAGGGAGACATGAAACACGTTGGAGATCCGCATGCCAGGAGGAAGCGCAAGGGCATAGGCTACCGGGTTTACCCTGCGAAGCACTCGGAAGGGACCAACAAAGCGAGGCGCCAGCTTGGGAGTGGGCACTCGAAGGTTGAGGTTGCGGGTGGACAACCATACGCGGTCTCCGACCTGGTAGGAAGGAGCGGGCGCTCGTCTGCGATCAGCCTGGAGTCTCTGGCGCCGCGCAGAGACCTCAAGGGACCTCTGGATCTGTACCCAAGAAGCACGTAGGACGGATAGGTGATCCTCCACAGCCGGAATATCCTGGGGAGAGAATACCTCCGGTAACACGGCAGGTTGGAACCCATAATTGGCCATGAAGGGAGACGTCCCAGAGGAAGAGTTCACCGCCGTGTTCCTGGCAAACTCAGCCCAAGGCAGGAGGTCAACCCAATTGTCTTGGTGATCGGAGACATAGCAACGAAGGAATTGCTCCAAGGCCTGATTGGATCGTTCTGCGGCCCCATTGGACTGAGGGTGGTAGGCCGAGGAGAAAGAGAGATGAATCCCCAACTGGGAGCAAAAGGCGCGCCAGAACCTGGACACAAACTGACTCCCCCGATCCGACACAATCTCCTTGGGCAAACCGTGCAACCGGAAGACCTCCCTGGCAAAAATCGTGGCCAACTCTTGTGCAGAGGGTAACTTCTTGAGAGGAACACAGTGGCACATTTTGGAAAACCGATCCACAATCATGAGAATGACCGTATGGCCTCGGGATGCAGGGAGGTCCACAATGAAATCCATCCCCAGGTGTGACCATGGACGCTCCCCGGTGGCTATGGGTTGCAAAAGACCCAACGGAAGGTGCCGAGGAGACTTACTCTGGGCACAAACGGAGCATGCCGCTACATATGCGGCGATGTCGGAACGTAGAGAAGGCCACCAGAACAGACGTGAAACAGCCCAGGACAGCTGATTCTTTCCAGGATGCCCCGCGGCCTTGGAGTTATGGTAGGTTCGCAACAACCGAGTGCGCAACTCCTCAGGCACAAAACATCTGCCGTTGGGTCTCCCAGAGGGAGCACCAGATTGAGCCGCCAAAATCTGCTCACCCAGGGGAGAGGTCAGGCTGGTGCGAATGGCGGCCAGGATCTGATTCGGAGGTATGACCGAAGTCGGAATCGACTCCTCCCCGGACAGCTCGGAATACTGCCGTGATAAGGCATCCGCTCTGATGTTCTTGGAACCGGGTAGGTAGGAGACCACGTAATTAAAACGTGACAAGAACAGAGCCCATCTGGCCTGACGTGGTGTCAATCTCTTGGCCTCAGAGAGGTAGGTCAGATTCTTGTGGTCCGTCGGGATGAGAACCGGAACCACCGAGCCCTCGAGCAAGTGCCTCCATTCTTTAAGGGCCTGCACGATGGCCAATAACTCCCTGTCACCAATCTGATAGTTGCACTCCGCGGAAGACAGTTTCCGGGAGTAAAACCCACAAGGAAGCAGAGGACCCTCTGGTGTTCTACGCTGAGACAGAAGGGCGCCTACTCCCGTCTCAGACGCGTCCACCTCGAGGACAAAAGGCAACCCAGGGTTGGGATGCGACAGAATCGGAGCCGACACAAAGGCGGACTTTAGAGCCTCAAAAGCTCGGATGGCCTCGAGCGGCCAGACCTGGGGATTACTGCCCTTCCTGGTCAGATCTGTGAGAGGCTTGGCTAGCATGGAAAAGCCCCGGATGAACTTCCGATAATAATTGGCGAAGCCCAAAAAGCGCTGCAGGGCACGAAGACCACTGGGCTGGGGCCACTGTAAGACAGCCGAAACCTTCTCAGGATCCATGGAGAACCCCTCAGCGGAAATGATGTAACCTAAGAAGGTTACCTGGGATCGGTGAAATTCGCATTTCTCAAGCTTACCGAACAGCTTGTTCTCTCGTAACCGTTGCAACACTCGTCTGACATCCAGAATGTGGGCCTCCATGGATTCAGAATATACCAAGATGTCATCCAAATAGACCACCACACACTGCTGCAACAGGTCACGGAAAACATCGTTGATGAATTCCTGGAAGACTGCGGGCGCATTGCACAACCCAAAGGGCATAACCAAGGATTCATAATGACCGGTCCTGGTGTTAAACGCGGTCTTCCACTCATCGCCCGCCTTGATCCTTACCAGGTTATATGCCGCCCTCAGGTCGAGTTTGGTAAAGACCGTGGCCCCTTTGAGGCGATCGAACAGCTCGGAAATCAAGGGTATCGGGTAAGCGTTCTTGATCGTGATGCGATTGAGACCCCTGTAATCGATGCAAGGCCTCAACTCACCGCCCTTCTTTTTCACAAAGAAAAATCCAGCCCCTGCCGGGGACGAGGATTTGCGAATGTGTCCGCGTGAAAGCGCCTCCCTCACGTACTCCTCCATGGCCTCATTCTCCGCTACCGACAGTGGATAGACCTTGCCACGAGGAGGAAGGGCACCAGATTGTAACTTTATGGCACAATCGTATGGGCGGTGCGGAGGTAGGGCAACCGCACGCACCTTATCGAATACATCCCGGTACTCCTCGTATTCAGGAGGCAACAGAGAGTCCGAGAAAGTACACAGCAACTTGACAGACCCATGGATGCAACTAGCCCCACACTGCGGTGACCACGAGAGGATCTCGGCCGGTCTCCAATCGAAAGTCGGATTATGCTTCTGGAGCCAGGGGTACCCCAAGACCACCGAGTAGTGTGGAGACGAAATAACCTTGAGACAGACCGACTCTCTGTGAACGGCACCAATGGCCATCCCCACTGGAAGGGTCTTATGAGTCACGTGTGGCGGCAGAAGGGGTCTGCCGTCTATCGCCTCAAGAGCCAGTGGGGAACCTCGAGGCTGCAGAGGAATGGAATTGGCGGCAGCGAACACACTATCAATGAACAAACCACCAGCACCAGAGTCCACCAACGCCTGGGTCGTCACCGAGCCCCTGACCCAGGAGAGGACAACAGTAATAAGCGGTCTGTCAACACGGGAAACCGGGGACGAGGAGACTTCACCCAAGATCTGCCCCCGACAGGATCTCAGGTGCGAGCGTTTCCCGGACGGTTCGGGCATGCCAACCGAAAATGCCCACCGAGACCACAGTACATGCATCAGCCCTCGCGTCTCCGGAGTACCCTCTCCCCCTCGGACAGGCGAGCAAACCCCAGCTGCATGGGTTCACCCCCAGACAAGTCATCCCCAGGAGGCGTGGGAGGAGAGGGAGGCACGGGTGGGACAGCAAACGTAGGCGCCAATCTGTTAGGAGACCTCCGCAGGCTCTCCTTAAAGGAAGGTCTCTCCCTGAGTCTGGTGTCAATCAAAATCAGGAAAGAAATAAGAGACTCGAGCTCCACTGGTAGGTCCTTAGCTGCAACCTCATCCTTCAAGGCATCCGAGAGACCATGAGAGAAAGCAGCGACCAGAGCCTCATTATTCCAGCCCACCTCTGCTGCCAGGGTACGAAACTCAATGGCGTATTCAGCTACGGATCGTGAACCCTGTCTGATGGACATAAGGAGCTTCGCAGCAGAGGCAGCACGAGCCGGCACATCGAATACCTTCCGAAGAGAAGCAACAAAACCGGAAAACTCGGCAACCACCGGATTGTTGTTCTCCCATAAAGGGCTGGCCCAGGCCAAGGCCTTGTCCGAGAGCAGCGAGATCAAGAAGCCCACCTTTGATCTCTCAGTAGGAAAGGCATGTGGCAGCAACTCGAAATAAATGCCCACCTGGTTAAGGAAACCTCGGCACTGAGTTGGCTCTCCCCCAAAGCGCTGTGGAAGGGGGGCAGAACCGGTCATACCCCGAAACACCGCAGGCGCAGCAACAGGTGTCGGGGTAGACTCTGGCGCAACAACCGGAGCGGCAGTAGGAGCGGGCCCAGGAGCGACAACCGACCCATCGGCAACGGAAGCTAAATGAGCCGTGCGTTCAAGCAGGGTTTGCAACGCCACAGCGAACCGACCCAACAGGTGATCCTGCTGATCAAGTCTGGCAACCAGCGTAGGTAGCGAGGATGGCCCTGTACCGTCAGAATTCATGGCTTGGTCCTAATGTCATGGAACCATGAACCAGACGTACAACAAGAGATAAGTGGAAATAAGAAGGCTTTATTGAAAATCAAGCTGTCAGGCAAAAGTCCAAACGGATGGCTAAACCGAAGCAGGGTCTTGCGAAGCCAGAGGTCAGGAACCAGAAGGGTAGTCAGACGAAGCCTGGACCAGGAACCAGCAGCGTAGTCAGACGAAGCCAGGATCAGGAACCAGAAGCAGCAGCAGTCTTAGAAGCATGTGAACACAGGAGGACCAAGCAAGGAACTGAAGCCACAGACCTCCTATATATATGAGCTAGGCATCCAGCTCCTCCCAGTGGGAAGGAGAAGCCGCAGGGTGGGAGGCTACAAGAAACCCAGAAACCAAGATGGCCGCCAGCACATGTCAAACGAAGGAGAACAGCAAGAAGGTAAGACCATGACAGACTCCAATACCTGCAACCAATGTACGTTTGGATCCTTCATCGGCATGGAAGGAACAGCCGTTTACGTACACACATGGTAATGATTTGCAGTACTCCTCTTCATAAGATTTATATGGTGATGATGATTGTTCCTCCAGGAAATCATTTTCCGTTGACTCACCTTTATGTTCTGTATGGGTACAGTCATGGAGTTCTGCTAAACCTTGAGCAACTGGGTTTTTAGTATTTTGTTTGTACCTGATCTCCAATGGCCATCCCATTAAGGACATTGTCCAGGCGGTTATCCTGCTGTTTGACAAGTTTCCATCTTTTATACAATCACTCTGCAAGTATTGCAGCGGCTGGTGTGCGGTCTCCACAATGATCCTTTCGCCTTGGATAAAACTCCTAAAATATTGCAAAGCCCATACAGTTGACAATAATGCTTTCTCACAATCATTGAATTTTACATCAACCGGTGACAAAGACTTGATGGCATAGGCGATGATCTTGTTTCGGTTTTCCTGTTTTTGGAAAAGAACTGCACTTATGCTTTTATCAATGAAACCTGTTTCCAAGAAGAAAGGTTTTCCCCCTTCTGGATAAGCAAGGCATGGAGCCTGGATAAGTTTGGCCTAGAGCTCGGTTACAGCTTGCTCATGACGCTCACTCCATTCCCATTTTACTCCTTTCTTTAGCAACTGCAAAAGAGGTTTTGCAATTTCAGCATAATTATCTATGAACTCACGTGAGTAGTTCATCATGCCCAGGAATGATTTCAACTCCTTGAGATTTGTAGGAGATTTTGTTTTGGTCACTGCTTCCACCTTCTTTTTCTGTGGATTAATTCCATCCGCAGTGACTTCATGACCTAGGAAATTAACCTTGGTCCGGCACCATTGAGCCTTCTGTAAAGAAAGTTTTACACCTGCTTTCCCCAGCTGGGTTAGTACATGCCTCAACTCCTGAATATGTTCCTCAAAAGTTGTACTTTTGATCAGGATATCATCCACATAGGATAAGGTACCTCATTCAGTGGCATCAGGCATTGCCTTATGCATGAACACTGCAAACTCATGGCCCACATTTATGTACCCGAAGGGCAATTGAGTCCACGCATACTGTCGTTTGCCAAATGTAAAGGCCAGTTTGTATTGATCCCTTTCATCCAACTTAATTGTCCAATATCCTTGTGCACAGTCAAGGGCAGTGAAGATTTTGGATTCTTGTATTTGTGCCAAACATTGGTCAATATATGGCACGGGCCATCCGGACATATAAACTGTCTTAGGTCCGAGCAGAGACGAAATTGACCGTTAGGTTTGAGGACTCCAAGTATCGGATGATTGAATGAACTGTGTACTGGATGGATGATACCCCTCTCCTCCAAGTTCTTGACGATTTCCGACAGTGACTTGTAAGCCGTCAGCGGAAGTCGGTATTGTTTGACAAAAACATAGGGTGCATCGGGATCTGTCTGGATTCTTGTAACGTGTAGGTCTGTTTCCCCACAGTCATAAGAGTCCTTGGCGAACATCTCCTGGAACTCTGTGAAGAGCTCCTTTAGCCGTTGACACTTCGACTCGTCAGAGCATGCGTCAGCCATGGAGATTTGTTCTTCCACCCGCTCCTGAAATTCAGGAAAAATCTCAGGCTGACTTAACTCGTAAGCGTCTTCGAGCTCACTAGTTAAATCGTTCTGGGTGTAGCGTACCTTATCCTTTCCTTGCTGGAATGATTTATACTCTTTTTCATCAATCTCATGGTTGAAAACCAATGATGACTCTTCGATGTGGCATGTACCTTCTTCAGAGCTGAAAGGATAAACAGAGTGTATGTTAAATAACCCCTCAGGGGTTGAGGAAAAATGGTGTTCCACTGTTTGTTCCTCTGTCAGGTATTCATCAGGAATTGTTCCAATAACATCATTTTGGAATCCAAATGTGTAGTATTCCAAATCCATAGCTAAACCAATTACGGTGTCCTTTTGTAGGGATATGCTATGGGGAACCATGTTATGAATCACCATATGTAACGGATCCTGATGGATATTTATCAGGGGAGTAGGCTTTACCTTTAGGCCGAGTTGCTGTATTCTGTTGGATAAACAGATTAACGCGTCTACGTTTTTCAGCTTCTGTCCCTTTTTTACTTTAATGGGGAGAAGAAATGGTTTGCATCCTTCAGGAATTTCAACTTTCTCAGCAACCATGATACTTATGGCTTAGGGCATCTGGTGTCCCCATCGTAAGGCTTGTTCTACATCCTGGAACCCCTCTGGGTTTCCCGGCAATCTGGACAATAAGGTGTTATTCACCAGGTCAATCTGTACGGCAAATCGGTGCAAAAGATCATTACCTATATACATTTGATACCGTGGTTCATTTATCACGATAAAAATGTGCTCTGTAGTTTTACTTCCTACAGAGATAGACAAAATGCATCTTGCAACCACATTATGACTTTGGGAATCTCCATCCAGATCATGAACCCATTGATCCTGTGGAGAGGAACTTTTAATCATTTTAGGACTGGTGACCTGTTTTAAGAGTCCTAGGCTCATGTAACTCATTTTGGATTTCAAATCCAACTTGGCATATTTCACCCGGGCTATATTGTTTACCTGTACGGGAATCAATAAATTGTCATTGATCTTTTCAATCCGTACCATCGATTGAATGTGCCTGGTCAGGTCCAAGACTTTGTGATTCCCCCTTTCAAGAGAAATGGTTAATATATCATTATCCAGAGTTACCTTTTTGATTTTGTCCCTCTGGATGGTAATGATGTGAGCGGCACTATTGACATCTTCCTCGGGCTTACCATTCTTCAGGATTGTGACCTCCGGTATTTGATTGTTCCTGAAATGCACTTCAATAGAGTTA
Source organism: Bufo gargarizans (assembly GCF_014858855.1). NCBI lineage: Eukaryota > Metazoa > Chordata > Amphibia > Anura > Bufonidae > Bufo > Bufo gargarizans. The sequence continues at coordinate 78,814,791 of NC_058086.1, read as the reverse complement.
GGTTTCTCTTCAATCACATGACTACTGCGTTGTGCTTGTGTGTTGCAAGAGTATTCATAGGCAATGGGTGCCTTCACCCAAGTCCATACTGCTTCATTAATGAAATCAACTATGGGACTCAATCTTTTTAATAAATCAATTCCTATGATCATCCGATCATATGGAAGATCCACAATCAATGAGGGATGTCAAATTGTCTTCTTGCCAATCTTAAATGTCAACCAGGATGTTCCTTTTACCTGTAAGGCATCTCCGCCTACACTTATCAAAGAGCCATCAAATGACCTTAATCGTGGCTTCTTTGATGTTAAATCCAAAACCTGTTGGAAATAAGTGCAAGATAAAATGGTGTCTTGTGATCCAGTGTCTATTAAACCTTTGATTGGTCCGATAAGTTCATTTTGGAGATATATCTCCACAAAGTACCGGCCATCCAACAAATCACAGAGAAAGTTAGCATGTTTACCCATCTGCTGTCTGAGAGGTTGACCTCTTTGCAGCTCCGTGACCTCTGCATTCCTGAGTATCCTAGGACAAGCTAGAGGATCAGCGTTAACCCCCCCCTTTGGGACAAGCTGTGTGACATCACAAGTCACAGCTGGCCCATGGCTAGATGCTGGAACGATGGGATTACACACTGGAACAGACAACTGGTCATATGAATTGACATCATTAGGCTGCAAGATAAATGACATATTAGACATTTCCCCTCTGGCCCTAATTTCAGGGTCAGGGGTACTGCAAGGAAATATAGAATTAGGAATCGCATCAGATTCTACCACAATCAACTTAATATCCTTACAGTGGTCTAGGTTCTGAACCGGCCCAATCTTCTTTATGATGTTAAACTGCTGGGACCGGCAGTTGCCCCTAAAAAAGGATTAGGCTGTTTTTCTGGGGATAACTGGGACAACTTACTTACCATGTTGCTCAGCTGGGCCACTTGCTCTACCAGCTGATCAAACCTGTTTGGTTTGGGCACATTTTGGCTTTGCTGGGCACCCTGGTTATTGGTAGGTGACCTACTCCTGGGTGAATTTGAGGATTCCTGTCTATCTTCCCTCTGTTGTCTGGGCCTACTATCCCAACGCCTATAACCCTGGTAACCCCTATTGTTATAGGGCCTATATCCTTGGAGGCCCCTATTGTAATAGGGACGGTAGTTAGACTTCCCATTACCTGAATTATTCCCCTCTGATCCATTAATATTTTGGGGTTTGGTCTGTTTGGGCGGTCCTACCTGTTGTTGCTTGGCTTGTTGAGCAGGTCCTGTAGACTGAGGGAACCTTCATGGCTGGCTTTCAAATCCCAAGCTAGGGTTTACCTTAGCTTCAGCTACCTTTTGCTCTGGGGATTTTTTAAACCTTTTCTCACCTGTTGCATGGCACTCACTGATATTATACAGCGTGGTGGCAGCCGTCACCAACCTATCCAAGGGAGCATCAATATCCAGATCTCTGGCTAAGTTAAGTTTGATTTAGGTTGGCATGGCGTCATAGAATAACTGTTTGAATTCTTCAGATTCCCAATTTGGGGATCTATATGCCAACCCATAGGCATTTTTGAGGGCAGAGAGGAATTCACTGGGACTCTGATTGGGTCTACATGTAAGGTTATGTATGTCCCGTTTTGCAGCAGTAGTGGTTCGGTATGGTCCGAATTCCAATTTAACCTCATGCAAAACACTTGGCCAATCTTGTACTCCTCTCTCCTTAAAAGATGTAAAGTAATGACAATATTTATCATCAAATGCCCATGGAAGGAATCTGATGCGGTCAGCATCAGAGTACAATTTGAAAGAATCCATAGTGGATTCATACAGTTCTAAGTGATTGGCTATCTGAGAAGAACCTTGCTTGGAAAATGTGGATACTGTAGTATTTAAAAAGTTAATTATGTTGGAGGAACTCTGATCCTTGTCTGAATATTGGGAATTTTTCTTCCTAGAAACCACCTCAGCATATGTTAGTCGCCTGTGATCCTGTGACAAGGAATAAGTCACACGCTTCCCCACATCACTGTCAGACTCACATGCACTTTCACAACTTTCATGAAACTCATATTGCACAGGTGATTTAACCCTAACCCTAACATGTCTAGTAAGGCGGTTACGGTTTGATATGCCCGACTCAATTGGGTTAATGCCTCCTGTGTAATCATGCCAACACTTTCAGATTGGTGAGTGTCTTGGATGGGGTCTGTTTTAAGAGCATGTGATGACATGTCTGGATATTGGGGAGTAAGAAATGGAGGGTCAGGAGATCTCACAGTGTTAAATGGATCCCTTTCAGCATTGACTATATTATGGGCTGATCCATTTGTCTGTTTAATTTTGGAATACTGATGGAGGTGCGGATCCGTCTGGTATCTGCACAGACGGATCCGCACCTATAATGCAAACGCTTAGATCCGTTCAGAACGGATCCGTTTGCATTACCATGAACAAAAAAAAAAAAAAACGGATCCGTCCAGACTACGCGTTTCGGGGCCTTACGGGCTCCTTCGTCAGGGATCCCTGCCCTCAGTCGCAACAGATTTACCGACACCTTCCCACACAGATAGTCGGCGGACATACCATCTTGCCTGTGTATTTTCCCCCTTTTCTTCCTTCAGTGCCATCGATCTATTTAGTTTATCTATTCAGAAGGTAGTAGCTGTTCAGATTGTAATTCCAGCGCTGATGTCCAACATCAACCACGGGTGATATATTAGTCTTTATTATAATTTAACCCCGAGGAGGACAACAGCTCCTTCCTAGGACATCCAGCTGCGGTATCATCCTGCCCAGGCTGGTTTTTACATATCTAAACAAAAGGAGCGCAGGGAGGCCTATTCTTTTTGTCAATCAAAGAATATGGCAGTAAGAGACACCTTATAAATATGCCCGTTGGCCTAATTACAGATAATAAAATCCGATCAGAGATTTCACTCTGATAGCAATATTATAGGAATTCTAATGATGTGTACGTTCATTAAAATTTCCCATAAAATTATTGTTTTAACACTATTGACCCACTAATAATGGGGTCTCAACTATATGCCAATTGGAGCGATTTATAATTACTGCAAATGAAATAAATTATACATTACCCCTGGCTTTGGGATAAAGAGCTTTTAGAAGGGACCCAGCTTTCCAAGATTTAGATGTGTCCCGTCCTGTGGTACGTTCCTGACGTGTGAAGTGATGCTGATGAATGAATCCACCTGATCTCCAAAACTGGATCAGATATTCTAATCCTTATCTATGCCCATCCCCTCTTGGATTAGGGATTTCCAATTAGATAAGGTGGGTGTGACGTATGTTAAACATGGGGATGATGTCATTTAATTGGCATTCCTTGGAAACTTCTGCCCATCTACCACTTGATGGCACTGTTGTATCATATAACAATTTTAAATATTTTAAGAATTAACACATATATATTGCTTTATTACACCACTTCAACTTTGACCTTTTCCACCTTAAATCAATTAGGAGGGATTATTCTTTGACACTTTAGAATCACTTTCCCAGACATCAGGGATCCAGCTTGACAGTTAACAGACCATCTTATTTATGGTCAGATAAGAGAACCATAATCCCTGGTTTGTATACCTTAACTGTCTCAGCTATTGAGTAACATAGTAACATACACTCACCTAAAGAATTATTAGGAACACCTGTTCTATTTCTCATTAATGCGATTATCTAGTCAACCAATCACATGGCAGTTGCTTCAATGCATGTAGGGTTGTGGTCCTGGTCAAGACAATCTCCTGAACTCCAAACTGAATGTCAGAATGGGAAAGAGAGGTGATTTAAGCAATTTTGAGCATGGCATGGTTGTTGGTGCCAAATGGGCAGGTCTGAGTATTTCACAATCTGCTCAGTTACTGGTATTTTCACGCACAACCATTTCTAGGGTTTACAAAGAATGGTGTGAAAAGGGAAAAGCATCCAGTATGCGGCAGTCCTGTGGGCGAAAATGCCTTGTTGATGCTAGAGGTCAGAGGAGAATGGGCCGACTGATTCAAGCTGAATCGTTGAAGAGCAACGTTGACTGAAATAACCACTCGTTACAACCAAGGTATGCAGCAAAGCATTTGTGAAGCCACAACATGCACAACCTTGAGGCGGATGGGCTACAACAGCAGAAAACCCCACCGGGTACCACTAATCTCCACTACAAATAAGAAAAAGAGGCTACAATTTGCACGAGCTCACCAAAATTGGACTGGAAAAATGTTGCCTGGTCTGATGAATCTCGATTTCTGTTGAGACATTTAAATGGTAGAGTCCGAATTTGGCGTAAACAGAATGATAACATGTATCCATCATGCCTTGTTACCACTGTGCAGGCTGGTGGTGGTGGTGTAATGGTGTGGGTGGGGATGTTTTCTGGGCACACTTTAGGCCCCTTAGTGCCAATTGGCCATCGTTTAAATGCCACGGGCTACTGAGCATTGATTCTGACCATGTCCATCCCTTCATGACCACCATGTACCCATCCTCTACTTCCAGCAGGATAATGCACCATGTCACAAAGCTAGAATCATTTCAAATTGGTTTCTTGAACATGACAATGAGTTCACTGTACTAAAATGTCCCCCACAGTCACCAGATCTTAACCCAATAGAGCATCTTTGGGATGTGGTGGATCGGGAGCTTCGTGCCCCGGATGTGGATCCCTCAAATCTCCATCAATGTAGTAGAAATGATTTGTTCCAATGGCATTTGTCATTATCTGTAGCTGCGTTAACACAGCAAAACCGCAAACAAATGCTGCACTACCTAAATGCACTATATAGAAAGTATTTTATTGGTATACAACACCCCTGCTTCAATCATTTTTTTTTGCGGGGCAACTGGTATATCACACCAGTAGAAATTATTAGTTCCAATGGCATTTGTCAGTATCTGTAGCTGTGGTATAATGCAGCAAAACTGCAAACAAATGCTGCACTACCCAAATGCACTATATAGAAAGTATATAATTGATATATAACACCCCTGCTTCAATCAATTTTTGTTTGGGGGGACTGGTATATTACACCAGTAGAAATTATTAGTTCCAATAGCGTTTGCCACTCTGTGTATCTGCAATATCACAGCAGATCCGCACATAACTGCTGTACAATACAAATGCACTATAATATATTATCTATGTTAGAAAGTATATTATAAGTATATTACACCCCTCAGTAAGTCATACCTATCGATAGCACACCTATTTCAGTCCTTAAAATGACTTTTATGGCCCTATTAGCTAGCGTTTGGTGTCCTTAACAGTCTGTCCCTGCTCAACACAGCAACCTCTCATTGCACGGGCAAAAGACTAAATGTAAAATGGCGGCCTGGTCGTGTTTATGTATAAGGTTTGGGGTATGTCCATGTGCTGAAACGTCTCAATTGGCTGTCTTGTACCACCTGATGGATATGTTATGGGTCAAAGTTCAGTTTTCAGTGCTTCCTTGCCACCCTCTGGTTTTTGTGATTTAAATGCTTTCTTTTTGTCCTTTATTAAATCCTTTGCATTTCTATTTATCCACATTGTTTTGTTTTTCTTGTTTCTCACCCTTTTATTCCCATAAGGTATATACCTCTCACAATTAGAGTTTATACCCACAATAGCTCCACATGTTAATTTCCCTAACTAATATCTTCCCGGAGATTGGGCTTTAGACAGGACTTTACATAAAGTCAAACCCTTCTCCCTCTCCAGTTTTGACAACCCTTTCCAAACAGACGGTTACCCTGTATGTTAACTGCCCGCTCAGTCATAGCTATCATCCATCCATGCCTCCATACTATGCCATAGTACTCCTCACAAATTACTACTTCCAGTTTACCAGTTTTATTAGTGAGGCTTTTGGCATCACTATACATACAGTCAAGAGGTTTTTGTTTATTTTTTATTCTGCACCTTTCTTCATGAACTGTTATAGTCCCTTCCACTCTTCCCCCAGTCCTATGACCTTGCCCCAGGTCACTATCTGCACTATCTTTCCTTCTTATAATGTAATTACCCTCCCCCAGTCCTTAGTTTAAACACTCCTCTAACATTCTAGCCATCTCCTCCTGAAAAACCACTGCACCTTTCCCATTGCGGTATAGCCCATCCCTAGACAGAGAAGTCGGCCCAGTTTTCCAGGAATCCAAACCCCTCCATCCTACACCAGTTTTTGAGCCATTTGTTAATCCCCCTAATTTCCTGTTGCTTTTCTGGTACGGATTGTAGTACAGGTAGTATTTTGGAAAATACTGTTTTTGAGGTCCTTGCCCTGAGCTTGTGACCTAAATCCCTAAAATTATTTTTGAGGACGCTCCACCTACAGTACTTCTAACTTTGTCATTTGTTCTAATGTGGACCATGACTGCTGGATCTTCACCAGCGCTTCCTAGTAATCTGTCAACCCAATCTGCAATATGTCAAACCCAGGCGCCAGGAAGATAACACACAGTTTGACAATCCAAGATTGCCCTATCTTTACCCCTGTTAGTTGAGTCTCCCACTACCAGCACCTGTCTGGCCTGCCTTGCTCTCCTGGTCCCCTGCTTACGGGGCTGACATTCCCCTGACTGGCAGAGGAAGTGTCTGGCTGCAGCACTGCTCTCCCTGAACTGACATGCCCCTTATCTGCCAACCTTGCAAACTTGTTGGGGTGTTTCAGATCAGGCCTAGCCTCCCTGGCACTCTTCCCTCTACCCTTCTTTCTGTTATCCAGATACCTACTTCACTTTCCTGAGCCTCCATGGTACTACCCTCCCCCACATCTACCCCATAGAATGCCCGCTTAGTGAGTAGAAAACTCTTTTCCAAATTGCCAATGCTTTTCAGTGTTGAACCTCGCTCGTTTAGATACAGGATCTGGGATTCCAAATGGTAAATTTGCTGACATTTTGAACAAAGATATGCATCCTGAAATGGCTGTTCCAGGACTGCATACATTACACAAGATGTGCACTGGACTGCCTTGTCAATAATGGAACACATACTAATGGGGATTGCACAAGAAAAGAGAAAGAAAAAATACAATAATACAGTGCAATGAAAAACAACTGACAGTGTAATTCCCTTCTAAAGTCCCTTAATCTAAAGTCACACACTTAAAGAGGTTGTCCGGGTTCAACATACCCATATTTTCATCCAGGCAGCCCCCCTGATACTAGCACAGAGGCATCTAATGCTCCGATGCACTCCCTTTCCCTGCGCAAGGGAGCCGTTTTACTGGCTAGGGCAGTGGTGTACATAAAGGGGTCGCAGTTGCGACCGGGCCTGGAACCCCAGGAGGCCTGGCCGCATGTGGACCCCCCAGGGGCCCCACTGTACTCACATGTAATGGAGCGCTCTGATAGAGCCTGGCAGGAAGTACAGTGGCAATTTCGGGCCAATAAGAGCTCTCCATGTCTCCATTACATGTATAATATGGGGGGAGGGTGGGGGGCGGTGGGTCAAGGAAGAGGGGGGGGGGGCTCACTCACATGGCCAGGCAGTTTTGTTTCCATAGTGAAGCAGGGGAACCTCTCTGCTCCCTGCTTTACTAATCTTCAGAGCTCAGGAGCTCCCCCTGCTGGCCCCACATCGCGCTGCTGGCTGTGGGAGAAGAGCTGAAAGCCTGGGAATCTGCCTCCTGAAATCAGGGAAGAAGGTAAGTATGTTTTTTTTTGTTTTAGTTTTTCTAACGCTGCAGACTGGGGGCAGGGGGGGTGTTTGATGGCACAACTAGAGTGAGGGGGCACAAAAGTTGGCATCTCAACTGAGGGGCACCTAATCTGCCATAACTAATTTGAGGGGGCACCTAATCTGGCATAACTACTGTGAGGGTGGCACATAATCTAGCATAACCACTGTGAGGGGCACATATGTGGGCATATCTAAAGTGAGGGGCACATAATCTGCCATAATCACTTTGAGGGGGCACATATCTGGGTATATCTACTTTGAGGGGGCACGTATGAAGGCATAACTACTGTGAGGGGGCACATCATCTGTCATAACCACTGTGAGGGGCACATATGTGGGCATATCTAATGTGAGTGGCACATAATCTGGCATAACCACTTTGAGGGGGCACATATCTGGGCATAAATACTGTGAAGGGGCACATAATCTGGCATTACTACTGTGAGGGGGACACATAATCTGGCATTACTACTGTGAGGAGCACATAATCTGGCATTACAAGGTGAGGGCCACATCATCTGGCATTACTACTGTGAGGGTGCACATAATCTGGCACTACTGTGAGGGGGCACATAATTTGGCATTACTACTGTGAGGGGACACATATGAGGGCATATCTAATGCGAGGGGCACATAATATGGCATAACCACTTTGAGGGGGCACATATCTGGGCATATCTACTTTGAGGGGGCACATAACTGGGCAACAATACTGTGAAGGGACACATAATCTGGCAGTACTACTGTGAAGGGCACATAATCTGGCATTACTACTGTGAGGGGCAAATAATCTGGCATTACTACTGTAAGGGGATGCATAATATGGGCATTAATACTGTGAGGGGGCACATATTTGGCATTACTACTGTGAGGGGGCACATACCTGGGCATTACTACTGTGAGGGGACACGCAATCTGGCATTACTACTATGAGGGGGCACATATCTGGGCACAACAACTGTGACAGGAACTAAGGTGGGCATAATTACTGTGAGGGGCCACAAGGTGGGCATTAGTACTGTGTGGTTGCACTTAGGCGAAATGTCCTAGATTACCCTGTTATACATTAGCATGGCTCAGTCTTGCAGGCCAGCACAGTGCGCCTTGCTGGTGATTTCATAAGGGCAGTCACCATCCGTTCCTTATGTGATTATTCTTTTTTTCTCACCACAGGGACCTTGTTCTGGATCCAGCGGACATCACGCCAACGCCAGTGACACCCTGGATGAGGTAGGACCAGATTTTATTAGGACTGGGTGAGTGTAGCCATGCATTGGGCTTAGGGCTCTTTAACACGAGCGGATGCCGTGCGGGTAATCCGCTGCATGAAAGAGAGCCATGATTGATAATGTTCCGTGCCTCTCTGTGATATTTTTACTACAAAATCCCAGTGAGATAAAAGTTATCACCGTGATTTTGTAGCAAAAATATCACAGTCAATCATGTTACTGTTCCGTGTCTCTGCTGTCCAGAATGGGGCTTGGCACTCATTCACGCAGCGGATTAGCCGCACGGAAAGAGCCCTTAGTAAGAAAATCTGCCGGTTCTTTGTAAAAATGTTTGCACTGTGCGCCTATAACACTATAGTTACACCACTGGTAGGGGAGGTAATGGAGGGGGTGGAGGCAGGTTGGGGGTGACCGATGGGGAGGGGGCCCCATGGATCAGTTTTGCACCGGGGCCCCATGGATTGTGTATGTGCGCCACTGGGCTAGGGCAGTGCTAAAGCCCGCCTATCAGTGCCGGTGACGTCACCGGGCTTCCTGGCAACCCCATGGAGAGCCCGGTTTCGTACTGGAACTCATGAAAATGCCTTTGCCCTGCGAGATTTAGCGCAGGGCAAAGAAGAGCATTGGAGCATGAACTGCTCCGATGCTCAAGTCAGGGGGGCTGCCTGGGTCAAAATGAGGATATGTCCGGGTTCAGCTCTAAACCTGGACAACCCCTTTAAGGAGGACCTTTCATCGCTTCTGACATGCCTTTTCTAATAGCTACATTTATTCCCGGTGTAATAACTAGAGATGTTGCGAACATAAACTTTTCGGTTCGCGAACGCGAATTTCTGCAAATGTTCGCGAACGGGCGAACCGTCATTGACTTCAATAGGCAGGCGAATTTTAAAACCCACAGGGACTCTTTCTAGCCACAGTAGTGATGGAAAAGTTGTTTCAAGGGGACTAACACCTGGACTATGGCATGCCGGAGGGGGATCCATGGCAAAACTCCCATGGAAAATTACATAGTTGATGCAGAGTTGGATTTTAATCCCTAAAGGGCCTAAATCACCTAACAATCCAATTTTTTTTTTTGAACAACGTAGTTTAAAACATCTAGTGTGTGTATACGATCAGGTATGATGTTGTATCGATCAGGTAGTGTAAGGGTTACGCCCGCTTCACAGACATTGACAGACCAAACTCCCATTTTAATGCACCGCAAACAACCGCAAACAGTCCATTTGCCCGACCACAAACTTCCCATTTGCACAAGGTTGGATACCAAGCTAGCCATGTCCCGTTGATGTCATTGAAGGTTTCTTCCTCCACCCAGCCACGTACAACACCAAGGGTCCACAAAAGGTGAATTGAATAGATTTTTCGAACGGGGAGATGGTTAAAAAAACGCTTGCTCCCTCCTCTTTGTTTGAATCCACGCCACGGTCACTGCGTCTGCGCCGTGCAATTTTCTGTCACACCCGATATAAGTGGTATTTTCTATAGTACTATTCTCATCAGTTTAATCCCTGTTACGTGACGTCCCCAATCTGGGGTCCATTTAATAAATAGATTTTTCGAACAGGGAGATGGTTAAAAAAACGCTGGCTCCCTCCCCTTTGTTTGAATCCACGCCACGGTCACTGCGTCTGCGCCTTGCAATTTATTGTCACACCCGATATGAGTAGTATTTTCTGTAGTATTATTCTCATCAGTTTAATCCCTGTTACATCCCCTATCCGGGGACGTGTGTCGAATTGATTAATCATTGTCGAATTAACGACATCCTGAAATAATTTTGTTCAGAGCTCTGTACTTGCTTTATATTGGAATTGCTGGGGATTTTTTAAATTGTCTGCATTATTTCTAATAAAAAAATCACAATAAAGTCTCTTTATAGTTTATTTTATGTATTAAAAACCCATACAACTTAAAAAAATAATAATAATAATGTTTTTTCTATGAAAAATTATCCAGCTGATAGCTTTTAGTCTGATCATAATGAAGCAACAGCCTTATCTGGGGTGTGGCAACATTGCCAACACACTCATAGAGTTGATGATCGCTTCATTGTGATACGCAAGCCCCTTCACCACAACAAGGTACCGATCACGAAGGGCAATTGACACATGTATGTGCCTTTTTTTTGTTTGTTTTTTTCAGCCACAATGCAGCACTAGAGACCAGAAAAATTAGGCATGTACACATGCCTGAAAAATTAGGTATTGTTGCAGCGGCCAGAAAAATTGATGTTTTCCAGGCAGAAAGGTGACTAAAACATTGCGGCTTGAACCCTAGTTGGTGGCCGAGAATTCACGAAAGTCATCCGGTATGCAGACATTAAATACAGCAGCTTGGGGACCATTTTGAGGCCAAGGCATGTCATCAGGCCTTTTGTTAGTCAAACGTATCCCCCACTGTCAGTCCCTTCGGGATCCATGCCTCATTCATCTTAACGAATGTGAGATAATCAACACTTTTTTGACCGAGGAGACTTCTTTTGTCAGTGACAATGCCTCCTGCTGCACTGAAGGTCCTTTCTGACAGGACACTTGAAGTGGGGCAGGCCAGAAGTTCTATCGCAAACTGGGATAGTTCAGGCCACAGGTCAAGCCTGCACACCCAGTAGTCAAGGGGTTCATCGCTCCTCAGAGTGTCGATATCTGCAGTTAAGGCGAGGTAGTCTGCTACCTGTCGGTCGAGTCATTCTCTAAGGCTGGATCCTGAAGGGCTGTGGCGATGTGTAGGACTGAAAAAGCTCTGCATGTCCTCCATCAACAACACATCTGTAAAGCGTCCTGTCCTTGCCGCCGTGGTCGTGATAGGAGGAGGATTACTTTCACCTCTTCCCCTGTTCGATTCCCGTTGTGCGGTGACATCCCCCTTATAAGCTGTGTAAAGCATATTTTTTAGTTTGGTTTTGAACTGCTGCATCCTTTCTGACTTCCGGTAATTTGGTAACATTTCTGCCACTTTCTGCTTATACTGGGGGTCTAGTAGCATGGCCACCCAGTACAGGTCATTCTCCTTCATCCTTTTTATACGAGTGTCCCCCAACAGACATGACAGCGTGAAAGACCCCATTTGCACAAGGTTGGATGCCGAGCTACTCATTTCCCATTCCTCGTCCTCACTGATGTCATTGGCGGTCTGTTCTTCCCCCCAGCCACGTACAACACCACGGGTCCCAGATAGGTGACAACAACGAGCACAATGGGATGGCTGCTGTGGTTGGTCTTCCTCCTCCTTAAAGCCACATTCCTCCTATGACTCCTCTTCCTCATACTCCTCTTCCAGCGTTGCTGCAGGTCCGGCAAGCGATGATGACAAGGCTGTTTCTGGTGGTGATGGCGAGCACAACTCTTCCTCTTCACGCTCATCTACAGCCTGATCCAGCACTCTTTGCAGGGCACGCTTCAGGAAGAAAACAAATGGGATGAGGTTGCTGATGGTGCCTTTGGTGCGACTGACTAGGTTTGTCACATGTGACACATGTGCCATGGCACAGCACATATGACAACTTGCCCAAATTCAATGCCGCCAACAAATTGCTTCCATTGTCACACACCACTTTGCCGATCTCCAGTTGGTGCGTGGCCAGCCACTGATCCACCTGTGCGTTCAGGGCGGACAGGAGTGCTGGTCCGGTGTGGCTCTCTGCTTTCAGGCAAGTCAACCCCAAGACAGCGTAACACTGTCGTATCCAAGATGTGGAATAGCCCCTGGGGAGCTGGGGGGATTCAGTTGATGTGCAGCCAGACGCCGCAGCAGAAGCGGACTCAGCCGAGGAGGTTATGGAAGAGGATGGAGTAGGAGGAGTAGAGGAGGTGGCAGTAGGCCTGCCAGCAAGTCGTGGCGGTGTCACCAACTCCGTTGCAGAGCCACGCATTCCATGCTTGGCAGCCATCAGCAATTTGACCCAATGCGCAGTGTAGGTGATATACAGTACAGACCAAAAGTTTGGACACACCTTCTCATTCAAAGAGTTTTCTTTATTTTCATGACTATGAAAATTGTAGATTCACACTGAAGGCATCAAAACTATGAATTAACACATGTGGAATTATATACATAACAAAAACATGTGAAACAACTGAAAATATGTCATATTCTAGGTTCTTCAAAGTAGCCACCTTTTGCTTTGATTACTGCTTTGCACACTCTTGGCATTCTCTTGATGAGCTTCAAGAGGTAGTCACCTGAAATGGTTTTCAGGTTAACAGCAACTCAAATTAGAGACCAAGTCAATGCCACACAGAGTTCTAGCAGCAGACACATCTCTAGAACAACTGTTTAGGGGAGACTGTGTGAATCAGGCCTTCGTGGTAGAATATCTGCTAGGAAACCACTGCTAAGGACAGGCAACAAGCAGAAGAGACTTGTTTGGGCTAAAGAACACAAGGAATGGACATTAGACCAGTGTAAATCTGTGCTTTGGTCTGATGAGTCCAAATTTGAGATCTTTGGTTCCAACCACTGTGTCTTTGTGTGACGCAGAAAAGGTGAACGGATGGACTCTACATGCCTGGTTCCCACCGTGAAGCATGGAGGAGGAGGTGTGATAGTGTGGGGGTGCATTGCTGGTGACACTGTTGGGGATTTATTCAAAATTGAAGGCATACTGAACCAGCATGGCTACCACAGCATCTTGCAGCGGCATGCTATTCCATCCGATTTGCGTTTAGTTGGACCATCATTTATTTTTCAACAGGACAATGACCCCAAACAAACCTCCAGGCTGTGTAAGGGCTATCTGACCATGAAGGAGAGTGATGGGGTGCTGCGCCAGATGACCTGGCCTCCACAGTCACCGGACCTGAACCCTATCGAGATGGTTTGGGGTGAGCTGGACCACAGAATGAAGGCAAAAGGGCCAACGAGTGCTAAGCATCTCTGGGAACTCCTTCAAGAATGTTGAAAGAACATTTCAGGTGACTACCTCTTGAAGCTCATCAAGAGAATACCAAAAGTGTGCAAAGCAGTAATCAAAGCAAAAGGTGGCAACTTTGAAGAACCTAGAATATGACATATTTTCAGTTGTTTCACACTTTTTTGTTATGTATATAATTCCACATGTGTTAATTCATAGTTTTGATGCCTTCGGTGTGAATCTACAATTTTCATAGTCATGAAAATGAAGAAAACTCTTTGAATGAGAAGGTGTGTCCAAACTTTACTGTACTGTACCTGCCCTGACCGTGCTTTGCAGACCAGGTATCGGTGGTCAGATGGACCCTTGCCCCAACACTGTATGCCCGAGATGCCATGACTTCCTTTTCAATCACTGAGTAGAGGTTTGGGACACATTTTTTGAAGGCCTCAGACTCCACCAGCTGGTATGGTAAAAGCTGGCGGGCTAAGAGTTCCGTCAAGCCAGCTGTCGGACGCCGGGCAAGGGGGTGGCTCTGTGACATTGGTTCTTACGCTCAAACATTTCCTTTACAGACACCTGACTGTGGGCAGATGAAATGGAACTGCTGAAGGTGAGAGGCAGAGTGGCGGGTGGTTGAGAGGGGGCAAGGAGGACAGCAGTGGTTGACGCTGGATGCTGGACTAGGAGGAGGATGGTGGCTTTGAGCTTGTTTGCTGCTTCTACTCGTCATCATATGTTGATCTCATAGGCGTTTGTGATGTGCGATCATGTGCCTTCGCAAAGCAGTTGTACCGAGGTGGGTGTTGGATGCCACACTGCTGAGCTTTGCAATGACGGCATTCTGGCGGTTGCAACAGCATGAGTTGATTGGTGCTGTCTGGCTGACCCCGGGTGCCGATACTTGCTGTCTGACTGTGCCATTAGCTCCTTGCGACGACCTCCCCCTGCTTCCAACTCGTCTCCTCCTTCTCTCTGTCTCCCCTTCTGAACTTTCCCCCTCTTCTTCTTCTTTTTGAGCAGGCACCCACGTGGCATCCACGGACACATCGTCATCATCAACCACTTCACTTGTATCTGACACCTCAGCAAAGGAAGCAGCAGCGGGTACAACATCATCATCATCACACTGTACGTCCATGTGTGCAATGCTGCCTGACTGAGACATATCCCTGTTATCTACATCCCCTGGCAATAATGGTTGCGCATCACTAATTTAATCCAACTGATGTGTAAATAACTCCTCTGAGGGATCAAGTGAAGTGGCTGTGGTGGCTGTGGTAGTAGTGGTGGTGGTGGCGGGCGGGAGAGTGGTAACTTGAGAGCAGATGACCAAAGCTGAGCTGGAGGAGGATGGTGCGTTAAGGTTCTTAGCGGAAGCTGTTGAAGATTGGGTGTCCTGTGTAAGCCAGTCAACTATTTTCTCCGCTCCAAATTTTTTGGGTTCAGGGTACGTGACCTCTGAACATTATTCCAGGGCCAGTGAAAATCTCAGCACCACGACCACGACGGCCCCTGCGGGGTGGCCTGCCTCTGCCTGTCATTTTTTTTTTTTCTGTGAAGTGGTACTATGTGTGCAAGGTACTGTGACAACCTATATAAGTGGTGGGCAGTGGGCACAGTACAGTCTGTGTGGGCCTGACACACACGGGCTTGCAAATGTGATTATATCACAGAAAATTTTTAAATATAATTTTTATTATTTGCAAGGTATTTGAGTGAATGACACCTTGTAACAGTATGAGTGGAGGCCTAGCCACTAGCCAGTATACAGTCTGTGTGGGCCTGACACACAGGGGTTTGCAAATGTGATTATTACACAGAAACATTTTAAATATAATTATTTTTTTATCTGCAAGGTATTTGAGTGAATGACAAACTGTAACGGTATGAGTGGAGGCCTAGCCAGTGGCCACAATACAGTCTGTGTGGGCCTGACACACACGGGCTTGCAAATGTGATTATATCACAGAAACATTTTAAATATAGTTTTTTTTATCTGCAAGGTATTTGAGTGAATGGCACCCTGTAACGGTATGAGTATAGGCCTAGCCACTAGCCAGTGGCCACAATACAGTCTGTGTGGGCATGACACACACGGGCTTGCAAATGTGATTATATCACAGAACATTTTTTTATAGAATTTTTTTATCTGCAAGGTATTTGAGTGAATGACACCCTGCAACGGTATGAGTGGAGGCCTAGCCAGTGGCCATAATACAGTCTGTGTGGGCCTTACACACGGGCTTGCAATTTGCAAATGTGATTATATCACAGAAATTTTTTTAATAGAATTTTTTTATCTGCAATGTATTTGAGTGAATGACACCCTGCAACGGTATGAGTGGAGGTCTAGCCACTAGCCAGTGGCCACGACACAGTCTGTGTGGGCCTGACACACACAGGCTTGCAATTTGCAAATGTGATTATATCACAGAAAAAAATTTAATAGAATTTTTTTTATCTGCAAGGTATTTGAGTGAATGTCACCCTGTAATGGTATGAGTGGAGGCCTAGCCAGTGGCCACAATACAGTCTGTGTGGGCCTGACACACACGGGCTTGCAATTTGCAAATGTGATTATATCACAGAATTTTTTTTTATAGAATTTTTTTTATCTGCAAGGTATTTGAGTGAATGACACCCTGTAATGGTATGAGTGGAGGCCTAGCCACTAGCCACAATACAGTCTGTACGGGCCTGACGCACGGGTTTGCAATTTGCAAATGTTATTATATCACAGAAAATGTTTTAATATAATTTTTTATTTGCAAGGTACTTGAGTGAATGACACCCTGTAACAGTATGAGTGGAGGCCTAGCCAGTGGCCACAATACAGTCTATGTGGGCCTGACACACACAGGCTTGCAATTTGCAAATGTGATTATATCACAGAAACATTTTTAATAGAATTTTTTTTATCTGCAAGGTATTTTAGTGAATGACGCCCTGTAACGGTGTGAGTGGAGGCCTAGCCACTAGCCAGTGGCCATAATACAGTCTGTGTAGGCTTGACACACACAGGCTTGCAATTTGCAAATGCGATTATATTACAGATTTTTTTTTTATATAATTTTGTTTTTTATTTGCAAGGTACTTGAGTGAATGACAGTAACTGTATGAGTGGAGGCCTAGTCACTAGCCAGTTGCCACAATACAGTCTGTGTGGGCCTGACACACACAGGCTTGCAAATGTGATTATGTCCCAGAAAAATATTAAATAGAATTTTTTTTATCTGCAAGGTATTTTCTGTCACACCCTGTATGAATGGTTTGCATGTGCTGTCTGTGAGTGAGCCTGCAGCCTCTCACACACGGGCAGCCAGGCAACTGCAATATATATATATATATATATATATATATAAAAATATATATAAAAAAAAAAAAGCACACTGATGTACCAGCCCTGAAAAGGGCTTTTTGGAGTGCTGTCAGGACACTGTCCTTACAGCAGATGAGTCTGTGGACACAGAACAATGCCCTACCGCTTTCCCCATTGAATCAGCAGCAGCACTGTCCCTCCTCTCACTGTGAATGCAGCTTCCGAATGAATCTAAAATGGATGCTGTCTGTGGGAGGGTCTGGGAGGGAGGGTCTGCTGCTGATTGGCTGGAATGTGTCTGCTGACTGTGAGGTACAGGGTCAAAGTTTACTCAATGATGATGTATAGGGGGCGGACCGAACATCGCATATGTTCGCCTGCAGCGGCGAACGCGAACAAGCTATGTTCGCCGGGAACTATTCGAATAGTTCAGGACATCACTAGTAATAACAACTCTGGAGCATCTATTCTTATTGCTCTATGTTGTCCATTTCCTTTATTATTTCTACTAGAAGTTATAATTGAATTGCTATTAGCCTTCAATAAGGGTACAGAGAGGAGGTAGTCAGTTGGGAAGGGGGGGGGTGTACCTACACAGACTCACTCTATCCAATCAGTGCTGACATTTTCAGACCGTGCAGGTACACCCCCCAACTGGTTACCTCCCCTCTGTACCCTTACTGAAGGCTAATAGCAATTCATTCATAACTTCTATAAGAAATAATAAAGGGATGGCACAACGTAGAGGCATAAGAATAAATGCTCCAGAATTGTTATTATATGGGGAATGCAAATAGCTACTAAGGTTCCATTCACATGTCCGTATGTGTTTTGCGGATCTCACATCGTCGGCACTCTCATAGAAAATGCCTTTTCTTGTCCACAATTGCGGACATGAATAGGACATGTTCTATTTTTTAGCGGAACGGAAGTGCGGATCTGGAAGAGTGGATTCGCAAATGCGGATGCGGACAACACATTCCGGCCCCATTCAAAATGAATGGGTCCGCACCTGTTCCGCAAAATTGCGGAACAGATGCAGACCCATTTTGTGGACGTGTGAATGGACCCTAAAACAGACATGTCAGGAGTGGTGAAAGGTCCTCTTTAACACAAACACACACTGGAAATCAAACACACCAACGCTCAAAACCTCACATTGATTGTCTGTTGGTATAAGCGCTGCTCTCAGACAACTTCAAAGCAGACTGCTGGGGGGGGGGAAGGGGGACAACCACCTTGAATAATACAACTCGCACCTGCGCTACTATTCCTATCCTCTTTTTTTGCTATCTCAGATTGTATCCAGCTGGTTTCAAATGATGAAAGAGGACTGTGGAAGGAGGATACAAACATTTATAGACATTTAGACTACACTGATATACACTGTATTGTTTCCTGTGAACTGCACTTAATCAGCCTTGTCTTATTTGTCCTTGCTGTCACCGCCACCCACCACGCTAGTTACTGGCTGGAAGCCAGCATCACAGCAGAGCAAGGGGGCAGACACGACCCAGGGAGCAGTGTCACCGGCTCCTCTTTGCGCATGGTTGGATAATTAAAGCTCACATTTATGAACATTTTCCTCCCTCACAGTACAGACAGAACTCACTAACAGAATCTTAGTGAGCCTGGAATAAAAAAAAACAAAAAAAAACAGGACAAGGTAACCAAAAGGAGATCCAAGCCTTATTGAGGTAGGCATAAAAATATACTTCAAGCACCCTTTACTAAAATCTTAGTTATTATTCTTTGAAGAGAGACCTGTCCTTGTTCATGCTTTGCTATCCTGACCACTTCTGACAGACAACTAAACTGCCTTCTGCAAACGAATCACGGACAAATCTCTATTGATAGCAAAAGGAACCATACAGAAAGTGTCTTATGATGGAGTGCCTTGTGTGCCTTGGAATATGTTTGCTGTTCCTTCATCCCTGCTGGGTGCGAGCAAGGACCCCAAACACAAAAGCAGGTCTTATTGAAGATCCGGTGCCAGGAACCCCTAAACCTCCACTCCCTACAGAGACCCTGGCAGAGGCTGACAGGTGCAGAGGCTACTATGATGTGATGGGTCAGTGGGACCCACCGTTTAACTGTAATGCCAGCAGTTATTTGTACTGCTGTGGAACCTGTGGATACCGTTTCTGTTGTCAGTTCAAGCATGGTAGATTGGACCAAAGCATGTGCTCCAACTATGACACTCCAAACTGGGCAAACACTGGGAAGCCACCTGCCCGAGGGCATGACTCGGGTGATGACCCCAACAAAGACAAGACTAACATGATCGTGTACATCATTTGTGGTTTGGCAGCCTTAATGGTTCTCATAGGGATCTTCACTAAATTGGCTGTGGATAAGACTCAGCGACCTCAAACTGACATGAATGTATCTAGGTAAGGAAATTGTTAATGGCATGGTTCAGCTATTTTGTATTTACAATTGTTCATATGAGTTGTTGAGTATAAGGCCCAATCAGGCTTGTGTAGTGCAACAGATTTCAACTTTAGTGTCGGACTGGTGGCTTAAATGCAATTTTGTGAAAACGTAGGCAACTTGTTTTCCCATCCAGTGTCACTCTGAGGCACCCTACACACAGTTTTGCTCTGGTATTTTCACTTCATGTGGTTTTATGGCATTTTATCATTGGTGTTTTTTTTTCTAAACAACAAAAAAAAATGCCTTAAGCTTCAATGTGGCACATTTAAAAAAAAAAAACTGAAACCAAAAAAATGCTACATGTTTAACAGAGACATCAATAGCAAAAAACAAAACAAAACCTTGTGTGTGCTGTGGTCTTCAGCCAACATCTAGCATTTTACTGCAAAAAAAACCTGAAAACAAAAATGTGTGTGGGGGGGGGGGGGGGGGCTTCACACATGACTGGGTAGCTGCAGATTTCTTGTCACAGATTTTCATCTGTGTGTTTGAGCCACACATTATAAAACCTGTCCTATTCTTGTCTGTTTTAAAGCTTTAAACAGTGGGCATTTGGCGGAACCCAAAACTGACATGGTCATATACAGGAGGTCTAAAGATGACTTCATATCCAATTTTATACTTTTGCACTGTAATTTTTTTTCCAGTAAAAAAAACAATGCTCATGCAGTTTTTGGAGCATCTGCTTTTTTTTTTCCTGTGGCCTACTTCTCTAAATGTCTGTGTGAACTGTGTTTTTTCTGGCTTTTTATCCTATAATAAAAATGCCAGAAAAAAGCGACAGATCCTCAGCATGCTGCATTTTGTAGTTGAGGCAGAAGGATACAAATCAGTACCAAAATCAGCAACAAAGACGCCAGTACCAAAATTACCCCTTGTGAGTCCTGTTTTTCACATTTTCCGTGGACCTTCTGCTAACATCTGGTGCTGGCATTTTTATAGCAAAAGAAACTAAAAAAAAAAAAGTGCAAAAAAACTAAACAAAACCAAAAGCATTGAAAATGCAAAAGTACAAAAAAACAGCATACAGTATTTTGTTGCAGTTTTTTTTTAGCCAAGCCAAAATGGTTACAGCAGGAAGGAGAGAAATCCTTACATTTCTCATTCCATTTTAACTCACTCAAAACAACTGCATACAGAACTGCAACAAAACTGTGTGTCACACAACCAACTAACAATGAGGCCACTGTTGCAATCCATAAAAATACAGGGTTAGGCCTCATGCACACAACAGTATTTTTTCACGGTCCGCAAAACGGGGTTCCGTTGGTCCGTGACCGTTTTTTCATCCGTGGGTCTTCCTTGATTTTTGGAGGATCCACAGACATGAAAAAAAAGTCGTTTTGGTGTCCGCCTGGCCGTGCGGAGCCAAACGGATCCGTCCTGAATTACAATGCAAGTCAATGGGGACGGATCCGTTTGACGTTGACACAATATGGTGCAATTGCAAATGGATCCGTCCCCATTGACTTTCAATGTAAAGTCAGGAGTCCCTTTTATACCATCGGATCAGAGTTTTCTCCAATCCGATGGTATATTTTAACTTGAAGCGTCCCCATCACCATGGGAACGCCTCTTTGTTAGAATATACCATCGGATTTGAGCTACATTGTGAAAACTCATATCCGACAGTATATTCTAACACAGAGGCGTTCTCATGGTGATGGGGACGCTTCTAGTTAGAATATACTACAAACTGTGTACATGACAGCACCCGATCTCTTACAGGGGGCTGTGATCAGCACAATTAACCCCTCAGGTGCCACACCTGAAGGGGTTAATTGTGCGTATCATATCCCCCTGTAAGAGATCAGGGGCTGCCAGGCAGCAGGGGGAAGACCCCCTCCCTCCCCAGTTTGAATATCATTGGTGGCACAGTGTGCGGCCCCCCTCGGCCCCCCTCCCTCCCTCTATTGTATTTATAACATTGGTGGCCAGTGTGCGGGCTCCCCCTCCCTCTATTGTATTTATAACATTGGTGGCCAGTGTGTGGCCCCCCTCCCTCTATTGTATTTATATCATTGGTGGCACAGTGTGCGGCCTCCCCTCTCCCCCCACCTGATCATTGGTGGCAGCGGAGTTCCGATCGGAGTCCCAGTTTAATCGCTGGGGCTCCGATCGGCAACCATGGCAACCAGGACGCTACTGCAGTCCTGGTTGCCATGGTTACTTAGCAATATTAGAAGCATCATACTTACCTGCTGGCTGCTGCGCTGTCTGTGACCGGCCGAGAGCTCCTCCTACTGGTAAGTGACAGATCATTAAGCAATGCGCTGCACAGACCTGTCACTTACTAGAGAGGGGAGGCCGCACACTGTGCCACCAATGATATAAATACAATAGAGGGAGGGAGGGGGGCCGCACACTGGCCACCAATGTTATAAATACAATAGAGGGAGGGAGGGGGGCCCGCACACTGGCCACCAATGTAATAAATACAATAGAGGGAGGGAGTGGGGGCTGGGGGGGGGGGGCGCACACTGGCCACCAAT
The DNA here is from genome assembly GCF_014858855.1 of Bufo gargarizans. NCBI lineage: Eukaryota > Metazoa > Chordata > Amphibia > Anura > Bufonidae > Bufo > Bufo gargarizans. Next base: position 78,792,793 of record NC_058086.1, on the reverse strand, counting down.
GTTATAAATACAATAGAGGGAGGGAGGGAGGGGGGGGCCGGGGGGGCCACCAATGAAATTGAAACTGGGGAGGGAGGCCCGGATCTCTTACAGGGGGCTATGATACGCACAATTAACCCATTCAGGTGCGGCACCTGAGGGGTTAATTGTATGGCTCACAGCCCCCTGTAAGAGATCGGGTGCTGCCAGGCAGCAGGGGGCAGTTATGTACACAGTTCGTAGTATATTCTAACTAGAAGCGTCCCCATCACTATGGGAACGCCTCTGTGTTAAAATATACTGTCGGATCTGAGTTTTCACGAAGTGAAAACTCAGCTCTGAAAATGCTTTTATGCAGACGGATCTTCGGATCCGTCTGTATGAAAGTAACCTACGGCCACGGATCACGGACACGGATGCCAATCTTGTGTGCATCCGTGTTTTTTCATGGACCCATTGACTTGAATGGGTCCGTGAACCGTTGTCCGTCAAAAAAATAGGACAGGTCACGGATCACAGAGGCGGATGACAAACGGTGCATTTTCAGAGTTTTCAACGGACCCATTGAAAGTCAATGGATCCGCAGACAATCACGGAAAACGGAACAACGGCCACGGGTGCACACAACGGTTGTGTGCATGAAGCCTTAGGGTGGTGCTTAGATAGCCCAATTTTACCAGCTAAAATGTTGGTAAGTATGTTGCTCCAGAACAGCTGGAGTAGATTTCTGGTATAATATACATCAGTTTTCTGGCACACGTTGATAAATATGTTGGACAATGACCCACCTCCTTCAGCTCAGTTTTTGGAAGAGTGGTGAGGGTGATAAAATAGATAAAAAGTCATACATTTTGTTGCAAAGTGGCAAGTACAACAAGATTTGAGACTTTTCAACACCAAAAAATTGCATAAAATTTGATCCCCAATGAGTTTTGTCTGTGGAATACAGATGTCACACGGAGGGCAACAAGCCTGGCATGGACCAAACACAGATCTTTCATGCATATCTTCCCGGATGAAGCACTGACCATTTTGTCACTGATATCATCACTGATATAGATGTGGGAATAAGGCCTAATCTGAATCATGTGGAGAAGGCCTAAGGGTGGTTTCCAACACAGTTTTTCTTTGGCCACAGTGTTTTGAGCCACAGTCAGAAGTAGATCTAGCGGGAAGAAGAAGTATAAGTCCGTCCTTTATATTTCCCATTCCTTTTGAATCCACTTCTGTCTTTGGCTTAAAAGACTGCATGAAAAACTGCCAGAAAAAAAACATGGCTTTTTTTAAAAAAAAGTATGAAGCTACCCATAGGATAATGCCACAATATAGCCCATATTTACTAATGTATATTCATAAAAAATCTGTTTAAAAGTGGCGCAATTTGGCAAATCCAACATGTGCATAAAGGGATGGGGCTAAGCTGAAAGTATGTGAAGCTTTGCATGGAACGATCAGTGCCTAAGATTCGCCATCATGTGCCAAAATTGTGGTACAATTCGGTTTTTAAAATCTGTAGTAATCCAACCAATAGCTGGTACGGAGTCCCAGAAAAGTTTTAATGCCTATGCCCGATTTATCATCCAGCCTAAGCTCCTATGATAAATCAGGTGCAGGTCTAGGCAGCCTGTTTAAGCTTACGACGGGGAGAGGAGAGAAAAAAAGAGCGTTAACCGCAGGCTCAAAAGAGGCTCCGAGAGTAACTGGCAGGGCTCCAAAGATGGACCAGTATCAGAATGGCTTGGTGATCTTAAGTGTTTTAGTCACTGATTTTTTTTGTATGCGTTACAAGGAGGTATTGAGGCTGCCAAGGGTATAACACCCCCCCCCCCCAGAAGATCCTCTGTGGGTTTGTAAATTATTGAAATGAAAAAAAGAAGGAAGGATCCACTAGGGGTCCAAAACAATGTGAAGCCCTTTCAATGGCGCCAAAAGGATACCTCTATGTAGAAACAGCTTATTGATAGTCCGTGAACTGGAAAAGTTCAGAGGAAGTGATAATGATAATAAATATAAAGTTAAAAATACAAAATAGATGTAAGTTTACCGTATATAAAATAGAAAACCATAAAATCAAAGGCAATGTAAGTGACTCACTTCACCCAGGAGGAGCAGGGTGGGATAAAGCTCAAGACACCCACTGCACTTCCTCCTGCGCCCGGGTCTCTTTGCAAAGGTCTTAGGATTGACGGCAGCCCAAACGTGGTACCTCTTGTCAAAAATCCTTTATTCCAACACAGGGTAAGGGTAAGGAGTGGCTCAATGCGTTTCAGGGTTTAGTATATCCCTTCATCAGGAGCATAAGGAATACAGTATAGTGTGTAGTATTTAAAGCTAAATAGAGCTCCAAAAGGACATGTGTGGCATCACTTCCGGTTCGCATTCCGTCACTTCCGATTTGCATTCCAATGTGGAACGCATCGGGAGTGCCGCTAAAAACAGAAGAAATAGAAATAGATGTATAAGTGAATACTACTGTTGAGCCTGTAAAGTATTTTTGGATGTTTAAAGTAATATAAAATAATGTGAGACATTTCTAGTTCCAAAGTCTCTGGGATAGCTGATCCAGTTTGAGTTCCACCGTGGAGCGCACCGGAAGTGCGGGTAGTAGGCATAAGAAATATGTTACATACATAAAAATTATACATACAAACGTAAAAATAACATAAAAACAACCTAGATTGGAATATCATTCGGATGACTCTCACCGGAAGTGACATAGCTTCCGGTTTTGAGAAACTACAATTGGCATATAGTTTGGATAAAGATTTTGGACCTTTTGTGACGTGAGGCGCCGGAGGTTATTTTGATAAACATGACAGGGATCCGTCTTCTCTAAGAGCTTCAGCTTTAGAACATATCCCATCATCCTATCAATAACTGTGCCGGAAAGAGATGCACTGGATGTATGTTCTAAATACACTTTCCCCTTTTGGACTCAATGAGTCTCTTGAATATTTTAATGACTAGATCCCCTCTCCCTTCCGTTTAGCCGTAAGTATGATTATAATACCCATCCCTGATACGCTGATGCCATTAAACATATATCTGTACCTTGAGAATCAATACTCACGGATATACATATATGCAAAAAATCTTTGTCTGAGGCTGAAATACTATCTTTTAGACGACCCCATAAACTCATATCTATATATTTTATGTATACTTTATATATATATATTGTAGTAGCCCAGAGGGAAGAATCGTGGATGGTCAGTACGTCTCACTGAGAATGAATGCCTCAGTGATATAATTCCTGGAAGTAAGTATACCAGTAACATTAGGTTGCTGGGAGGTTTTCATTAAAGTGGATTTTGGGTCCGGGTTTTAGGAGTGACCAGAGAGCTTGGGTGGGACAGGTCACTCCCATACTCCATCCAGGGTTTTCCTACTGTGTGGTTAAAAAGTATGTGGGAATCTCAGCTGAGGAGATCACAAGTCTGCACAGGCTAACTGAAAGCTGAACAAGCTGAGAGGGAGGATTTGGTCTCTGAAAGACACCAGAGAGTGGTGAGATCGTATTGTTGTTTCTGATTTGGACTGAACACAAAATGTGGGACTTTATGTTATGTACTATTTGCGGGCTGAAGAAAGCCTAAAGCTAAAGTTTGGACATGTTTACTGCTGTTTTCTGAAATAAACACTGCCTGTGGTGAAGAGTGAACTGACACGCGTGTATGTGTGCACAGTGACGGAATTAAAACCCCCACAATTGGTGTCGGATGCGGGCAAAACGCTCCTAGAAATCGCAGCCACCAGCAGTTGTACATGTCCTGGGTAAAAACTGCAGCGAAATTACAGTCTGAACGTCCAACCATGGAGGATTTAGTAAAGCAATTGGTGCAGGCTAACTTGCTACAGCAACAGGCTACTGCTCAACAGCAGAGAGCCCATATGGAGGCTATGCAAGCCCAGCAGGAGACAAATCAGCTACTGATACGACAGATGTCTGTATTGACTGAGGCCGTCAAATCTCAGGAGGGGGTGAGCCTTCCCAGTCAAAATGGCAGTGTTAAAGCCCGAAAGAATGTGAGGGAAACTTTGCAAAAAATGACACCTGAGGACGACGTTGAGGCGTACCTGTCCGTATTTGAAAGGGTGGCAGAAAGGGAAAGTCTCCCACCCGAGCAGTGGGCAGAAGTGTTGGCGCCATATTTAACAGGAGAACCTCAGAAAGCATATTATGATTTAACCTTGCAAGATGCGAAAGAATACAGCAAGCTAAAAGCAGAAATTCTTGCTCGGCAGGGGGTGACTGATGCAGTCCGAGCGCAGCGTGTTCACAGCTGGGAGTTTTGCCAAGATAAGCCTCCCAGGTCCCAAATGTTTGATCTGTTCCACCTGGTACAAAAATGGTTACAACCAGAATCATCCTCCCCAGCTCAAATGGTGGAAAAAGTGGTGATGGACCGGTTCCTTCATACGCTGCCAAAACCCATACAATGTTGGGTTGCCCAGGGAAACCCCCAGACTGCGGACGAATTGGTGGGCCTCGTAGAAAGGTATGTCAGCGTGGAGGACTCCCTGGAAAATAAGGGGGGGATTGAGTCGGCCATATCGCTGCACCAAGAACGGGACTGGGTTCCCCAAGAAGGGACTACAATCCAGGCCCAACTGGAAAACCCAGCTTAAGGAAAAGTTGGAGACTGGAACCCGAGTCCAGACCGGCCCCATTATCTGTTGGAGATGTCAGGCTCCTGGACATATAGCAGCTCACTGCCCTTTGTCTGCTGAGCCCATGGAGTGCGGTGTCGGCCAACCTTATTCTCTTTTTGCACATCCTGTGTGCAGTGCAGTTACCCAAGCCCAGGAAGGACCCCAGGTGTGCCAAGTGACCGTGAACAGTGTTATAGTGACTGCCCTCTTGGACTCCAGCAGTTTGGTCACTTTGATGACATCCATGGTGCCTCATGTATTAAATCCTGAAAGGCATGTGGGAGTGTTGTGCATCCATGGAGACACACGGGAGTATCCTGTCGCTCAGGTGTCCATAAACACTATGTGTGGTACGGTACTGCATGAGGTGGGAGTTGTGAAGGACTTACTGCACCCGATGATACTGGGAAGAGACTTCCCGCTGTTCTGGGACCTGTGGGCTAACGCTAAGGTCCCGACGAAACTGTCAAGTACTGAGCATTCTAGCTGTGATATGGTGGGAGAGGTGTTGGAGTATCCTGGGACTATATCAGGGTCTCCATTAGCGGTGATGTTAGGTGAGGAGGATGAGGAATTAACCCCTGAGACCGATGTCCTGGATCTTGAAGTGTCTCGGGACAATTTTGGAGAGGCACAGCTCAGAGATCTTACCTTGAAAGGTGCCCGGGAGAATGTATCAGTTCTGAATGGGGTTGCCCAAAGTCCAGGGGCTGATAATCAGTTTCCCCACTTCGCCATAAACAATGATATGTTGTATAGAGTGACCAAAAGGGGGGATGAAGTAGTGGAACAACTGCTAGTACCCAGTCCTTATTGACAAGTGGTATTAAGGATGGCCCACTCGCATGTTTTAGGGGGGCACTTGGGGGCAGCTAAAACCCAAGAACGCATTCTGCAGCAATTTTATTGGCCGGGGTGTTATAAGGAAATAGCTGACTATTGCCAGTCGTGTCCCACTTGCCAGGTATCAGCCCCTATCCTTCATTTCAAAAGTCCTTTGGTCCCTCTGCCAATCATTGAAGTTCCGTTTGAACGGATTGCAATGGACCTCGTAGGACCCCTAGTAAAGTCAGCTAGAGGTCATCAGTATATTTTGGTGGTAGTAGATTATGCCACCAGATACCCGGAAGCAGTCCCTTTAAGAAATACCTCATCAAAAAACATTGCAAAAGAGTTGTTCCAGATGTTTGCCAGAACTGGTATACCAAAAGAGATATTAACTGATCAGGGAACACCGTTCATGTCTAAAGTCATGAAAGAGTTATGTCGGATGTTAAAAATTAAACAACTGCGAACATCAGTATATCATCCGCAGACAGACGGTCTAGTAGAACGTTTTAATAAAACACTTAAGAGTATGTTAAAAAAGGTGGTAGAGAAGGATCGTCGTGATTGGGACTGTCTGCTACCATACTTACTGTTCTCTATTAGAGAGGTTCCTCAAACCTCCACGGGGTTTTCACCTTTTGAATTGTTATATGCTCGGCACCCTCGGGGGTTACTAGATGTGGCAAAGGAAACCTGGGAAAATGAGACTACCCCATATAAAAGTGTAGTGGAACACATTTCACAAATGCAAGAGAGGATATCTAAGGTCATGCCCATAGTAAAAGAACATCTAGTGAGGGCTCAAGGTAACCAAGCTCGAGTGTATAACAGGGCAGCCAAGGTTAGGCAGTTCAGTCCAGGGGACCGAGTGTTAGTTTTGGTACCCACGGTGGAAAGCAAATTCCTAGCTAAGTGGCAGGGGCCTTATGAGGTGGTTGAGAAAGTTGGGGAAGTTAACTACAAAGTTCATCAGCCTGGGAAAAGAAAACCCATCCAGTTGTATCATGTGAACTTGTTAAAACCGTGGAAAGATCGAAACTCCCTGGAAATGACCTGTTTGGTGGTAGAGGCTAAAAGTAACAGTCAGGATGTCACAATTGCGGAGACCCTCTCCAAATTCCCAAAGCAGCAATGTAAGGAACTGCTACAACAGAATAGAGATTTGTTCTCAGATTTGCCAGGTCTCACTAATTGTATTGAGCATGAGATTCGAACAAAACCACATGTTCGAGTAAACATAAAACCCTATAGAATCCCTGAGGCTCGTAAGGAAGTAATATCACAAGAGATCAAAAGGATGTTAGAGCTAGGAGTGATTGAGGAGTCCCGGAGTGGGTGGTCCAGTCCAATAGTTTTGGTACCAAAACCGACTGGGGAATGGCGGTTCTGTAATGATTACAGAAAACTCAATGAAGCTTCGGACTTCGACGCCTACCCTATGCCAAGAGTAGACAAACTCGTTGAGAGGTTAGGTCAGCGCGGTATATTACTACGTTAGACCTAACAAAAGGGTATTGGCAGATCCCTCTATCAAAGGATGCTAAAGAAAAGACTGCCTTTTCCACACCTGAAGGGTGTTACCAATATGTAAGGATGCCATTCGGTTTACAAGGTGCCCCAGCTACGTTCCAAAGGGCTATGGACAGGATCTTAGGCCCTCACAAAAAGTATGCAGCTGCATACCTGGACGATATCGTCATCTTTAGCCCAGATTGGGAGAGTCACCTGGGTAAAGTTCAAGCCATACTAGATTCCCTAAGAACAGCCGGATTTACCATAAACCCCAAAAAATGTGCCATGGGTATGGAAGAGGCCAGATATCTCGGGTATGTAGTAGGGAGAGGTCTGATTAAACCCCAGATTAACAAAGTGGAAGCAATTCAAACCTGGCCACGTCCACTTACAAAAAAACTGATAAAAGCTTTCTTGGGAATAGTGGGCTATTACAGACGATTTGTACTGAATTTTGCTACAATAGCTGCCCCGCTAACGGAGCTTACAAAAGGGACAAAGTCAGTCATGGCTAGATGGACCCCGGAAGCAGAACAGGCATTTAACGAGCTTAAGCTACGGTTATGCCAGCAGCCAGTATTAGTGGCCCCAGATTTTAGTAAGGAGTTCATAGTGCAGACAGATGCCTCAGAGGTAGGTCTACGCGCTGTGATGTCCCAAGAGGTTAGGGGGGAAGAACACCCGGTGTTATATCTGAGCCGAAAACTTACCCCCTGCGAAAAAAATTATTCTATTGTGGAAAAAGAATGTTTGGCGATAAAGTGGGCACTGGACTCCCTTAGATATTATCTACTGGGTAGGAGGTTCAGATTAGTTTCAGATCATGCACCACTAAAGTGGATGTCTGAGAAAAAGGGGAGTAATGCCAGAGTAATGAGATGGTTTCTGACGTTACAGGATTTCAATTTTTATATAGAACGCAGGCCCGGGAAGTTGCATGGGAATGCCGATGCTTTATCAAGGGTACATTGTTTGATGGTAACAGGTGCCCAGCCCCTCGGCTTTAGGCAGAGGGGGAGGGCATGTAGTAGCCCAGAGGGAAGAATCGTAGATGGTCAGTACGTCTCACTGAGAATGTATGCCTCAGTGATATAATTCCCGGAAGTAAGTATACCAGTAACATTAGGTTGCTGGGAGGTTTTCATTAACCACTTCAGCCCCGCTAGGTGAAACCCCCTTCATGACCAGAGCACTTTTTACACTTCGGCACTACACTACTTTCACCGTTTATCGCTCGGTCATGCAACTTACCATACAAATGAATTTTACCTCCTTTTCTTCTCACTAATAGAGCTTTCATTTGGTGGTATTTCATTGCTGCTGGCATTTTTACTTTTTTTGTTATTAATCAAAATGTAACGATTTTTTTGAAAAAAAATGACATTTTTCACTTTCAGCTGTAAAATTTTGAAAAAAAAACGACATCCATATATAAATTTTTCGCCAAATTTATTGTTCTACATGTCTTTGATAACAAAAAAATGTTTGGGCAAAAAAAAAAATGGTTTGGGTAAAAGTTATAGCATTTACAAACTATGGTACAAAAATGTGAATTTCCGCTTTTTGAAACAGCTCTGACTTTCTGAGCACCTGTCATGATTCCTTAGGTTCTACAATGCCCAAACAGTAGAAAACCCCCACAAATGACCCCATTTCGGAAAGTAGACACCCTAAGGTATTCGCTGATGGGCATAGTGAGTTCATAGAACTTTTTATTTTTTGTCACAAGTTAGCGGAAAATGATGATGATTTTTTATTTTTATTTTTTTCTTACAAAGTCTCATATTCCACTAACTTGCGACAAAAAATAAAAAATTCTAGGAACTCACCATGCCCCTCACAGAATACCTTGGGGTGTCTTCTTTCCAAAATGGGGTCACTTGTGGGGTAGTTATACTGCCCTGGCAATTTAGGGGCCCAAATGTGTGAGAAGAACTTTGCAATCAAAATGTGTAAAAAATGACCGGTGAAATCCAAAAGGTGCACTTTGGAATATGTGCCCCTTTGCCCACCTTGGCAGCAAAAAAGTGTGACACATCTGGTATCGCCGTACTCAGGAGAAGTTGGGGAATGTGTTTTGGGGTGTCATTTTACATATACCCATGCTGGGTGAGAAAAATATCTTGGTCAAATGCCAACTTTGTATAAAAAAATGGGAAAAGTTGTCTTTTGCCAAGATATTTCTCTCACCCAGCATGGGTATATGTAAAATGACACCCCAAAACACATTCCCCAACTTCTCCTGAGTACGGCGATACCAGATGTGTCACACTTTTTTGCTGCCAAGGTGGGCAAAGGGGCACATATTCCAAAGTGCACCTTTCAGATTTTGCAGGCCATTTTTTACACATTTTGATTGCAAGGTACTTCTCACACATTTGGGCCCCTAAATTGCCAGGGCAGTATAACTACGCCACAAGTGACCCCATTTTGGAAAGAAGACACCCCAAGGTATTCCGTGAGGGGCATGGCGAGTTCCTAGAATTTTTTTATTTTTTGTCACAAGTTAGCGGAAAATGATGATTTTTTTTTTTCTCTTTTTTCCTTACAAAGTCTCATATTCCACTAACTTGCGACAAAAAATTAAAAATTCTAGGAACTCGCCATGCCCCTCACGGAATACCTTGGGGTGTCTTCTTTCCAAAATGGGGTCACTTGTGGCGTAGTTATACTGCCCTGGCAATTTAGGGGCCCATATGTGTGAGAAGTACTTTGCAATCAAAATCTGTAAAAAATTACCGGTGAAATCCGAAAGGTGCACTTTGGAATATGTGCCCCTTTGCCCACCTTGGCATCAAAAAAGTGTGACACATCTGGTATCGCCGTACTCAGGAGAAGTTGGGGAATGTGTTTTGGGGTGTCATTTTACATATACCCATGCTGGGTGAGAGAAATATCTTGGCAAAAGACAACTTTTCCCATTTTTTTATACAAAGTTGGCATTTGACCGTGTTGAAGATATATTTTTTTTTTTATATATATATACAAAGTGTTTGCCAAAGCATAGGAACGCCGCCTCCTCCTCAGCTCGTATGCCTTGGCAAACGTATCTGTCACTGCAGAGGAGAAAATCCCGTCTTGCAGCGCCGCATACACCGACTTGCGTGTAATCTGACAGCAGCGCAATGCTTCTGTCAGAATGCACATCGGTGCTGCAGCTGGTCGATCGGTTGGTCCACCTGGAAGGTAATAAAAGAAAAAAAAAAAAAAAAAAAAGAAAAAACCAGGCCGCAACGCAATCATTTTATTAACTTTGCAACAGAACATATAAACTTTAACTTTTTTAACTGAACATTAACGTGCTTGCTTACTGGTGTGTTTTTTTTTTTTGTTTTTTTTTACCTTTATAGAACAAACCTCTCCTTCCCCATGGGTCAATGTGCAAAGCGCAAATCGCCCAAAGATGTGGCGAAGTGCGTTATGCACTTTGTCCCATGTGAAAGGAGACGTTTGCAGCAGCAGTGAGTGAATGGGCCCTAATAGCCCTGTGTGCCTGTCCTGGTGAGATGATCCCTATGCTAATAGTGTACCTGTGAATGGTACTTCCGGAAACACTCTCTAAAGCATAGGGCAGGGTGGTCCGGACAGTCAGGACAGAAATAGCGGGTGTCACGCCTTATTCCACTCCTGCTACAGACACGACATCTTTTTCGGGGTGACTGTTGGGTTGAGGTGCCAGGAACGACATTGGGGAAATGTCGCTCGTGTAGACGGCTAACTACACTGGTGGTTGGGGCCACGGAACCTCCTGGATACAGGAGGTTCTCGATGATCTCTTCCTGAAATTTGAGGAAGGATCCAGTTCTCCCAGCCTTACTGTAGAGAACAAAACTATTGTACAGAGCCAATTGAATTAAATATACAGACACCTTCTTATACCAGCGTCTGGTGCGTCGGGAAACTAAATACGGAGACAACATCTGGTCATTGAAGTCCACCCCTCCCATGTGGAGGTTATAGTCGTGGACTGAGAGGGGCTTTTCAATGACACGGGTTGCTCGCTCAATTTGTATTGTCGTGTCTGCGTGAATGGAGGAGAGCATGTAAACGTCACGCTTGTCTCTCCATTTCACCGCGAGCAGTTCTTCGTTACACAGTGCGGCCCTCTGCCCCCTTGCAAGACGGGTGCTAACGAGCCGTTGGGGGAAGCCCGCGCGACTAGTTCGCGCGGTACCACAGGCGCCAATCCGTTCTAGAAACAAATGCCTAAAGAGGGCCACACTTGTGTAAAAATTGTCCACATAAAGATGGTACCCCTTGCCGAATAAGGGTGACACCAAGTCCCAAACTGTCTTCCCACTGCTCCCCAGGTAGTCAGGGCAACCGACCGGCTCCAGGGTCTGATCTTTTCCCTCATAGACACGAAATTTGTGGGTATAGCCTGTGGCCCTTTCACAGAGCTTATACAATTTGACCCCATACCGGGCGCGCTTGCTTGGGATGTATTGTTTGAAGCCAAGGCGCCCGGTAAAATGTATCAGGGACTTGTCTATGCAGATGTTTTGCTCTGGGGTATAAATATCTGCAAATTTCTGGTTGAAATGGTCTATGAGGGGCCGAATTTTGTGGAGCCGGTCAAAAGCAGGGTGGCCCCTGGGACGGGAGGCGGTGTTGTCACTAAAGTGCAGGAACCGCAGGATGACCTCAAAATGTGCCCTGGACATGGCAGCAGAGAACATGGGCATGTGATGAATCGGGTTCGTGGACCAATATGACCGCAATTCATGCTTTTTTGTCAGGCCCATGTTCAGGAGGAGGCCCAGAAAAGTTTTAAGTTCGGAAACTTGGACTGGTTTCCACCGGAAAGGCTGGGCATAAAAGCTTCCCGGGTTAGCGGTGATAAATTGTGTGGCATACCTGTTTGTTTCGGCCACAACTATGTCTAAAAGCTCCGCAGTCAAGAACAGCTCAAAAAATCCCAGGGCCGAACCGATCTGAGCTGTCTCAACCCGAACTCCAGACTGGGCAGTGAAAGGGAAAACTACAGGTGCGGCTGAAGTTGGGGACTGCCAATCAGGGTTTGCCAGCACCTCTGGGATTCTAGGGGCTCTACGGGCACGTCTTTGCGGTGGCTGCGACGGGGTTACTACTGCACGTAGTAACTACTGCACGGCAGCTTCAACTGCCCTTCTGGTGCTCGCTACTTCACCAGGTTGTACGGCAGTGCTGGTACTAGGTCCAGGGAGGGCTGGGCTGCTGGTGTATGCCTCACCACGTAATCCGACAGCACCAGCCCCACTCTGCTGCTCTTGAAGCGGATCCTGCGCAACCTGCGGTCTAGCGACACGGGGCCGGGTACGCCTGGTGGTATCAGGGACCTCAGCCTCCTCGTCCGAACTTTGGGTCAGAGAGCCACTGCTTTCTACAGGTTCGTATTCTGACCCGCTGGATTCATCAGATGAGGGTTCCCACTCCTCATCCGACTGGGTCAGAAGCCTGTAGGCCTCTTCAGAAGAATACCCCCTGTTAGACATGTGGGCAACTAAATTTAGGGGTATTCCCTGAGACTACCCAAGAAAAAAAAAGCAAGCCTGTCTTACAAAGGGGAGGCTAGCGAAGTACCGGAGGCCGCTGCGGTTGATAAAAAATATCAAAACTGATTTTTTTATCGCCGCAGTGCGTGTAAAGTGAATGTGCAGTGATCAAAAAAAAAAATTTTTTTGTCACTGCGGTGGGGCGGGTGTGGGCGAACGCACGTGTGGGCGACCGATCAGGCCTGATCGGGCAAACACTGCGTTTTGGGTGGAGGGCGAACTAAAGTGACACTAGTACTATTATAGATCTGACCGTGATCAGTTTTGATCACTTCCAGATACTATAAAAGTACAAATGCTGATTAGCGATACGCTAATCAGCGAATAACAGACTGCGGTGCGGTGGGCTGGGCGCTAACTGATTGCTAACTACCTAACCAAGGGACCTAAACTATACCTAAAATCTAACGGTCAATAACAGTGAAAAAAAAAAGTGACAGTTTGCACTGATCACTTTTTTCTTTTCACTTGTGATTGACAGGGGTGATCAAAGGGGTGATCAAAGGGTTAATTGGGGTTCAGGGGGGTGATCAGGGGCTAAAGTGTAGTGTTTGGTGTACTCACTGTGAAGCCTGCTCCTCTGCTGGATCCAACCGACGAAAAGAACCAGCAGAGGAGCAGGCAGCCATATATCAGATCATATTTACTAATATGATCTGATATCTGGCACTTTGATTGGATTTTTTAAAAATCAGCAACCTGCCAGCCACGATCATTGGCTGGCAGGTTGCTGACGAAATACTGCTGTGCGAAATGCCGGCGCGAACTGCGCATGCGCGCGCGCATATTCGCGTCATCTCGCGTCTCGCGAGATGACGCGTATATGCGTGACTGTGCGCAGCGCTGCCACCTCCGGACCGCACATCTGCGTTAGGCGGTCCGGAGGTGGTTAAAGTGGATTTTGGGTCCGGGTTTTAGGAGTGACCAGAGAGCTTGGGTGGGACAGGTCACTCCCGTACTCCATCCAGGGTTTTCCTACTGTGTGGTTAAAAAGGATGTGGGAATCTCAGCTGAGGAGATCACAAGTCTGCACAGGCTAACTGAAAGCTGAACAAGCTGAGAGGGAGGATTTGGTCTCTGAAAGACACCAGAGAGTGGTGAGATCGTATTGTTGTTTCTGATTTGGACTGAACACAAAATGTGGGACTTTATGTTATGTACTATTTGCGGGCTGAAGAAAGCCTAAAGCTAAAGTTTGGACATGTTTACTGCTGTTTTCTGAAATAAACACTGCCTGTGGTGAAGAGTGAACTGACACGCGTGTATGTGTGCACAGTGACGGAATTAAAACCCCCACTATATATATATATATATATATATATATATATATATATATTTATTTTATCTTTATATTTTTCTACGGAATTAAAACCCCCACTATATATATATATATATATATATATATATATATATATATATATATATATATATATATTTTATCTTTATATTTTTCTATATGCATGTATGCTTATTATACAGAAAGTCTTTATAGAAGTCGGTGCATCAAAGAACTTAACATATATATATATATATACAACAGAGTCACAGCTAGAAGAAACGTTGTGATTAAAATAAAACTTAAATAGTTTATTTGATATACACTGAAACTAGGGAGAGGTGTGTGGATCCCTATATCTACAAACAAACAAACAAAAATTATATACTATATGTTGACACTAGATGTTCATGAGATGCGTTAAGATCCCACCAGTACATGTGGCTGTACAAGAGGTGCGGAGCAACTACAGCATCAGCTAGTGACACAACATATATATAGATGCTGGATAAACAGTGGTAACCCTTATACGATGGTAGCACCTGTGAAAGAACTACTGTGGCGTGCTCAAATCACAGGTTACCATGTGCTATATCCTCAAGTACAAGGTTACTAAGTCTAGGACTAAACATTGCCAGGGGGGAGGGGAGTAACCACCTTTGAATAGGTGACCCTCATTTAATGAACTTTCCCCATATTCTCTACATCTAGGGGAAGATATAGAGGCAGAGGTGGGAGAGGTAGAATATCACGCCAACATGGGTACCACCGACAACATGCGCACTCAGGGACAGAAAGAATCAATAGGGCCAAGCCATAACATGGGGTCCTGTTGGTCAGGGATGGGGGGTATAATGTCATGCGAGACAATACCCTCTGATGACATGCAAATTATAAATCTATCTGATAGACCCCTCAATGCACTTGAGATACGGGTCCTGAAAAAAGGTTTATCTTTCGTCCCGTCCCGTTTATCTTTCGTTTCGTACCTCATCAAGTGGGTCAAGGATTTGACTCTCTTTTTAAGAAAGTTGAAGTGGAATTTTTTTTTCACCACACATGACAAAGTACAGTGTGTGGGTATTGGAATTAACCCAGATGAGTTGCAGGATGTACGTATTCTAGCAAGATTGCTGGAAGAGGGTTAGAGGCACCCTGGTGAAGGGCCTTTCACTAACCTTTAATCCCAATCTACCAAAAATCCACCCATAAGTGACAATACGCCTATGGACATTTTCCTTAAAGTCACCATTGATCAGTTAAGCACTCTAGAGGGATGCAGAACTGGGAATTCCAATCTCTCTCGTTCTGATCTGGATGCCCTGTTATCCCTTGAACATGATCCATCTATTGTGATGAAGCCATCTGATAAGGGGGGGGACATCACAATCATGGGATGGGAATAGTACAGGGCTATGTGCGTCAACATTCTGAATGATAGTAGTTGCTATAAAGTGTTGGAAATCAACCCTATTGATAAGTTTAGGAGTGAGCTGAGGAATGTTCTTATGTCAGCTCTGGTGGAGAATCTTGTCAATCAAGCAGAATTTATTTTCTGCTCCCTAAACACCCGGTGGTTCCTTGTTTTCTATGGCCTCCCCAAAATCCATAAAGGGATTACTCCCTTGAAAGGGAGACCTATAGTTTCAGGAATTGGTAGTCTCACGGAGGGCATTAGCATATACGTGGACAAGATCTTGCGACCGTTTGTATTGGCCCTTTCATCATATATGAGGGACACAACGGATGTGATCAATAAATTGGAAGGTATTCAGATTGATGATCAGACCTTACTCGCTAGCCTAGATGTGGAGGCGCACTACAGCTCCATACCCCATACAAAAGGGTGTGGGGCTGTGGGGACCTTCTTACAGGAGCAAGGTACATATCTGTGGCGACATGGCGAATTTGTACTACAACTGCTGTAGTTCATTTTGGAACATAATGTGTTCCTGTTTGACCGCCGACTATACCACCAGCTCACGGGAGTGGCAATGGGGAGCCCTTGTGCACCAACCTTTGCCAACCTCTACCTAGGCTAGTGGGAACGGGAGGTTGTCTTTGAGGAGGAAACAAATGAATGGACCCGATACATAGGGTTGTGGCTACGTTATATCGATGACGTGTTGATCCTCGGGTCAGGGAGTGAGGGTGACTTTAAGAACTTTGCCACCTACCTAAATAAAAATGACCGGGGTCTGTTTTTTACGTCTGAGATTCAGAAAAATCAGATTACATTTCTGGACCTCACAATATTCAGAGATATGGAGGGGAATCTCTGCACACGTCTTTTTCGTAAAACGACGGCCACAAACAGCCTCCTCCAATGGGACAGCTGCCATCTTCAGGCCTTGAAAAAAGGTATACCAAAAGGGCAATATTTGGGGTTACTCAGAAATTTGAGGTTACTCTATCAGGTGGCAGCAAGGTACCTCCAAGGTCATTTTGAAAAGAGGGGATACCCACGACAGGTCCTTAAAAGTGCATATCAACATTCGTTGGTGGTTAACTGGGATGCACTACTAAAACCACAGGCCAGAGAGGATGAGTCAAAGCAAATCCGTATCATTGCCATGTTTGATGAAGCACACAAAAGTGTGCGAGATGTTCTCACTCAGTTCTGGGGTATTTTGAGATCAGACCCAGATGTGGGACATCTGGTGGGGACCACTCCCACTATCACATTCCGCCGTGGCCGAAATTTGAAGGATAGGCTGGTTCACAGGTTTTTGCAAACCCCACAGCCAGTAACGTGGCTTGATCGGCAACCTAGGGGGACCTTTCGCTGTAGTGGCTGCGTCGCCTGTGAGGCGATCCAACTGGGGCATCACTTTACCAGCACAGTGACACAGAGACAATTCACAATTCTATCCTTCATAAATTGCAGGACCAGCGGGGTCATCTATCTAGCCACATGCATGTGCGGTCTGCGATATGTGGGCAAGACGGTACGGGAGTTCAGGCGGAGGATAGGTGAGCACCTCAACGATATCCGCAATGGTTCGGATACTCCTATCGCACGCCATGTCTCCACCGAACACGCTGGCAATGTGGGGGGTATTAAGTTCCAGGGTATTGAAGTGGTCAACAGGTCTTCAAGAGGTGGGGACCATGATAAGAGACTGTTACAAAGGCAGAGGCAGAGTGGACGTTCAGGCTGCGCACTGTCCCTCCTGAGGGCCTGAATGAACATATATCGTATGTCTGTTTTCTGTAACTATAGTGGTCCCCAGTATAATACCTTTAGGTATATATATATATATATATATATATATATATATATGTGTGAATATACCACGGATTTAATACACCTAATTGTCCGTCTTACTGGTCTCTGTCCTAATTGGACTGAGTCATCCATTATCTATGAGCTCATGTGTTAGTGTTTTGATTACTTCAGCACACATGGGGTTAATATATCTGATAGGGAACTCAGGTGTATGAATGACTGGTCGCCGATATGTGCACTGCTCCTCTCTATATGTGCACTGCTCTAGTGCGGCATTCTATGCATTCAGCACTATTCCTATTTGTCCCAATCTGTGTTTTTTCGTAGACATTGTATTGAAATGAATCGCTGATTGATCCCTGTAAAATATTTTTGAGTGTGTTGATCGCGGCATGAAGAGGGGCGGGTCTCTCACACACCCACCTCATGTGACTCGCCAGCTTCCGCTGGATCTGCCCAGCTATGGGAGGAGTTTTCTCCCTATTTAAACTGCAGAGACAGCGGCCGTATTACGTCCAGCATAACGCTGGAGCTGTCGCCTCACCACCAGAGACTGACGGCACCTACGTGTTTGTTTGTCCAATACTTAACCTAGCTCCTGATGAGCCTCCACAAGGCGAAACGTTCAGCTTTAATAGGTTTAGGGTACGGACATAGCGCATCCACATGCTATTTAGGGCAGACAACCGTCAGCTGGATTAGTTAGGACTTTGAGTTTTCGTTGCATGGAGGGACATGTAGGGAGGATTTTTTCACCTGGTGTTCATTAAATGAGGGTCACCTATTCAAAGGTGGTTACTCCCCTCCCCCTTGGCAATGTTTAGTCCTAGACTTGGTAACATTGTACTTGATGATATAGCACATAGTAACCTGTGATTTGAGCATGCCACAGTAGTTCTTTCACAGGTGCTATCATCGCGTGAGGTTACCACTCTTTATCAGGCATCTATACATATGTTGTGTCACTAGCTGATGCTGTAGTTGCTCCGCACCTCTTGTACAACCACATGTACTGGTGGGATCTTAACGCATCTCATAAACATCTAGTGTCAACATATAGTATATCATTTTTGTTTGTTTGTAGCTTTAGGGATCCACACATATTTATATATAGTTATACATCTATACATTCCACTAATTGGATACAAATTGAATTTATTGTCTATTTAACCCCTTCCCGACCGCAATCTGTATATATACGTGATAGCTGCACATACCCTGTGCAGCTACCACGTATATAAACGTTCTGGCAGCTCTTTAATCCAAGCGCTGCAAAGCTTCTGCCCCTGCCTTGTATGCTGTCACGGACAGCATACAGTGCAGTAATGCCGGCAAGGGGCAAATCAGAGTGGCCCCTTGCCATCAATCGATCCGATTGGTTAGTCTGTGCAGACTAACCAATCGGATCCCGGCAGTGAAAAAATGCTGGTTTCAGGCTCTGATCTGCGCTCTGCAGATCAGAGCCTGAAATCACAGTGTCCTCGTGCCCCCCCGATCTGTGCAGGCCCCCACCGGTCTGTGCAGCCCCCCCATCTGTGCCCCCTCCATCTGTGCCCCATCTTTCGTCCACAGACAGTGCCCCTTCTTGAGTCTGCCCCCTCCATGTAGTGTATGCTGGGCTTTGTAGTGCAGATTGACCACTAACCTGGGATCCACTGTCGTCTTCAATTGGGGCAAATACTGGAACAGGCAGGTATTTAACAGTTCGTGACGCCAGTGTCAATTAAACGGTGACACGCCGTGTATGGTATTGTAAAAGAATGAAGCAAGCATAGGATAGCCAACAAAAACTGGAACTTTTACTGAATATCAGTGAATACAGCTGGTTCTTGGGAGTACAGTATGGCCGGTCTTAGCAAGGCATTATACAGAGTGTTGATTACAGGGGATGCAGTACAGGCGGCTTTTCACACTATTCCTGACTGGTCCTGCTACATGTCACTTTCTCTCCAAGGTCTAAGGCCCTTTATCTGGCGTACCCTTGAAGCTGTCCTTATCTAGTACCTCCTCTGTTATCTTGAGTACCTCTTGCTTTATCTGATCGGCCTCTGTGGTATTCTGTGTCTTCAGGCTGTTTAGCTATGCCCTTCTGTCTTCTATGCATATGGACTCAGGAGGAAACCCTCCCTGCACTGAGTCTGGAAACTTCTACACTTCCTGAACTAGGCCCTAGCCTATTTATACTGAACTGGGGGCTCCCTCTGCTGGCTGTGATAAGGATTGCCAGTAACCGGCCTGACTGGCTTAAAGGGAACTACACATTCAAATCTAGCAGTGTCGGGTAGCCTACCCGTATGCTGCACACCCCCAGACTTTGACGTGAGTAAGGCCTCGTACTCACACACATGCCTGAACCAACATAAGCTGATGCATAATTTAAACATTACATTATAAATATAATAAACAACAATTTCACACAAAAATATAACATTTGCAATAAATGACGCAAGGAAAAGGGGCGTCTTCTTTCTTCTTGGGCGCGGCCGCTGACCTGGCACAGCGGACTTAAGGTGAACCAGGTTAGTCTATTTTTCTTGACTGAAGTATAATAAGGAACTACACAGGGTTTCCCCGTGGGTGTAGAACAGGCAAGGGCTCACGTGGAGGAGTCCATTCTTGCGCACAAACATCAAGCAGGCTATTTCCGATAGTAACTGTTCGGGAGGAGACACCACCAGCATAGTCAAAGTCTCTTAAATGGACTGGCGGACGTCCCCTGGTCATCCGGGTGGACCTTCTCAACACAGGGGTTTCCTCTCCTCTTAGCACCGGGGTAGAAGAGAGAGGAGCAACAGGAGGATCTCCATCCGTGAGACCTTGGTCAGGAACAACAGGAACAACAGGATCCACTAGAGGGGGAACTGGATCCGGGGCATCTTGAACCGGCTCTTCTGGAAGTAAAGGTACTGTAGGTGCCGGAGCGGGCACCAACAAGTTCAACCATGGTGTCAGAAGCCAATGCATGGGATCAGCGTCATACCTTAGATTACGGACAGCCTGCATAGGATCCTCGGGCTGTGTTGATGACTCTGACACAGGGGGTTCAGATATAGAACTCTCGGCACTGGGTTCTGGTGTCAGGCAGAGCTTTAACCGGTTTCGGTGTACAATTTGGGATCCCCTGCCCTCCCGGGTGATCTCATAAGTGTGAGTTCCAACATTTGGGATTGCAGTGACAACATAAGGACTTTGCTCCCATTTACTGTCCAGTTTACTGGTACGGCGGTTATTTTTTAACCATACCACAGCCCCTATCTTCAGGGGTTCTGCATGGGCTGCTTGGTCATAGTCTCTCTGCTGCCGGTCTCTAGCATAGTCCATACGTTCCTGAACAATAGCTTGGGCTGTATTCAATCGCCTTTGGTGTTCAGCAACCCAGTCGGTATTAGGGAATGGGTTGATGCAATCAGGTACGAGTACATCCAAGGAGTGGTCAGCAGGCAATAATCCTTGGCGCCCAAACATCAAATAAAAGGGGGTATACCCGGTGGAACAGTGTATGGTATGATTGTATGTGAACATGAGCTGTGGCAACAGATTAGGCCAATCTCCCCTGGTTTCAGGAGGCACGGTCCTCAGCATCTCTATCAAGGTCTGATTCATTTTTTCACATAATCCATTACCTTGCGGATGGTAGGCCGTCGTCCGGATCTTCTTACAGTTGTGCAGGCGGCACAGTTCATGGAACAGATGGGACTCAAAAGCAGGACCTTGATCGGTGAGGATCTTTTCTGGACAACCGTAGGGCAGGAGGAAGTGTTTCCAGAACAGTTCGGCTGTAGTCTTGGCCGTCTGGTCTCTCACAGGCACCGCTACAACAAACTTAGTGAAATGGTCAATAATAGTCATAGCGTACACATACCCTGAGCGACTAGGCTCCAGTTTCACATGGTCGATGGCGACAAGTTCAAGAGGACGAGTACTTACAATGGGTCTCAGTGGTGCCCTCTGATCATGGTGTTCACCTCGTTTCAAGGCACAGGCTACGCACTCCCGACACCACTTCTCCATGTCTTCTCTCATGCCCACCCAGTAAAACCGCTGGCGGATATTTGCCTCAGTCTTTTGGACCCCGAAGTGACCGGATTGATTGTGGTACATCTCCAACACCATACCTGCATCTCGTCGGGGTATGAGAATTTGATGCACTCTTTCGTTGGACACTGGGTCTAGGCTTCTCCGTAGCAACAGGCCCTTTTGTATGAAGAGTTGATGGCGCTGTCTCCACAGTTTGATGAGCTCAGGATCTGTACTCTTACGCCGAATCCTCTCAGGGGTTCTGCCACTGGTAATGAAGTCCAACAATTCACCCATCACTCTACTTTCAGACTGTAGTTTCACCCACCTTTCTTCTTTGAGTTCCGGCCTACTGGAGGGTGAAGGAACTGCAGCTCTGTTACTGGTAGCCCGAGCCTGATCCTGTTGAGCAAATTTATGGTAGAAGGCCGGCATTTCTACATCTTCCCAAGCATCTCGCACATCATCAGGAGCTGTCTCTGTGGGAAGTCTGGATAAAGCATCAGCATTGTCGTTAGTACGTCCAGCGCGATATTTTACAGAGAAATCATAGTTGGCGAGACGAGAGGCCCATCTTTGCTCCAGAGCCCCCAATTTAGCTGTATTTAGATGTGCCAGAGGGTTATTATCAGTGAATGCAATGAATGGGGTAGCGGCTAGATAATCTTTGAATTTTTCCGTCACTGCCCACACTAATGCCAGGAATTCTAGTTTGAAGGAACTATAATTCTGGTCATTTTTCTCAGCTCCTTTCAGGGAGCGGCTTGCATAAGCTATCACTCTTTCTTTTCCCTCTTGAATCTGGGCTAACACAGCCCCCAGGCCTCGCTTGCTAGCATCAGTATACAGATGGAAGGGCTTGCTGTAGTCGGGATAACCTAACACGGGAGGCTCGGTCAGTTTCTTTTTTAACAACTGGAACGCTATCTCTCTCTCTTCATTCCACTCAATGAGCACTGGAGTTCTAGGACTTTTCTTGGGCTGCCCCCTCAAGAGTTCCTGGAGAGGATCGGCTATTTGAGCAAAATGGGGGATGAAACGTCTATAGTAGCCGGCAAAACCAAGGAAACCCCTCACCTCTTTGACGGTAGTGGGTACCGGCCAGTTACGGACAGCCGCTAACTTATCAGGGTCAGGTTGTACGCCCTCTCCGCTTACCACATGCCCCAGGTATTTTACCGCAGGTTTGAGCAAGTGGCATTTAGATGGCTTTACCTTCAGGCCATATTTGACAAGGATTTCAAAGACCTCTGCTAAGTGTTTCAGGTGGTCTTCATATGTTTTTGAGTACACAATGACGTCATCTAGATACAGCAGCACTGTTTCGAAGTTTTTGTGACCCAAACACCGCTCCATTAGTCTCTGGAAAGTTCCTGGGGCATTACATAACCCGAACGGCATACAATTGAATTCGAACAGGCCCATGGGAGTGGTGAAAGCAGTCTTTTCCCTATCTGCCGGGGCCATGGGTACTTGCCAGTAGCCACTGGTCAAGTCCAATGTGGAGAAATAGGCAGCGGAGCCCAGAGCAGTTAGTGACTCTTCAATGCGGGGCAGTGGGTATGCGTCTTTGTGGGTTATTTGGTTAATTTTTCTATAGTCCACGCAGAAACGGATACCGCCATCCTTCTTCTTTACAAGGACCAGGGGTGCCGCCCACGGGCTACGACTGTCCCGGATTACATTAGTCTTTCATCTCTTGGATCATTTCTTTTACAGTCTGATAAGAAGTAGGCGGTAAGGGTCGGTATCTCTCCTTGATAGGAGGATGAGAGCCAGTAGGTATGGTGTGTTGTATGGCACTAACCTCTCCATAATCAGCAGCATGTTTACTGAAGGCCTGGTGGTGCTCTTTGACAAGCCGTAGTATCCCTTCTTGTTGATGTTGGGGGGTAGTCTCGTCCCCGACATGTAGCTCTTCCCACCAGGGTACTTGTGACTGGGGCACCGGCGGACATCCGCTGACTGCAGCTGGCGGCTTTTCTGTCACTGGAAGACGGATGATGTCTTGGAAGAACACCTGAGAAAGCTGGGCAACAGGGTAATGCTTAGTAAGCGCCACAGGATGATCACTCAGGTTAATCAGACGGACAGGTACTTTACCTTGGGAGACGTTCACCAGGCACTTGGCAGCTCTCACATAAGGGTAGTTCTCCATCTGGATTGGCTCCACCAGGGCTGGATAATCTTGGCCTTGGACTCCCAGGACAGCACGACACCATAAGAGAGTTTGGGAATTAGGAGGCAAAGTCACAGGCCTATTATCACGAATCTTGGCAGTACAAATTTCTCCTTTCCCGTTAGCAAACCTCTGCTGGGCACTTAACACAGTGATAGTCTTTTGAATCACCCTCTTGGACGCAGAGGAAGCGGTGGGCAGAGTCTGATGTAATACGGCAAGTATTTCAGCATAACAGTTTTTGAAGACATTGGTGCCTAGAATGACAGGATGTCCTCCTCTGTCGCCGGCCTGTACTACTATCACCCCCTGTTGAGGCAAGGTGACTTCTCCCACCTGCAGGGTGGGTTCCCAGTATCCATGGATCTTTACCGGTTTGCCATTGCTGGCGATAATCTCTACCCAGGATTCAGGCGGCTGGGTCAATTGATTGGTGTCCCAGAATCTTTCAAAGGCGGGCAGCTGAATAGTAGTGACCTGAGACCCAGTATCTAATAGGGCTTCAAAGGGGACCCCGTTAATCTCCACATTGATTTTAGGATGGGATCCTACATACCGTGGCATCCAATTTGGATCTTTTGGACCTAGTGTTCTACCTCCCGAGGGGTGGTCCTCAGCCTCAGGGGTTGCCCGTTTAACTGCCAGCAAGTGGATTCTGTGTGTCCCATCTTTTTGCAGTATGTACACACGGGCCGCTGGCGACCCCTATTGCGCCTCCCAGGATCCCTGGGGTGAGTCTCTTGGTATGGAGGTGAGAACGGCTTAGAGGGTGACAGGAACTCCTCTTCTGACATCATAGGTTTTTCCCATTCCTCCATTTTTCTGCACACTCTCTCTAGGCTTTTAGTGAGGTGATTTACTTGCTCTGTCAGCATGGCAATAGTATCGGTAGCTGTAGCTTGAACAGCTTGACCGGCCTCAGCTCGGTTAATGATAAACGGTTTTGACCTGCAGGCTGATAACTCAGGTGGGGTGCTCAACTCTGTAGATACTGCTGACCCCAGAATTTTTATAGCCAGTTCTTTAAAGTCCAGAAAGGTACTGTTGGGGTGTTGGGCGGACAGCATCTTTAATTGGGTCCTTATTTGCTCACTAGCCACTCCAGTAATAAATTGTTCCCTCAGGGTCTGATCCTGGTTATCAGCTTCCTTGGGATCTATCTGGATTACAGCCCCCAAAGCCTCCTGAAGTGATAGGGCATAGTCACGGAGGGACTCACCGGACTTCTGTTTCTTGCCAAAGAAGTGCATCTTTATCTCTGAGGCAGTCCTCGTTTCAAAAGTGGCCCTGAGGCGGGTGAATATCTGCTCTAGAGTACTCCTTTCAGCAGCAGGCCAGGATAATACCTCTCTGCGGGCAGCCCCTTCAAGTTGCGCTAGCAAGATTTCCATTTGCTGATCGGCATTTATGGGGTACAGTTTGAATAAGGCCAGCAACTTTTCTTTAAAGTCTCTTAGGGTATGGGCCTCTCCGTTATAGCGGGGAAACCATGGGGCCCCAAAATAGTAAGGCATGGTAAAGGGCATCATGCTGGGGGCTATAGGATGATTAGGAGCCGCAAGCTCTCCCGGGTCCGGCCGCTCGGCAACTCCCGGATCTGACATGTTAACTTATTACGAGGTGGCCGCTGGTGACTAAAGGGGCCGGAACAATCCCCTTCCCTCCGGATACAAGTTCTTACCGGAATCGCCGGGTTCGCGCAGGCCAAATCTCGTGAGACTCCGGACGTCCTGTGTACGCGGTGACGTTGCTGACGCAGGAAAAGCAGGGCCGCGGCGGTGCGATGATGAAGAGGGGCGGGATTCTCTGTGTCTTTGAAGGGATCCGCCCACGGAGGTCCTCAGCAGCGCGGGAAACTTTACTCCAGGCGGCCGGTGGCCATCTTGATCACGATTCCCTGACAGCAAGCAGGGTGTTGCAAAGTCCAATAAATCACAGTCCACAAATACGATTTTCCCTCTGGGGGTAGCGCAACACAGTACAGCGCCTCTGATTCCTCCTAGGCACAATTTTAATCCACCGGCTTGGAAATAAAGGGTTACAGTCTTTGCCATACGGTGGTGAAATAGTTAAAGCACACAGTTCACACTTCTCTGCACTGTAGAAGTATGCGGATCCTGTTCGTGACGCCAAAAAGAGCGATGCAGTGTCCCAGGGGGTCAGTAGTGTATGCTGGGCTTTGTAGTGCAGATTGACCACTAACCTGGGATCCACTGTCGTCTTCAATTGGGGCAAATACTGGAACAGGCAGGTATTTAACAGTTCGTGACGCCAGTGTCAATTAAACGGTGACACGCCGTGTATGGTATTGTAAAAGAATGAAGCAAGCATAGGATAGCCAACAAAAACTGGAACTTTTACTGAATATCAGTGAATACAGCTGGTTCTTGGGAGTACAGTATGGCCGGTCTTAGCAAGGCATTATACAGAGTGTTGATTACAGGGGATGCAGTACAGGCGGCTTTTCACACTATTCCTGACTGGTCCTGCTACATGTCACTTTCTCTCCAAGGTCTAAGGCCCTTTATCTGGCGTACCCTTGAAGCTGTCCTTATCTAGTACCTCCTCTGTTATCTTGAGTACCTCTTGCTTTATCTGATCGGCCTCTGTGGTATTCTGTGTCTTCAGGCTGTTTAGCTATGCCCTTCTGTCTTCTATGCATATGGACTCAGGAGGAAACCCTCCCTGCACTGAGTCTGGAAACTTCTACACTTCCTGAACTAGGCCCTAGCCTATTTATACTGAACTGGGGGCTCCCTCTGCTGGCTGTGATAAGGATTGCCAGTAACCGGCCTGACTGGCTTAAAGGGAACTACACATTCAAATCTAGCAGTGTCGGGTAGCCTACCCGTATGCTGCACATTCCTCCTGCTGGCCGCGGAATTGAAGCGTCACATCCTCCCTCCCCCCACTCGGTCTGCCCCCCTGCTGTGTTGGATGGCGGCGGCTCCATTCCTGAGCCGCCGCCATCATCAGAGTGTCAGCTCTATGCTGACACTCTGCTGTAAGTTCTGTAACCCCATAGATGCTGCGGCAGCGGCATCCATGGGGTTAATAGAGGGAGGGGGCTCCCTCTCTCCACCATCGGGGCTGCTGCGCTGCGATGGCAGCCCCGATGGTTGCCATGGCAACCGGACACTTTGCAAAAGCATCCGCTGTTGCCACCTACAGGGCATCTGAATGTATCACACTTTGCAATGCAAGAGCATTGCAAAGTATAGTACAGCCCCACTGGATCTTCAAGAAAAAATTAAAGTAAAAATAAATAAATAAAAATGTAAAAAAAAAATAAAAATATTGCCTTTTCCTATAAAAAATGAAAAATAAAAAAACTACACATATTAGGTATCACCATGTCCGTAACGACTGTCTCTATAAAGATATCACATGATATACCCCGTCCGATAAACACCATAAAAAATAAAAACGCCATTTTTGTCACCTTACATCACAAAAAGTGCAACAGCAAGCGATCAAAATGGCGTATGACCCCCAAAATAGTACCAGTACCAGTATCAAACAGTCCCCTCGTCCCACAAAAAATGATACCCTATTTAAGACAATCGCCCAAAAAATAGCTATGGCTGGACTATAGAGACACTAAAACATCATTTTTTGGGTTTCAGAAATGTGTAAAACGTAATTAAATTTGAAAAAGTATACATATTGCCACGTCCGTAACGATCTTCTCTATAAAACTATCACATGACCTAACTCCTCAGATGAACGCTGTAAAAATAAATAAATGAAAACTGTTCCAAAACAGCCAATTTTTGGGTCACCTTGCCCCATGAAGTGCAATAATGAATGATCAAAAAAAACCTATGTACCCAAAAATGGTACCAATAAAAACCTTAACACTTTCTGCAAAAAACGAGCCCCTGCACAAGACGATCGGCAGAAAAATAAAAAACATATGGCGTTCAGAAAACCAATCCAGTAAAATCTGCCTTCCAAACAAATCTATAAAAATCAGGAAGAAGGTAGCATTTAATGAAAAAAATTCAAGATGGCTGCATGTTAAAGGGGATGGCGGCTAACAAAATATGTGTATTCTAGTGCTCTTTAAAGAAGAAAGTGGGAGAATATACAGTGTTTCCATTGTCTGCAATCTGGACACATAAAACGACTCTGTCCGCACAGAGATGTAAGGCGGGGTGGCTTTTAACCACACATACAATTGCAGAGACAGAGACCTGTTTCATTTGTGAGCCAACAAGCTACACATGAAACAGGGCTGCAAAAAGACACCATTACAGCAGATATCCCTACTGGGAATCTGTTACAATAGATTTGTGGTGGGGATCCCCAAAGATCTGGCCATAATAAGTAACTCAGGGGTCCCCCATATACTGGTCAGAGCATGCAATCAATGTAAACCTATAATAGCCCCAGTGCATGGTCACCAACACAGGGGGAGGGATTAGGTTTACTGTTGAAGAACCTTTTGTTTGTTTGTCCTCAGTGTGTAATGCAAATGTGATAGAGTTCTTGTCTTTAATCTCTACACCCAGGTGTCTGTTGGGGGAGCTGTTAGGAATTTAAGGCCATACAGCTCACAACAGATGGTATTGTCCCTCAACCATAAGAAGACAATGGATTTGTAAAGGGGGAATATTAATCACCAATATTTATGTAAATATCGATAATTAATATTCATAAATAGGAGAAGCCGTCTAGTGATGACCCCGCCTATTTATACCTTTATATAACAATTACACAATACTTTCGCTATGCTTTACACTAATCATTACACTAGCTGCATGCGCCTAACTAACTCACTACCGCTAACAAGTACACGCTACACAAAGGGTACAAATATTACGGTATTTATTAACACCTGACGCACACAATACACTAACAATACAGCACTAAAGATACAATCCTAAACTACACTACATGTTCCCAAATTCCACCCATAAACTAACTATACAGTTCACACATACAAGTATATAACAGCCCACCCCACCTGACTAATTCTATCTCTAAGGTACGACAAGGGTTAATGGTGGCACTGCAGGGGTGTATGCAGGCCACCGACACAAATACAGCTACACAGTAATGTAAGGGTTAATACCCTGCAAATGTAGTAACCAGGGGTTAAAGGACAGCAAGGGTATCAGGGCAGGGACTAGGGTAAGGCTACTTTCACACTAGCGTTCGGGCGGATCCGTTCTGAACGGATCCGCTCATAATAATGCAGACGGAGGCTCCGTTCAGAACGGATCCGTCTGCATTATTTTTAGCATATAACAGCTAAGTGTGAAAATAGCCTCGTACGGATCCGTCCAGACTTTCAATGTAAAGTCAATGGGGGACGGATCCGCTTGAAGATTGAGCCACATTGTGGCATCTTCAAACGGATCCGTCCCCATTGACTTACATTGTAAGTCTGGACGGATCCGCACGCCTCCGCACGGCCAGGCGGACACCCGAACGCTGCAAGCAGCGTTCAGCTGTCCGCCTGTCCGTGCGGAGGCGAGCGGAGCGGAGGCTGAACGCCGCCAGACTGATGCAGTCTGAGCGGATCCGCTCCATTCAGACTGCATCAGGGCTGGACGGCTGCGTTCGGGTCCGCTCGTGAGCTCCTTCAAACGGAGCTCACGAGCGGACCAGCGAACGCTAGTGTGAAAGGAGCCTAAACTAGGTTCACAGCACACACAGGGACCAGGGTCCATCAGGGGTTAACAAGGGGATAGCAGTAGGGGATAATCAGGGGCCAGGGTGTGCAGTATCAGGGTGAGGCAAGGGTATCAGGAACACAGCAGGGAGGTTTAAGGAAATCAGGGGCACAGACGTTGGTGGGATAGTGGTAGGGATCGTTAGTGGGAGCAGGGGGTCAGGGAATAAGGGGGGTGATACTCATGCTCGTTCGTCCAGGGGCTCTCCTCCTTAGCACAGGATGCGCTCCGCTATAAGGTTGGGGGTCCCAATCCTTTTTCCAGAGCGCAGGACGCGCTCTCCTGGGTCCGGTCGGGGGTCCTTCCGGAGGGGGCGGCAAGGGTCTTCTGTTGAGCGCCGATCTCGCTCTCCTCTAGGTAAGGACGCGCTCTCCTCTGAGCGGATCCGCTCCATTCAGACTGCATCAGGGCTGGACGGCTGCGTTCGGGTCCGCTCGTGAGCTCCTTCAAACGGAGCTCACGAGCGGACCAGCGAACGCTAGTGTGAAAGGAGCCTAAACTAGGTTCACAGCACACACAGGGACCAGGGTCCATCAGGGGTTAACAAGGGGATAGCAGTAGGGGATAATCAGGGGCCAGGGTGTGCAGTATCAGGGTGAGGCAAGGGTATCAGGAACACAGCAGGGAGGTTTAAGGAAATCAGGGGCACAGACGTTGGTGGGATAGTGGTAGGGATCGTTAGTGGGAGCAGGGGGTCAGGGAATAAGGGGGGTGATACTCATGCTCGTTCGTCCAGGGGCTCTCCTCCTTAGCACAGGATGCGCTCCGCTATAAGGTTGGGGGTCCCAATCCTTTTTCCAGAGCGCAGGACGCGCTCTCCTGGGTCCGGTCGGGGGTCCTTCCGGAGGGGGCGGCAAGGGTCTTCTGTTGAGCGCCGATCTCGCTCTCCTCTAGGTAAGGACGCGCTCTCCTCAATGCGGGGGCCCCGACCTTAAATACCGAGTGCCGGGGATATTTATCCCCGGCAGCACGCATTCCTGCGCGCGCGCCCCCATCATCCACATGGGCCGGCGCAGTGATATGACGTCACTGCACCGGCCCGCACATCGGGGGCGCACTGCAGGCGGGAGAAGCCTTTGATCTCCCGCCTGTGGCACTCTGCATTCCGGCCAGTGAGATGTTAATTTTGCTGCCAGAATGCGCATAATAGAAGGAGGGGAGGCTTCTCCCCTTCGTCTATCATGCGTAATTATCTCCAGCGGCGCTGGAGATAATTACAACAAAAGGCTCAGATTCTGTTGAATCCGAGCTCTTTGTATCCATCAGGATGACCGGACCCTTGTCCGGTCATTCTGATGCAATTAGCCAGATTGCATCGGTGTGAATGCTTGGGGCACATTCACACCGATGCATCTGGTTTTAGGTGAGGGGGGGGGGGGAAATATTGTATAATATACATGTGTATGTATGCATGGGGCACATCCATACACATGTATACACCAATATTAGGGACATAGACATATATATCTAAAGGGGGCACAGATGATAAGGGGACACATGATTATATAAGGGGGCACAAGCCCCTACATTATAAGGGAGCACAAGCCCCTACATTATAAGGGGGCACAGCACATATATCCCACAGGGGCCACCATGAGCCCCTGGGGATCACCATGGGCAGACGTGCGCAGATGCTGGGCACATCTGCGCACATCATCCCATGATGCAGTGGTTAATGTATGCATATATACCATACATGCCCGCACGTGTTTGCAGGCATGCATGGATATATATGCATACGTCTCAACCCTTCCTCAACAATCCCCCTGTTGTCAGACTTTATAATACAACAATATATTGGGGGAACGGGTTGAGATATATTTGCCCCCCCCTCAACCCCATCCTTGGTGGAAGTTCAAGAAGAACTGTAGTGCACACTAATCTTTAGGTACTTAACCATCCCTCATCCAGCGTCCTCCGACCTGCTCTTCACCGTAACCTACTCCTCCGTCCACAGGATACACCGTCTTCTTCTCGCTGGAACTTTCTTGACATCTTTAGGATACCACACACCCACAATCTCTCGGTAGTTGCCGATCTTCAGGTGTGGTCGCCCCCCCCAAATCTGGAGCGGGTTCACCCTCGCAGTCTTTAACTGGCCTTTCTTTAACAGTCTTTTAGTGTCGGCCACCCCCACTTTGGAGTGACCACACCCCCCACAGTCTCTCAGTAGTTCTGCCGATCTTCAGGTATGGTCCGCCTCCAAGGAATCTGGAGCGGGTTGACCCTCACAATCTCAGTCCCAACTTTCTTCAATCACAACTTTCGTCCAACATCTGTTTCCATCTTGATGGGTGCGGTACTCCCGTGGACAGATTAATAGGTCTTTACAAGACATTTAAGCGGTGATGTCATAGTACCTAAATTCTACTGCGGAGAACACCTCCGCCACACTACACATCCAGCCCTTCCCTTAAGAACTTCACCGTTCCAGGGTTCAAGGTGGCAAATGGCAAACAAAGGATGCCTGTCCCTATCGTGACCTAACCTTATCCCCATTCACACAAAATACATGTCGCATCCCTCCCAACACCACCAAATTCCATTAAATGTGTGTACCCATAGAGACTCCTGCAACCTGGCATATCTCTACACCTCCAAAGACACCGGTAGGTCGCAGACCCCCATATCAATGGGAAACGACTATAGGATGCAAATGTGTACAGTCAAATATAGGCTGTCACATTTGCACCTAGAGTGTCTATGGGTACACAATCGACCGACAAACAAAATCAATAAATACAATGTGCTATGGGGTTTCAGGGTAGTACACATTATACGTCCCGAACCCTCATAGGAAACAAGGTGTGTCCATACAATATTTGGCTACAGGAACAATGTTTGCGTTATGTCCTGAGCCTCCTCCTTCGGTTAGTTCGGCAAAGTTCTGTTTGGTTCAGGTGTATTTGGTCAATAAGTCCCTTGACCCTCCGAATGTAGATGATGATGACCAGAACCAGAAGAAGTTTCACTGGGTGAAACAAGTGATAATATGCTCTTCCACCCGAACGTCTCCAAGTTTTCCTCCAGAGTCTGACATAATGCTCCCGCTGGATTGTGGAACAGTCCTACATCTCTAGAACACCTCTAGACAGAGGTCGCTTGGTTGCCAAAATCCAGTGGGATCCTCTGGAGCTTCACAAGAGTGTCAGGGGGAATAGCTGGCCTCTTCTGTGGCATCTCCTGGGTTTTTCTTCCGCTCCATATAAAATCACGCAATTAAATGTAAAAATTCCCAGCCCCAATACCTTTTGATCCATGGGTAGAGAAAGGTATTGGGTTGCCCTTTTTCTCACAGGACCCCTCGTTATCCCAACACTGGTGTCTGAACACCCTACCTTCAGAGGATCGCGTCCTCTGCTACACATCCCTCTGCACCAACAGATAAGGATGGCCACCCTACTAGGTTTAGGATAACTGGAGTGCTGTGGACAAAGCACCATCTTGTTATTGATGGCACCGTATCCCTGTCCACGCATGTGCACCCAGGCTGATTTCCCCCTGTGATTCCATCCTGTGGAGGCCCGCAGAACCAATGGCATAGGCATGCCCTGGCTCCCCAGGACCCCACAACACAAGAACACAGTCCACACTCTGCTGCCAAACACTCTGCGTCCAATCCCTATCAGAGCTGTGCTACCTGCTCGGACTAGAATTAAGTGCGCAGCACAACATTACATCAATGTTGTCTGTCCGCCCCAGTCCCCAGCGCAACACAGCCCTACCGAAAACCTTGAGCACAACAGTGTTATCTGTATTGATCTGAGACCCTGGTTGCCCAGAATAGTATCACGTCATCCTTTGTGTGCTGCATGGAGAAGGTCCTTATGCCTTCTCCCGACCAGCAGGATTTCCCGTGTGAAATTATCTGCTCGCGAACCTATACGTTCTCGATCCACAGTATAACACTGTTCCACTCCAAGGGGACACAGAATGAAACAAAGACAGCAGACGGGACTTACAACACTACATAAATCAGCATGGTGGAACACACTCATAAACAAGGACCACCATCAACATCAAGAAGAACGTACAAACGGATAACAAAAAACACACAACATGGGCATACACAGGGAACAAACTGTGTAACAAATAGTACAGGGGTGTCAAATGTTGCCTAGCCTAGCTTGGCCACTCTGACCCCTCAGCAGCTGGTGATGCTGCCGAGAGGTAACCCCTTTATGGCAAAGCTGACTAGACCCCACTGCACCATTTGTTACCTGAATCCCATCACTGGACACATTGCAATTACTTGCACAAGGGCAATTCCTTGCAATGTGTCCTTTGTTCCCACACCTGAAGCACCTGATTGGGCTTACTGTCTTGTGTGTTTCGCAGTGCTTTGCTATATGACCCAAGCCAACACACGCAAAACATTTGATGTTTGCCCGGCATGGCTTGGGTCCGTCCACACTGCAACTGCGCTCCCTGAATTGTTCCATCTTCAGGGAGGCACTTTTCATAATCTTACTTTTCCCTAAAGTCAGGGAAAAATCTGTTAGTCTGGACAGGCTTGGTCTGGTGATTTGGCCTGTCACAGACTACACTTCCCCCCTTTTTGCCCTGTATAGGGCAAAGTTTTGGGGGATTCCGACCCTGACTTTACGGGAAAAGAAAGGGTCGGCACCAACTTGGTGATGACCTGTTGCATGCCAGTCATTATCTGGGAGCTTACAGCAACTTGAGCCTTCAATTTGGCTACCGTCACATTAGTAGAGGCAGTCTGCTCCTTGATGGCCTTGACCTCAGTATAAGACTGAGTCAACTGAGCCTCAATTTCCTCCTTCTGCCTCTGCAGCTCTACTAACTGTGATTTTAACCTAGCCACCTGCGCATCTCGGTCAACAGTAGACTGCACATTCTCCGCCAGCTGTGCCCGCAATGCCAAAACCTGGTCCAAATTACTAGCACAGCACTGGCAGTGAACGGCCGGAGGAATTGTCTCTGACTGAGAGACCAGCGCCACTTCCTTTGGCTTACAGATGCTAGCCTCAAACGTATGAACGAGTTTGGCTAGCATCTGAAGCCGTTTAGTGGCCTTGTTAACACCATCCGTTTGTTCACACAAAGCTTGTCATAACTACAAGCCTGTGCCAACAAATCGGACCACAGCATTTCTGCTGACTTGTATGTGGTGGGGAGGATGGGGTTAAATGTGCTGTGTCTGCTCAAGTGTTGCAGTGTGGGGAAGTCCATACTCACCGTTTGAGCGTCCATCTTCTCCTTGGGGCCGTACCTCTTCGTCCTAGCAGCTGCTTGGAAGAAGTCCATTTTCACGGATCGCTTCTTCCCGACCAGCCGGACTTGTACGCTGCTCCCACAAAGATGGATTTCCTCCAGTGACGTGTCCTCTTCTCCCTTGCAATCACTTGAGCGATGCAGTGACATTTTTCTGAGCCTCCATCTTCTTGTTGGTGCTGTACTTTTTCGTCCCTTGCAGCTGCTTGAAAGAAGTCCTTTTCTTCCGGATCGCTTCTTCCCGACCAGCCGGACTTGTATGTGCCTCCAACGAAGATGGATCTCTTTCCGTGCCTTCTTCTCTTACCCCAGCAACGGTGACCGTGTAAAGCAAAAACAAAAATATTAATACACAGATAGATTATAGATTCTCTGCAAAAGATTTTGCTTTATTTCTGGTACTCTAAGGGAAGTATCGCTTCTCCTGTCCGAATTATCGGGTCCTAGACGCTCAGACACTCCGCTAACCGCGTCTCTCCTGCCCGCTAATTCACAGTACCAGCGACCCTCCGCCTCAAGACCAAAAACAAACGCAAAATCCACGCAGTGGGCCTTGCTCGCCAATGTAAAGGGGGAATATTAATCACCAATATTTATGTAAATATTGATAATTAATATTCATAAATAGGAGGAGCTGTCTAGTGATGACCCCGCCTATTTATACCTTTATATAACAATAACACAATACTTTTGCTATGCTTTACACTAATCACTACACTAGCTGCATGCGCCTAACTAACTCACTACCGCTAACAAGTACACGCTACACAAAGGGTACAAATATTACGGTATTTATTAACACCTGACGCACACAATACACTAACAATACAGCACTAAATATACAATCCTAAACTACACTACACGTTCCCAAATTCCACCCATAAACTAACTATACAGTTCACACATACAAGTATATAACAGCCCACCCCACCTGACTAATTCTATCCCTAAGGTACGACAAGGGTTAACGGTGGCACTGCAGGGGTGTATGCAGGCCACCGACAAATACAGCTACACAGTAATGTAAGGGTTAATACCCTGCAAATGTAGTAACCAGGGGTTAAAGGACAGCAAGGGTATCAGGGCAGGGACTAGGGTAAACTAGGTTCACAGCACACACAGGGACCAGGGTCCATCAGGGGTTAACAAGGGGATAGCAGTAGGGGATAATCAGGGGCCAGGGTGTGCAGTGTCAGGGTGAGGCAAGGGTATCAGGAACACAGCAGGGAGGGTTAAGGAAATCAGGGGCACAGACGTTGGTGGGATAGTGGTAGGGACCATTTATTACCACCACTATCATACTAACACATTTATTATAAAATAAACATCATAACATTCCATATATGTTATCGATCATTAATCCATTCCAGCAACAATAAACACAATAAACATATTTTATGTTTATTGTTGCTGGAATGAATTAATGATCGATTATTTATTTTTTAATAATAAATGTTTTAGTATGATTGTGGTGGTAGTAAATGTATGCAAAAGTACTGTGAGCCAGCCGTTTATTAGATTATTCATTTGTGTGATTAAGGCCAGCTGGAAACTGGTAGGCTGAGCTCCAGTAGTTTGCTGGTTGAGCTTCTCTATAGTGTGTTAGTTTAGCTATTCAAATGTATCGCCACTACACAACTATTCTTTAAAGGGACACTGACAGGCCTTCTGAGCATATTTAGCTCTTTATATGCCCCTCTAGGTCTTATAATAAGTTCCCAATTCATACTTCATCAAGTATTATCCCTGTGCGCATTATAAAACGTAATTTTTTTTTTTTATAATCACCTGTCCTTTTCTGCCCAAGGGGCGTTCTTTGTGCCGGATTTGTGCCCAGCAGCGTCCCAACTGCCGGATCCTTAGACACGCCCATCTCATTAGTATTCACTTCGCTGGGCAGTATTTTCCAGTCCCCGACATTCGGAGAGCCTGTGCATGCGCCCGGCACCCTCGCTCGCCGGGATCACATTGTGCCAAGTGAATACTAATGAGATGGGCGTGTCTACGGATCCGGCAGTTGGGTCGTGGCTGGGCAAAAATGCGGCACAAAGAACGCCCCTTGGGCAGAAAGGACAGGTGATTATAAAGATTATTTTTAACGTTTTATAATGCGCACAGGGATAATACTTATATGAATTGGGAACTTATTATAAGACCTAGGGGCATATAAAGAGCTAATTATGCTCAGAAGGCCTGTCAGTGTCCCTTTAAGGCTATTATACCCTAGGACTCCTTGGTTTAACGCTCAATCCTGGGATCAACTTAGGAAAGATATCAAATGATAAATCTAATAAAGTAATTGAGATGCCACCATTTTTATAACATAATGTTTCCATATTTCTAGCACACTATCAACTGTATAAGGTAAAGATATAGATGATTAGAGATGGCCTTGCGTTTCCCCCGGCGGTCGAACTTTTGCATAGCGCTGAACTTTGGCTGTCCTGTCCCACCTGATTGATGTGTCAGGGGTCAATTAAGACGTTTTGGCACATGGACACACCCCCAACCGTGTAACAGAACCTGATGTGGCAGCCATTTTACATTATGTGTTTAGAGGGAGAGGTTGCATTTTGGAGCAGGGACAGTTAGGGACATCAAAAGCTAGCTAATAGGGCCACAAAAGTCCTTTTAACCTCTTCCGGACATAGGGCATACAGGTACGCCCTGATGTCCGGGTACTTAAGGACATAGGGCATACTGGTACGTCCTAAGTATTTCCGATCACCACCATGCGGTGGGCAGTGATTGGAACACTGTGTGCCTGCTCAAATCATTTTCGTGTGTATGAGGGGTGAGATTCCCGTATTCAACCCCCAGAATGTCCCCCCCCACTCTGGGTGTTAGCGGGAAACCTGTGTGGGACCTTATGCACCCACTGCTAGATAAAGGTTACCACCTGTACGTGGATAACTTTTATACTAGTATCCTTTTGTTCCAGTCACTCGCCGCCAGATCCACGTCCGCTTGTGGGACTGTGTGGAAAAATCAATGCAGCCTCCCTACCCATCCCCTCCAGGTACTATCCCCAGGGGTGTGACCCATGCCCTTACCAGTGGAAACCTGTTGCTGGTCAGATATAAGGACAAGAGGAATGTCCTTGTACTGTCCACAATTCATGATAACGGCATCACCCCTGTCCCTGTGTGAGGTACCGCGGCAACGGTCCTCAAGCCCGATTGTATTGTCGATACATCAGTATAAAAAGATAATATAGTGTAAAACATAAATAAATGTCATATGAACACGGTCAAAAAAATTAAATAAAAACAGTGGCAAAAAAGCAATTTTTTGGGGGCAAATTTTCCATTTTAATCTGTTTTTTTTTTTCCAATAACAAAGTAAGGGTTAACAGACAAACAAAACATAATATTTATTACCCTCATACCGCAGTTTACAGAAACACCCCATATGTGGTCGTAAACTGCTGTATGACCAAACGGCAGGGCGCAGATGGAAAGGAACTCCGTATGGTTTTTGGAAGGCAGAATTTGATGGCCTTTTTTTGGCACCATATCCCATTTGAAGCCACCCTGATGCACCCCTAAAGTATAAACTTCATAAAAGCGACCACATCTAAGAAACTACACCCCTGAAGGTATCCAAAATGATTTTACAAACGTCATTAACCCTTTAAGTGTCCCACAAGAGTTATTGGCAAATGAAGATAACATTTCAGAATTTCTATTTCTTGTTACCTTGCCTCACAAAAATGTGATATAGATAAACCAAAAATCATATGTACCCTAAAAATAGTCCCAACAAAACTGCCACCTTATCCCGTAGTTTCCAAAATGGGGTCACTTTTATGGAGTTTCTACTCTAGGGGTGCATCAGCGGGGTTTCAAATGGGACATGGTGTAAATAAACCAGTCCAGCAAAATCTGCCTTCCAAAAACCACAGGGCACACCTTAACCTCTACGCCCTACCGTGTGCCCGTACAGTAGTTTACGGACACAAATGGGGTGTTTCTGGAACTACAGAATCGGGGCAATAAATATAGCATTTTGTTTGGCTGTTAACCCATGCTTTGTTACTGGAAAAAATGGATTAAAATGAAATTTGAGAATTACATTTTTTTGGCAAATTTTCCATCTCCATTTGCCAATAACTCTTGTGCAACACCTAAAGGGTTAACAAAGTTTGTAAAATCCGTTTTGAATACCTCGAGGGGTTTAGTTTCTTAGATGGGGTAACTTTTATTGATTTCCTATTCTAGTTTATGGCCACATATGGGGTGTTTCTGCAAACTACAGAATCAGAGCAATAAATATAGTATTTTGTTTGGCTGTTAACCCTTGCTTTGTTACTGGAAAAAATGGATTAAAATTTGCCAAAAATCTAAATTCAGAAATGTTATCTCCATTTGCCAATAACTCTTGTGGAACACCTAAAGGGTTAACGACGTTTGTAAAATCAGTTTTGAATACCTTGAGGGGTGTAGTTTCTAGAATTTGGGTGGTTTCTAATATGTAAGCCTCACAAAGTGACTTCAGACCTGAACTGGTCCCTAAAAATTGGGTTTTAAAAACTCAAGATTTGCTTTTAAACTTCTAAGCCTTGTAACGTCCCAAAAACTAAAATGTTATTCCCAAAATGATCCAAACATAAAGTAGACATATGGGGAATGTAAAGTAATGACTATTTTTGGAGTTACTATGTATTATAGAAGTAGAGAAAATGAAACTTGGAAATTTGCTACTTTTTCCTAAATTTTGTTAAATTTGGTATTTCTTATAAATAAAAATGATTTTTTTTTTTTACTTCATTTTACCAGGGTCATGAAGTACAATATGTGACAAAAAAATATGTGACTGTGAAAAATCTCATAATGGCCTGGATAAGTCAAAGTGTTTTAAAGTTATCACCACTTAAAGTGACACTGGTCATATTTGCAAAAAAATGACCTAGTCCTTAAAGGTGAAATATGGCTGTGTCCTTAAGGAGTTATAGGTGTGCTATCGATAGGTATGATATAGAGGGGTGTGATATACTTAGGATATACTTTGTAACATAGTAATTATATTATAGTGTATTTGTATTGTGCAGCAGTGGTGTGCGGTTCTGCTGCAATACCGCAGCTAGATAGAGGGACAAACGCTATTGGAGTAACTAATTGCAACGGGTGTGATATACCTGTTGCCCCCCCAAAAAACTGCTTGAGGACTGCGATATATTTTCATCCACCAAATCCTGATTGAAGGGTGCTATATACCAGTTTCCACCAAATACTGATTGAGAGGTGCCATATACCTTCTTCCACAAAATACTGATTGAGGGGTGCTATTGCTATATACCTTCTTCCACCAAATACTGATTGAGGGCTGCGATACACCTGCTTCCACAAAATACTGGTTGAGGGGTGCCATAAACCTGTTTCTGCCAAATACTGATTGACGGGTGCCATAAACCTTCTTCCACAAAATACTGATTGAGAGGTGCTATTGCTATATACCTTTTTCCACCAAATACTGATTGAGGTCTGCGATATACCTTCTTCCACAAATACTGCTCTTCTCTATGGACTTAGGCAAAGGTCATTTAGAAAATGACAGGCAAAGGAAGAGCCAGACCGTTCCGCAGGGATGGTAGGGGTCAGGCAGATGCACCAGGCCGCTGCCTAAGTGGGAAGTTGGAGAAGGCGATTGCGATAACTTCAAAGGGCTCACCGGACTTGGTTGAGTGGCTCACTCAGTCTTCCGCTTCTGCACCCTCCTCATCCTCTGTATCTGCACCCTCCTCACTCTCTTCTGTGTGCACCCCCAAAGACACCAACACCACCACTATAGCCCCTGCACTCGAGTCAGAGGAATTATTTTCCTATCAATTCCCAGACCTTACCGATGTGCAGCTATTCTTGGCATCGGATTAGGAAGAGGAGGTAGCAATGGTCGCCACCCAGCGGTCTGACAACAGTACCCAGATCAGCCCAAGGAGGGTGGTCCCCGCTGTTGCTGCCTACTTCGAGATCTCTAATGTCAGTAGTGGTGAAGTGGACAATGATGACGTGTCGATGGACGTCATGTGGATGCCCACAAGAGGGGAGTTCAGAGGGATAGACGGAGCAGCATATAGGGAAGAGAAGGAGGAGAAGCAGCCAGAACTCGCAGTGCACAGGAGGCAAAAAGCAGCCTGCAAATGTATCTGGAGCAAGCCATCCACCATGCACGGTCATATCTTGCACTCCCAGGATGCCGGCACATGGCTTCACAGTGTGGGCTTTTTTTTAACATATCAACTGCTGATAATAGTGTTGCCATCTGCAGCCTGTGCTGTCAACGCATAAGTCGCGGTGAGCCTAACACTCACCTAGGGATGACCGCCTTAAGAATGCACCTGGCCTCCCATCACCGAGCCCAGTGCGAACAATGCTGTCAGAACCCACAAAGCCACACTCCCGGCGCTCCACGTCCTCCCTCTTTTCCTTCTCCTCTCTCCTCCCATTTGTCCTCCACTCCACCTTCCACCATGCCATCGTCGCATTCACCTGGCACAAGGCAGGCTTCCGTGGCCAAAAGGTTTGAGCGTAAAAAAAATTAAGAAGCTGGATAATCCTCTTGCTCAACGGCTGACCGGTGGCTTGTCAGAACTGCTTGCCTGCCATCTACGGCCATATAAATTGGTTTACTCAGAGGCCTTTAGAAAATTTGTGGCCATTGGCACACCCCAATGGAAGGTCCCTGGAAGGAAATATTTCCCCCAGAAGGGCATCCCTGGACTATATGGTCACGTTCAGCGGCAAGTTAATATATCTCTGGAACACAGTGTCGGTGCCAAGATACATCTGACCACAGACACGTGGTCTAGCAAACATGGGCAGGGAAGGTACATAACTTTTACTGCCACTGGGGGAACTTTCTGACGGCTGTCAAGCATGCAACCCGTGGCACCTGTGTGGATTTGTTACCACCACGGATTGCTTGCAGGCCTGCCTCTCTTTCTCCTACTCTATCCTCTGTCTCCTCCTCAACTGACTCCTCCTTTTCCACTGCTACCGCCTCTTCTGCTGCACACCCCAAGCTCCCCAGAACCTATTCAACGTGCCAGGTGAGAC
Source organism: Bufo gargarizans (assembly GCF_014858855.1). NCBI lineage: Eukaryota > Metazoa > Chordata > Amphibia > Anura > Bufonidae > Bufo > Bufo gargarizans. Next base: position 78,751,612 of record NC_058086.1, on the reverse strand, counting down.
TTTGCCATGCTGTGCTGCGGCTGTTGTGCCTGGAAGACAAGAGCCACACCGATCCTGCGCTGTTTTCAGCTCTGCGGTCACAGGCCGATCAGTGGCCAACCCCGCTCAATTTGACAGTTGGTAAAGTGGTGTACGACAACGGTGCCAATCTGCTGAGCATGCTGAAACAGGGCAAAATGACACATGTGCTGTGCATGGCACACATCCTGAACTTAGTCACGCAGTGATTCGTTGCCAAATGCCCTGGGGTCCAGGACGTCTTGTGGCAGGCCAGAAAATTCTCTGGCCATTTTAGAAGATCCTACATGGTCATGGCTGACGTCTGATTTGTGACTGCCCGACGCACTGGAACTCGACCTTGTATATCCTTGATAGGCTGCTCCAGCAGAAACGTGCCATTAACGACTACCTGTACGAACTCTGCAACAGGACAGGTTCTGGGGAGCATGTTTTCACCGAGCCTGGCGAGCCAGTGGTTGCTCATGCGCGACGCATGCAGACTTCTGCAGCCATTTGATGAGATCACGAAACTGGTCAGTCGCAGCCAGGGCGCCATCATTGACATTGTACCTTACGCCTTCTTTCTGAAGAGTGCATTGTATCGTGTCATTGATCAAGCCGTCAAGGAGCAGGAGCTAGAAGATGAGGAAGTCGCAATGCTGAATGAATTCCCAGTCTGAAGAGGAGTCAGAGGAGGATGGTGGCTGAGGGGAGGAGGAGGTGGAGCAAGAAGAGCAGGCTTTAAACTTTTCGGGGATCCCTGGTGTTGTCCGTGGCTGTGGGGAGGAGACCGAGGACCACAGTCTCCTGGGCAATAAGCAGAAGCCAGGGCACTCCACCGCTTCCAATTTAGTGCGAATAGTGCATACTCCAGTGTTTGAAGAGGGACCCCTCTATAAAAGGCACAAAGGTCAAGGACCTGTACTGTGTAGCAATGTACTTGGACCCCCAGTACAAACACAAAATGGCAGACATGTTACCAGCATCACAGAGGACTGTCAGAATGCAGCATTTCCAGGCCTTGCTGCGAGAGATGCTGCATTATGCTGTTGCGGGCACTGGCAGAGGAATTTCCACCCACAGCGAAACAGGTGCGCTCCTGCAAAAAGAGGGCGGTTTGAAGATGTGCTGGTCACTTCGGATATGAGATCATTCTTGCCGCCAACCCATCGATAGCCGCCCTCCGGATCCAGCCTCAGGGAACGCCTATACCGACAGGTATCCGACTACATCGGGTTAATGACCGATGTGGACGTTCTGAGAAGCTTGGAACCCCTTGACTACTGGGTGTGCAGGCTTGACCTGTGACCAGAGCTGGCACAATTTTCTATGGAACTCTTGGCTTGCTCCTCGTTGAGTGTCCTGTCCGAAAGGACGTTCAGGGCAGCATGGGGGAATTGTGACCGATAAGCACACTCGTCTAGCTCACAACAGTGTGGACTACCTCACATTTTTTAAAATAAATGAGGCATGAATCTCGGAGGAATTCAATACCTGTGTGTCACGGTGGGGAGTGGGGGATACCCCCCCACTGTACAATGTCAGGAAAAATAGGGAAGCAGCTAGGCCAGGATACTGGAATCAGGGAGCAGGTCACCTCCTAAAGAGTCCCTAATCCTCGCCCTATCTCCTCACCGTATGAGTGGACCTGGATGGTAGGATGGCTCATACCCAGGATACCTAAGACCCTGAGTCACCCTGCTAATCACTCACATAGTGTCACTGCCAGTTCTGTGAGAAGTTCTGACAGACGTTCTTCTCTATCTCTCTCATGGCGTTCTTTGTTTTGGTTTCACTTTGTCATCTCCTTTCCTTCTCCCAGGTGTCACCTATTTGGACTAATTGTCTCCCTTTTATATTCCCTCCCATACTGCCTCACTTTGTGGTTTATACTACTTCCTGGATGAGGTGTTCCCTGCTGGAAGCTGCTGTTTCCACAGACAAGTCTTTTTCCTTTATTTGTGTTTCCTTTCTGGCTTAATTCTAGGTGACCCTGACTCCGTCCGTATTAAGAGCAGGGAGCCGGTGGTTGTGTCCCCTCACTATTATAGGGTTTTCAGGTGTCACACAGTATTAGGTACGTGGGCATGCAATCGTCTACCATAGAGACCCTTGTATGGGCATAGCAGTCAGGGAGAGCTCTAGGGGTTTTATAGGGCTCACCCATATCCTCCTTAGTTTGGGATCAAGCCAGTCGGATGTTTATTTATAAGTTCCAGCTTTCTGCAACATCATCGCAGGGAGCAGGGGAGAGACGATGAACAGGAGTCTCAACTGGCCTAGCTGCAGAGAAATGCCAAGTGGAACAGCAGGATAACCACTGAACCTAGAACACAGGAAGGCATGGTAATTTACCCCTGGCAGCTGCTGGACGGCACAACAGAAGACCACACCAAGGTAAACTGGAACTCATAAAAACATACTGCAATCCAAACACCAAACAGATGCAGTATGTACTGAAACACAGGAACCAGCACTTCAGCAACAGCTCACAGACTTGAAATTTGGTTCACCCCTCCGGGAAACCATGAGACCCCCTTCAGGAGGCCACAACAGACCAACAGGGGAACATCTAGCATCCATGCCAGACAGAATAATACACCAATCACTGACCAGACACAGAACAACCACTAGACGAGCAACCACCCCAGAATATATACCCACACCAAACATAACCAAAGGTAAGGTAGGTAAAATGGAGGAGACATAAGGAAGACATCGCTGGAGACATTGTTGTCCCACCAGGTGGCCCTCACACAGGAAGATGGAACATCCAGACAAGGAGCATAACTCCAGCACACACCAAGGCTGGAGTACAACTGACTCCTGGCCAAAGGCCACAGGTATAAGAAGCACCTAGTGACCACACCCAATCAGGGAGTTAACCCTTACAGCACCAGACAGAGGAAGGCTACAACTTAAAGGGGAAGTGCATACACCAGCCATCACATTGCCACAGGCAACAGCATGCGTGGCAACCATGTCATGGCGCACACAGCTAAAGTCAAGACACTGCCACCACATGCCATAACAGCAACACGTTGCCACTGACAACCACAAGCATGGCCCAGCGCACACAGCAAAGGCTGTAATACTGTGATGACCATGTGTAATTGAATTTTCTCATGACAGGTGAATGCCCCTTTTGGGGCCTGTACTGGCCAACAGTTACATATTTATCCTGTGACCTCCTAATGCACCTCCAGCCACAGAATCCAAAGTTATGTGCTTTCAGGTGAATACCTATTGGCAAATTTTGGGGACCTGTACTGGCTGACAGTTACATATTTATCCTGTGACCTCCTAATGTACCTCCAGCCACAGAATCCAAAGTTCTTTGCTGTCAGGTGTATGCCTATTGCCTAATTTTTTTGGGGGTACTGGTCAACAGTTAAATATTTATCCTGTGTACCTCCAGCTACAGAATCCAAAGTTCTTTGCTGTCAGGTGAATACCTATTGCCTAATTTTTTTGAGGCTGTGCTGGCCGACAGTAATTTTTTTTTATCTCTAGGCACATAATCACACCACTGTCTCACTTCTCTGCCTCTGATTATGGTGGCGTATGAACCTCATTCACCATAAGGCCCTTCTAACGTCACAGGGTCATATGACTGTGCTCCCCACCCCGTACTGTGTCCCTCACCCCTTACTGTGCCCCCTTATATCCTGCATTGTGCCCGGTTACCACACCCTGTTCAGTGCCCCTAGTCATTCCCTGTACTGTGCTCTCTTATACCCTTTTAACCGGTTATGGTATGGTGGTGTTATCCGGTCACTGTACAGAGGTGTTATCCGGTCAATGTATGGCGATGGTATCCAATAACTGGATGGCCATAACTGTATCCCTTTCCTTGCCCACGCCATCCTTTGTTAGACTTGGCATGAGTGGGAAAAATATGCAGATTACAGTGCTAAGGACCTTTGCGCCACAATCCGTGTCAGAAATTTGCCTAACATAGTTGTATTTCTATGTAATAAATGACCACCTAATTGTATTATTATTTGGGGGTAAGGCGAATGTCTTTATATTATATAGATTCTAGTGTATTATACTGTGCCCTGTATTTCCCAGTAGAAAATGATCCTTGGGAAACACAGTCCTCACCCGTGACCACCAGGACCAGGTAGCGCTCTGTCAGTACATGCATTTTTTTTAATGGACTCTGCAGTATACAAAAACGTGGAGTGCTGCACATTTGTATACATCAAACCGATAGGAAATAAAACATTTCTAGGCTCTAGCAGGGCACATTTTAGAGAGTTTCCCTTTAAGACTCATACAAATGGCCCCTGATTAAAATACATTTTTTTGTGGAAATTTTTGCCAATGATGTTCAGGTTCGCCTGCCATTGAAGTGAATGGGGCTCACCTCAAATGTGTGGTTCGCGAATCGTCCCGGCCGATGTTCGTTCATCACTACAGATGATATAGTCTGAATTTTAAACACCTTTTCCATAGATTCTACCCCTACCAATGAAGTCTCTCACTGAACCCAGGATTTGCCAGAGAGGCTGAATTGAGTTCACCACTGTAGGGCGCTTTTCCTCCTAAATATGAATCTGCATCTCCCTTATACACATAGTAGGAAACATTATCAGAATATATCTAAAACACACATGTAAAGCAATTGGCAAAATAAACATTTTCAGAGCATTTATTCTAGCTATCAAGGATAATGAACCTTAACTAAATTCTTATCTGGTCTTGTGATAATTAGAGGTGACCAAAGTTTAGAAAAATTATATTTGGCACCTTCATTGAAGTTTGACAAGAAATTTGATAAGTTAAGAAATAATTTGTCACGGCTCGCTATGTTATAGCCCCATTCAGCCTATCAATCAATAGGAACGGTAATAGGCTAGTGCAATATGACTCAGCGGCAGTCCGCTCCACTCTTGATTGAAAAAGCTTGATTACGTGGCTTTCTAAGACAACTCCGGTCACCATTTTAGGAAAAATGATTTATTACCACGAAGTGCGTGGAAATTTGTCTTCGGTTTGGAATCAAATTTTTCCTTAAATTCGGACTGAATTCCACTTCGATACTTCGCTTCACTCAGCACTAATTATCATTTTATTTATTTATTTAGCAACTTTATTAGTATTCAAAGGAGTAAAAGTACACAAATCAGAATTAGCATTTAGTGTAGTTAGCCTACTCCATTTTCTCCCCCAATTCTATTTTTACCCTCCCACCCCCACCTGCGATGCATCCACTGTCCTCCCTCCTCCTCCCCCCTCGAGCAGAGTAGGGGGAAGGGAAGAGAGAAGAGTAGGAGGAACGAAAAGAGAGGAAAAAAAAAAAAAAAAAAAAAAGGGAAGTACCATATTAATAAATTAAGCATAAAAGCCTATCAGAACTTTCAATCTTCCCATATCCTATTCCAGTAGTGTTCTACCCAATTGAATCTTTTGGTATTTATGGATAGTTAATGTGGACAGATCATTCAGTAAAAACAATTGTGGGTCAAGAGAGATACGTATTTTTAATTTGTGGGTAAGGAGATGTTTACTACCATTCCAGTATACTACCAGACCTGGGCAGAGCCACATCATGTGCAGATCATTTCAGTAATCGTCTTGTTAACTCAGGTGAGAATGTTGACTAGCACAAGGGTTAAAATGGCAGACTTGACCTGTTAAAAGGAGGGTGATGCTTGAAATCATTGTTCTTCCATTGTTAACCATGGTGACCTGAAAAAAAACGTGTGCAGCCATCATTGCGTTGCATAAAAATGGATTCACAGGCAAGGATATTGTGGCTACTAAGAATGCACCTCAATCAACAATTTATAGCATCATCAAGAACTTCAATGAAAGAGGTTCAATTCTTGTTAAGAAGGCTTCAGGGCATCCAAGAAAGTCCAGCAAGCGCCAGGATCATCTCCTAAAGAGGATTCAGCTGTGGCATCGGAGTTCCACCAGTGCAAAGCTTTCTCAGGAATGGCAGCAGGCAAGTGTGAGCGCATCTGCACGCACAGTGAGGCGAAGACTTTTGGAAGATGGCCTGGTGTCAAGAAGGGCAGCAAAGAAGCCACTTCTCTCCCAAAGAAAATATGGTGAATGGCCTGCTGAGGACTGGTGCAAAGTCATATTCTCTGATGAAGCCTCTTTCCGATTGTTTGAGGCATCAGGAAAAAGGCTTGTCTGGAGAAGAAAAGGTGGGCGCTACCATCAGTCCTGTGTCATGCCAACAGTAAAGCATCCTGAGACCATTCATGTGTGGGGTTGCTTCTCATCCAAGGGAGTGGGCTCACTCACAATTTTGCCCAAAAACACAGCCATGAATAAAGAATGGTACCAAAACACCCTCCAACAGCAACTTCTTCCAACAACAGTTTGGTGAAGAACAATGCATTTTCCAGCACGATGGAGCACCGTGCCATAAGGCAAAAGTGATAACTAAGTGGCTCGGGGACCAAAATGTTGACATTTTGGGTCCATGGCCTGGAAACTCCCCAGATCTTAATCCCATTGAGAACTTGTGGTCAATCTTCAAGAGGCGGGTGGACAAACAAAAACCCACTAATTCTGACAAACTCCCAGAAGTGGTTATGAAAGAATGGGTTGCTATCAGTCAGGAATTGGCCCAGAAGTTGATTGAGAGCATGCCCAGTCGAATTGCAGAGGTCCTGAAAAACAAGGGCCAACACTGCAAATACTGACTCTTTGCATAAATGTCATGTAATTGTCGATAAAAGCCTTTGAAACGTATGAAGTGCGTGTAATTATATTTCACTACATCACAGAAACAACTGGAACAAAGATCTAAAGGCAGTTTAGCAGCAAACTTTGTGAAAACTAATATTTGTGTCATTCTCAAAACATTTGGCCACGACTGTACATCTGGATTAGTAAAGATACTCCCCCATTCCACCAGCTTTATATTTGAACAGTCCGTCTCCCAGGCCCTTTGTCCTGGTGATTGTGTCTCGGATGGTCTAATATATACTGTAGGTGTGTTTATGTAATTCACCCACTGCACCATTCATATGTGATCTGTTAAACCTAATCATATATAATCTGTTCTGTTATACATAGACTTACTGTGCATCAGGCACAGCGTCATTAGGCGGTCATATATATGGGTGCATTTATCTAGTCCATCTACTGCACCATTCATACTTAATCTGTTCTGTTATACATAGACTTACTATGCATCAGATGCAGCGTCCACAGGAGGTTTAATATATTGGCGTATTTATCTAGTACACCTGCTGCGCCATTCATACTTAATCTGTTTTGTTATACATAGACTTATTGTGCATCCAACTCAGCATCCACAGGCGGTCTAATATATAGGCGCGTTTTCTAGTTCACCTGCTGCAAAATTTATATTTAATATGTTCTGTTAAACATAGACTTTCTGTGCATCAGACTCGGCGTCAACAGGCAGCCTAGTATATAGGCTTGTTTGGTTCACCTGCTGCGCCATTCATACTTAGTTGCATACTGTAGTTACATTACTGATTCAGTTACTGTACACTATGGTCAACAGACAAAAGGAATGGGCAGTGGCAAAAATGTTGCTGTAGCTGGCACAAGTAGCAGCAAAATACAAATTAATTTGTTACTAATCGCATAAAATCAGGTCTATCCTGGACTGCATTTAAACTTTAGGGAGAATGTATTCTGTTGTACATCACTAGGAAGTGGAACAACATGCATAGCTAGTACTTTCTGGTACCGAAACAGTTACTGTGCTTCTGGATGACAGGCAGGTCACATATATGGATGTGTGCATCATCATGCAGACCACCAACATTCCTAGCTAGCCCCTAGCTAAACAAACAAACAAAAAAAAAAAACGATACATCATCCTTCAGTACAGCAAAAAAAAAAAAGTCTGCGCATCTCTGCAGGAGTCCCATTTACTGTTTACTGAAAAATAAGAACATGGAGGCAGCACCAATAAATTTGTGGAGATTTTTTTTAAATTGTAATCGATGTGATGGCAGTGCAAACACATGTGTTTGAATCCCTTCTCTTGTGATATGAGTGCAGGACAATAGTCCCACGGGCGTCCCAATACGCACAGCATCATAGTAACCTACGATGTTGTGCACTCCCGTGCTCACTATGTATGCCGCTCCTTAACATATGGCCTGCTCATGTGAATGGGTCCACGATCCCCATGCGGCTGTGCCACAGTTGGTGAACATGCATTATGGACCACAACTTGCGGTCCACAGCACGGGCACAAGCTTCACAAGATCGTGTGAACAAGCCCTAAAAAAAGACTGTGTCTAAAATAGGAGAAATTAGACTAAAACAGGTGCAGGTTCCTCTGGAACTTTTATCTTTGGAACTGGAGCTTGCAGGGCGATCTGCGGGAATACTGCGGCAACAATGCTGATTAAAGTGCTGTTGGTAAGTTATCTCAGACTTAAAACCTTGAGAACACCTCTTCCCAGCAACCCTGTTCCAGTGTTCATCATTAGGCCACCTGCACACAAGTGTAAGTGAACATACATAAGATTTGCACGAATTTAAGTGCAGAGTTATGTAAGTTTCTAAAGCATATCTGCACCAAAATTCACAATTTGTATGTAAGATCCTCACCTGCTTTGCACTCCAGGGGAACCAAGAGGGGTCCTCGTGGAGTTGCGGGACAGGTTATGCGTGTCTCTGATGCACCAGCGCTGACCCCTTTGCGAGCCAGTGCGGAGATACGTTCGCGTGGACATCGGAGGGGAGGACCGTCGGAGTCCCGGGGACAGAGTGGCCAGGCGAGTGACAAGACGCCGCGGCCAGGGTTGTCTCCGGTGTCTCCTGCGACTTCCGTTTCCGCATCTGGGTCCACGCGCTCGCATACTCGCGCTGAGTCAATCAGGCGTCCGTGCGTACGCACGAGGGCAGGTTCGCAAAGGGATACACGGTCGCGAGTACGCGCTTCTTATGCACTTCGTCGACCAGTGGCGCATATTATACTGACTCACAAGAGCAAAGTGGATTAGGGAGCCAGCCATGGGTTAATCAACTTGTGATTGCCTTAGGCCTTGTACTCAGGTGCAGGGCAATTTGTTCACCTATGGTAGTGGACACTTGGCACCCTGGGATTGGTCAGCAGGCATTTAAAAGGAGGTCTCTCAGGGTGATCAGTGCCCACTGTTATTTTCCCTCAACCAGGTATAGGTCACAACTCCTAGTGACTGAAGACTGCCAGGAACTTTGTCCTTACAGCGGACCCAAGATCTGGAGTGACTCGACTGCCAAGTGCACAGCATCATTCAGCACTGGTTGGGACTATTCCTGGAATCTCCTCCTTGCCTGGTTTTTTTTGTTATTATTCCTTGTTACCAGCAAGTGTCCTGGACGTTTATGGTTCTGGTGAATAAACACCTTTTTGCTTTCATCACTGGTCTGTTTGTTGGTGCCTTGCATTACAGAACAGTGGGCCCAACTAACAGTTGCCATGGACAAGATCCAGCAGCAGCTGAATGAATTAACGGGAGCCGTTAACCTGCTGTTCCAACGACGCCCAAATATACCAGCAGCCGCTGCAGCGCAAATCCAAGAGCAACTGACAACTGTGATGGAGGAGGTTCAGCAGCTTATCCAGGGAGCCTCAGCACTACCAGTCACTATCGCAAGGCATCAAACAGAACCTAAGATCCCTCTGCCTGACCCCTTTACAGGAGAGCGACAGGAGTTCTTAAACTTCAGGGACTCCTGTCTCCTTTATTTCCAGTTACGACCGATGGCTTCTGGCACTCTCAGGCAGAGAATTGGGATTGTAATGTCACTGCTACGTGGAGACCCCCAACGTTGGGCATTTAACTTGCCTCAAGACCATACAGCTTTTTCGTCAGTGGATGCCTTCTTCGAGGCTATGGCTGTGGTTTACGATGACCCGGATCGTACTCGCACCGCAGAGACCAATCTTGAGCATATTCAACAAGGCCGCCGCCCAGCTGAAGAATACGCTGCAGAATTCAGGCGATGGGCAGCTTTCACCACCTGGGGCGACGCAGCCCTACGCCATCGCTTCCGTTTGGGACTTTCGGATGCGGTCCGGGATCTTCTTTTGGCCTTGCCTACCCCCTTCTCGTTGGAAATGGCTATCTCTCAGGCAATCGATGCCGACAGGCGAATCCGTGAGAGGTGAGTGGAACGGTCGTCTCGGTTTTCATCCTCTCGACCACATCCAGGGCCTCTAAAATCGGCCGAAGAGCCAATGGAGGTTGGATCCTCCCATCTCACACAGGCAGAACAAGCTCGTCGCCAACAGAAAGGCCTGTGCCTATTTTGCGGGAAGTCTGGACACCTCGTTAAAACCTGTCCCCTCCTGCCGGCGGGAAACGAATGAACCTAGGGGGCACAGAGGAGAACCCCCTAGGTGCTATTATCCCTCCTCCAAGCCGGGTGATGGTATCCATATCCTTACGGTGGCAAGACAAGGTCCATGAGTTGTCAGCACTAATCGATTCTGGGGCCGCTGGGAATTTTGTGGACTCAACCTTGGTTCGTCGACTTGGCATCCCGTTGATCCAGCCGAAAACCACCATGTCAGTGACTGCGATTGATGGTTCCCCTCTTCAAGATGGTCGTGCAGTGTGGATGACTCCGGGAATACAGGTAACGGTGGGGGCTGATCATCGGGAGACCTTAAGCCTTTTTGTCCTTGACATGCCATCCACTCCCGTGATTTTGGGTCTCCCTTGGTTAAGGCTCCATAATCCAGTAGTGGACTGGCGCTCGGGTCTTATCTGTCAGTGGAGTACGGAATGCCTTACTAAGTGCATTCGTCCCGACCTGTCACTAGCCTCCATGGAAGTATTAAGTACTTTACCACAGCAGTATCATAATTTCCGAGATGTGTTCAGTCCTCAGGGGGCTGATGTATTACCTCCCCACAGGTCATATGATTGTCCTATAGACCTGTTGCCAGGCACCATGCCACCACGAGGGCATCTTTATAATCTCACTGGGCCTGAGGTTCAGGCTCAGCGGGAGTATATTAAAGAGAACCTTGAGAAGAATTTCATTCGTCCATCCACTTCCCCTGCTGGAGCTGGATTCTTCTTTGTGGAGAAGAAGGATGGAGGCTTGAGACCTTGCATCGATTATCGTGCCCTTAATCGGATTACGGTGAAGAATCGGTATCCACTGCCTCTGATTGATTGATCTGTTTTCTCAGGTGGCAGGGGCCCGAGTCTTCACCAAACTCGATTTAAGGGGTGCTTATAATTTAGTTCGCATTAGAGAGGGTGACGAATGGAAGACCGCATTTAATACCAGAGACGGGCATTACGAGTATCTCGTGATGCCTTTCGGTCTCTGTAATGCTCCCGCGGTCTTCCAGGAGTTCATCAACGATGTTCTCAGAGATTTCTTGGATAGATGTGTTGTTGTCTATCTAGATGACATACTAATCTACTCCTCGGATCTGGTCTCTCATCGGAGACACGTGTGTCAGGTTTTCCAGAAGTTGAGGGAGAACCGCCTCTATGCCAAACTTGAAGTGTCTGTTTGAGGTGAAGGAGTTGCCTTTCCTGGGGTACATTATCTCAGAAAAGGGATTGGCTATGGACCCATCCAAACTTTCTGCTGTCTTGGATTGGCCTCAACCTAAGGATCTTAAGGGGTTGCAGCGTTTCTTAGGCTTTGCCAACTTCTACCGCAAGTTTATTAAGAATTTTTCTGCGATAGTAGTACCTCTCACCAACCTCACTAAGAAGGGAGCTAATCCTTCTAAGTGGACGAGAGAGGCAGTCAGAGCCTTTGAGACGCTGAAACAGGCCTTTTGCACGGCACCAATTCTTACTCATCCAGACACCTCCAGACCTTTTGTTCTCGAGGTCGATGCCTCAGAGGTCGGTGTAGGGGCAGTTCTCTCACAGTATTCTGGGGACCCCGAGAGGTTACATCCCTGTGCCTTCTTCTCTCGGAAGCTCTCTTCCGCCTCACTTATAAACCAGGTTCCAAAAATGTGAAGGCAGATGTCCCGCTGCTTCCCTGAGGCTGCTTCCGTCCTGGACTCTGAGCCAGAAACCATTCTCCCAACTAAATGTTTTCTTGCTGCCCTGGGGGCCGCAGAAGTAATGGAGGACTTGTCCTCTCTTCTTGAGCCCTCACAGGCAGAGAGTCCACCTGACAAACCCGAGGGTCGATGGTTCGTACCCATTAACCTTCGATTGGAGGTCATCCGACAGCTTCATGACTCAAAGTCTACCGGGCATTTGGGTGTTAAAAAAACACTTGCCCTTGTTTAAACGTCACGTGTGGTGGCCCAACATGTCCGTGGATGTTAAGGCCTATATCCAGGCATGTACTGTTTGCGCCAGATGTAAACCGTCTCGGTCTGCCCCTTCTGGGACTTTACTCCCACTGCCTATTCCCCAGGCTCCATGGACTCACATTTCCATGGATTTCATCACAGATTTGCCAAGGTCCTCTGGAAGTACGGTAATCTGGGTAGTGGTGGACAGTTTTAGTAAAATGGCCCATTTTATCCCACTCCCTGGATTGCCCTCGGCCAGAGAATTGGCAGATCTGTTCTTGAATCATGTCTTTCGATTACACGGAGCGCCGGATGACATTGTTTCAGACAGAGGAGTGCAATTCATCTCCCGTTTCTGGCGTTCTTTCTGCTCCCGATTGGGTATTAATTTGTCTTTTTCTTCTGGTTTTCACCCAGAGACCAACGGTCAGACGGAAAGGACTAACCAGACCCTGGAGCAATATCTCCGGTGCTTCGTGTCAGACTGCCAGGAGGAATGGGCAGCGTATCTACCCTTTGCGGAGGTGGCTTATAATAACTCTGAGCATGCTTCCACTAAGATGTCTCCGTTCAGGTGCGTGGGGGGCAGGGATCCAAGACTCTCTTCTTTGGCCGGACCCTCCACTGACTCACCGGTGGTGGATCAGTGGTTCAAGGATAGGCGTCCCATTTGGTCGTCGGCCCAGCGGAATCTCCGCAGTGCGGTGGCGCAACAGAAGAAATTTGCTGATCGTCATCGCACCGTAGAGCAAAAGTTTAAGGTAGGAGATCAGGTGTGGGTCTCCACCCGGAACATTCCGCTGCGTCAGCCATCTTCCAAGTTGGGTCCTCGATTCATTGGCCCATACCCAGTGACACAAAAGATCAACCGAGTTACGTACAAGGTTGCTCTTCCACCGTCGATCCGAGGAGTGAACACCTTTCATGTTTCACTTCTCAAATCGGCAGCCGACTCCGCTCCCTTCATTCAGACCCCATCCCCGCTGGAGGTCCAAGGGGTACCGGAGTTCGAAGTGAACAGAATTTTGGACTCTCGTTTTGTCCAAAGGTCTCTTCAATACTTGGTGGACTGGAAGGGTTTTGGTCCAGAGGAGAGATGTTGGATACCTGCTCGCCAGGTGCATGCGGATGAGTTGGTGGCAGCCTTTCACTGGGATAATCCGGGGAAAGCTTGCTTGGAGTCTTCAGAGCCGCCTCCTCAAGGGGGGGGGGGGTAATGTAAAATCCTCACCTGCGTGTCTCTGATGCACCAGCGCTGACCCCTTTGCGAGCCAGTGCGGAGATGCGTTCGCGTGGACATCGGAGGGGAGGACCGTCGGAGTCCCGGGGACAGAGTGGCCAGGCGAGTGACAAGACGCCGCGGCCAGGGTTGTCTCCGGTGTCTCCTGCGACTTCCGTTTCCGCATCTGGGTCCACGCGCTCGCATACTCGCGCTGAGTCAATCATGCGTCCGTGCGTACGCACGAGGGCAGGTTCGCAAAGGGATACATGGTCGCGCTTCTTATGCACTTCGTCGACCAGTGGCGCATATTATACTGACTCACAAGAGCAAAGTGGATTAGGGAGCCAGCCATGGGTTAATCAACTTGTGATTGCCTTAGGCCTTGTACTCAGGTGCAGGGCAATTTGTTCACCTATGGTAGTGGACACTTGGCACCCTGGGATTGGTCAGCAGGCATTTAAAAGGAGGTCTCTCAGGGTGGTCAGTGCCCACTGTTATTTTCCCTCAACCAGGTATAGGTCACAACTCCTAGTGACTGAAGACTGCCAGGAACTTTGTCCTTACAGCGGACCCAAGATCTGGAGTGACTCGACTGCCAAGTGCACAGCATCATTCAGCACTGGTTGGGACTATTCCTGGAATCTCCTTGCCTGGTTTTTTTGTTATTATTCCTTGTTACCAGCAAGTGTCCTGGACGTTTATGGCTCTGGTGAATAAACACCTTTTTGCTTTCATCACTGGTCTGTTTGTTGGTGCCTTGCATTACATTGTAATTGTAATTGTGGATTTTGGTGCGGATTAGATGCAGTTTTGCTGCAGATCTCTCCCTTCCGTTGATAAGAATGAAATCCACAGATAAAACTGCACACATAATTGACATGCTCTGGATTTGGAAAACCGCAATGCAGGTCCGTTTTCACACTGAATTAATCCGCAAAGTGTACATTACATTTATATAATCTTGTGCACTATACTGAGAATAGCAGGCCGTGACGGGACCTGGGCTGCGACATATGTGGGGACATTTTGTGCGCCTTTCGCCGACCCGTGCTGTGCATGTGCGGGCCGGATATGCGCGTCATCTCGCGTCTCGCGAGATGACGCGTAGATACGTCAAGGAGGAATAACCCTGCCGCCCGCAGGATGCATCCCTGCGTTAGGCAGTCAGGAGGTGGTTAATACAGAATGCTAAATAAAATGTCCATTAAGGGTTAAAAAATAATAAAAAAATTACTCACTCTGCTTGAAATGGCCGACATAACACTTTCTATGCCGTTGTCCTTAGGGACCTCTGTATGGAAGGGGCTAACATCAGGCAGCTGCTCTGCTGTGGCAGCGGCCTGATGCTTGAAGGGTTACCAGAGGGAGGGAGCTGCGTTGCTGTGCTAAAAGCAGGAGCCTGATCAAGCTTAGGGCTCATGCACACGATCATATGTAGTTTGCGATCCGCAAAAAAAAGATCTGCAAAAATTATGGATGATGTCCGTGTGCACTCTGTAATTTGACAGTAATAGGACATGTTCTATTTTTTTGCAGAACGGACATACGGAAACAGAATGCACACAGAGTAATTTCCGTTTTTTTGGTGGACCTATTGAAATGAATGGCTCTGCATATAGTCCGCCTAAAAAAATGGAATGGACACAGAAAAAATACATTCGTGTGAATGAGCCCTAAGTGTAAATGAAAATACACTGCAGCACACTATCTCCAAGAACCAAGTGGGTCTGGGTCAAAAAATTTAGAAAAAAAGTAAAAGATTTTATTTTTTACTTTGTTCTACTGTATTTGCAAACATATAATTGGTTAAAAATGTAAAAAAAAAAACAAAAAACGTAAACATGTTTGGTATCGTCGCATCCGTAATGACCAGATATATAAAAGGATCATGTTTCTTTTGCCCACCTCACCTCCCAAAAAATGGCATAAAAGGTGATCAAAAAAGTCATATTTACCCAAACTTATTGCCAATCAAACCTTCACCTCATCCCGCAAAAAATTAGCCCCTGTATAAGATAATTGCCCCCCCAAAAAATGTCTTTCAGAAAATGGAGACACATAAACATGTTTTTTTTTTAAAACATTTTAGGTCTTGCCGTGTCCATAACAACCTGTTTGATAAAAATATCATGTGATCCAGCCCGTCTGGTGAATGCCATAAAAAATAAAAAATTAATTCTGTGCCAAAAGACTTTTTTTTTTTTTATCACCTTTATAAAAAAAAGTGTAATACTTAGCGCTCAAAAAGTCATATTGCCCCAATATGGTACCATCCATAAAATAAAAAAAATATGGATTTCAGAAAATGGAGACTCAAAAACATGATTTTTTTTTTCGAAAATGCTTTAATTGTGTAAAATGTTAAACATGCCCATATTAGGTATCCCCGCATTCATAACAACCTGCTCTGCCGAGAGCTCCATCTGTCCTGCTGTTGGTGTTGCTGCTGCTGGGGAATGAGGTAAGTATGTGGAGTTTGTTGTTTTTTTACTGCCTGTGAAGGGGGCAGTTCACTGGGCATATTACTGCCTGTTAAGGGTGCACAGCTAGGCATATCACTGCTTGTGAAAGGGGCTCTTTACTGGGCATTTACTGCCTGTGAAGGGGGCACAGCTGGGCATATTACTGCCTGTGAAGGAGACACTTTACTGGGCATATTACTGCCTGTGAAGGGGGTACTTTACAGGGCATATTACTATCAGGGGACACTTTACTGGGCAAATTACTATCAGGGGCACTTTACTGGGCATATTACTGTCAAGGGGCACTTTACTGGGCATATTACTATTAGGGGGCACTTTATTGGGCATTTTACTATCAGGTGACACTTTTATGGGCATATTACTGTCAGGTGGCACTTTACTGGGCATATTAATGTCAGGGTGCACTTTACTAGGCATATTACTGTCAGGGGACACATCACTGGGCATAACTACTGTCTGCTGATTACAACCTGTAGCATACAAGCAGTCTGTATGTAAGTGGCTGATAGCTGTTCAAGAAGACACTGGAATTATGAGCTATGTAACAGGATGTGGGGGCAGGGTGTATCTCAGAGAAGAGAGGGAGAGCAGAGCTGTGCTGGTGGATGTGAAATCAACAGACAGGGGTAGAGGCCATGTGACCAGAGCAAAGGAAACACTCACAGGGCCTCACAGAAGATGAGAAGAGTGAGTAAAACAGAAGAACAGCATTTCTAAGTGCATGTGAAGAAAGCTGATACCAATAAACAAACAAGTGCAATTTTATTATGTGCTGCATTACAGTAATATATGGGTTTATTGATTATCAATGCACAAAGGTGTCCATAACCTTTAAACCAAAAAAGAAAGACCTGATTTATGAAAGATAATAAATTAGGAGCAAATTAAGCACAAACATTGCCAATATGCCTTTTTTATACAAAAAAAAGCTTAGTAGATTTTTTTGCAGCACTAATTGATGTAATGTATTCAGTGACAGCTGCAGTGTACAAGATTGCATGCAAGTCAGTTTACTGCTTTTAACTACAGCTATAGCTCAAGAGTTTAAATATATCAAAAGTGGTACAAAAAATCTAGGTGTAGCAACAGCTAACACATACAGTACACCAACAAAAACACATACAGTATTTGCAGCAATATACCTGCGGTTATGGTGCATTTTCTTCCAGGAAAACACACAGCAGACTTAGGCTACTTTCACACTTGCGTTCGTCGGTCCGCTCGTGAGCTCCGTTTGAAGGAGCTCACGAGCGGACCCGAACGCCTCCGTCCAGCCCTGATGCAGTCTGAATGGAGCGGATCCGCTCAGACTGCATCAGTCTGGCGGCGTTCAGCCTCCGCTCGCCTCTGCACGGCCAGGCGGACAGCTGAATGCTGCTTGCAGCGTTCAGCTGTCCGCCTGGCCGTGCGGAGGCGAGCGGATCCGTTCAGACTTACAATGTAAGTCAATGGGAACGGATCTGCTTGAAGATGACACCATATGGCTCAATCTTCAAGCGGATCCGTCCCCCATTGACTTTACATTGAAAGTCTGAACGGATCCGCTCAGGCTACTTTCAGACTTAGAAATTTTTCTAAGTTATTAATGCAGACGGATCTGTACTGAACGGAGCCTCTGTCTTCATTAATATGATCGGATCCGTTCAGAACGGATCCGATCAAGCGCAAGTGTGAAAGTAGCCTTAAAGGGGTTTTCTGAGATTTTTATACTGCATAGTTGTTGTTAAGGTTGGAAAAAGATAAAAGTCCATCAAGTCCAATCTGTAATCCTGCTATATCGATCCACATGACAAATCCATGGATCAATGTCCATCCTGCTTTTAAAAAGGGGTTGAGCCAAAAGGAAAAGGTGTGTAGAGCAAGATTTCTATACATTGTCATGAGCCTCAATGTTATTTTGAAAAAAAAAATCATTTCAACCTTTTCTACTGAAGCCATTTTCTGTGACCAGCTCCTGCAGCAGACTATTCGAGATTCACAGCTCTTACAGTAAAGAATGCTTGTCGCCTCTTCTGACTAAATCTTTTTTTCTCCAGGTGTAGGGAGTGGCCACTTGTTTTTTTGAGGGAGGTTTTACACAGAATAGCCTCCCTTGATATTTTTTATATGGTCTATTTATATATTTCTACAGGTTAATCATGTCCCCCCCCCCCCCCCCCCCCCTTAGATGTCTTTTTTCAAGGCTAAACAAATTCAGTTCATTTTATCTTTGCTCATAACTAAGATCTTCCAGGTCCTTTATGAGTTCAGTTGCTATCAGCTGTACTTTTTATGGACTAGTGCCCAGAACTGAACCACGTATTCCAGTTGAGGCGGCACCAACGCTTTGTATTACATCCCTGTCCCCCGAGTCCATACCTCTTTTAATAAAATACTAAATTCTGTTGGCCTTAGAGGCAGCTGACTGGCATTGCATGCTGTTATTTAGTCTATGATCTACTAATATACCCAGATCCTTCTCAACAAGTGACTCTCCCAGTTTTACTCCCCCCTAGGCCATATGCTGCATGCAGATTATTAGCCCCCAAGTGCATAACTTTACATTTATCTATATTAAACCTCATTTGCCAAGTGGCGGCCCAAACAGTAAGTTTTTCCAAGTTAGCTTGTAACTTAGCAACATTTTCCATAGACAGTATTACAGTTTGGTGTAATCTGCAAAAATAGAAGCAGCACTATTAAGTGTACTTTTACACTCGTGTTGTTAGAATCCGGCAGGCAGTTACATAGTAACATAGTATATAAGTAAAAAAAAAAAAAATGTGAGGTACAAGCCAATTTTCCCCACTTAAGGGGGGGGAAATTCCTTCCCGACTCCAATAAGGCAATCAGAATAACTTCCTGGATCAACAACCCCTCTCTAGCAGCTATAGCCTGTAATATTATTACACTCCAGAAATTCATCCAAGCCCCTCTTGAATTATTTTATTGTACTCACCATCACCACCTCCTCAGGCAGAGAGTTCCATAGTCTCACTGCTCTTACCATAAAAAATCCTTTTCTATGTTTGTGTACAAACCTTCTTTCCTCCAGACGCAGAGGGTGTCCTCTCATCACAGTCACAGTCCTGGGGATAAATAGATGATGGGAGAGATCTCTGTACTGCCCCCTGATATATTTATACATAGTAATTAGATCTCCACTCAGTCGTTTTTTTTCTAAAGTGAATAACCCTAATGTTGATAATCTTTCAGGGTACTGTAGTTGCCCCATTCTAATTATTACTTTAGTTGCCCTCCTCTGACCCCTCTCCAGCTCTGCTATGTCTGCCTTGTTCACAGGAGCCCAGAACTGTACACAGTACTCCATGTGTGGTCTGATGACCACAGTGATTTGTAAAATGGTAGGACTATGTTCTCATCACGGGCATCTATTTGATTATCTTATTGGCCTTGGCAGCAGCTGCCTAACACAGTTTTTTACTGCTTAGTTTGCTGTTTATTAAAATTCCTAGATCCTTTTTCATGTCAGTGTTACCCAGTGTTTTACCATTTAGTATGTACGGGTGATTTGCTTTATTCCTTCCCATGGGCATAACT
The DNA here is from genome assembly GCF_014858855.1 of Bufo gargarizans. Lineage (NCBI taxonomy): Eukaryota > Metazoa > Chordata > Amphibia > Anura > Bufonidae > Bufo > Bufo gargarizans. The sequence goes on along the minus strand of NC_058086.1, from coordinate 78,732,141 downwards.
TGAATCCTGAAGCGTCTGAATCCTAGACAGGCTAGATGGTCACTGTTCTTTACTAGGTTCAACTTTGTGGTTACTTTTCGCCCGTGGGTTAAAAACGTCAAGGTGGATGCATTGTCTTGTAGTTTTCCTGGGCGAGGTGAGTCAGAGGATCCTGCTCCGATTTTGGCTGATGGGGTGGTTGTTTCTGCTCTGTACCCCAAGTTGGAGATAGAGGTATAGGGAGCCCAGGAGGAGGCTCCGGATTCTTGTCCCCCAGGTAGGTTGTTTTTTCCTGCTGGATTGCGATACAAGGTATTTAAGGAACATCACGATACTGTCCATGCGGGACATCCTGGTGGCAAGTCCACCTTTTGATCTGATTTCCCGGAGGTTCTGTGTTGAGGATTACATAGCAGCTTGTGAGACCTGTGCACGAGCAAAGGTTGCTTACACTCGACACTTCTTCCTTTGTATATTCCATCTCGTCCTTGGACGCACTTGTCTATGGACTTTATTACTGATCTGCCGAGTTCCTCTGGGAAAAATGTGATTTTGGTGGTTGTTGACCGTTTCAGTAAAATGGCTTACTTTGTATCGTTGGCTATTCTAAGACTCTTGCTCAGGTTTTTGTGGATAACATCGTGAAATTGCATGGCATTCCCTCAGATGTGTTTTTCTTCTGCCTTGTCCTCTTCTGCCTTGAGAGGGTGGGTGTGAGGTACAAGCAAATGGCTGACAAGAGACGTATGAGACGTATGACTGGTCCGGACCTGTGTGTGGGTGATCTGGTTTGGTTATCTACAAAAAATATTAAACTGAAAGTACCATCTTGGAAACTGTGTCCAAGATTTATTGGACCTTACAAAATATCTGCGGTGATCAATCCAGTAGCGTTTCGTCTGGATCTTCCGCAGATATGGAGGATCCACAATGTGTTCCACAAGTCTTTACTTAAGAAATTTGTGGAACCATCGCCAATGCCTCCTCCCCCTGTTCTGGTTGATGGAAATTTAGAGTTCGAGATCTCTAGGGTTCTCGACTCACGGGTTCTTTGGAGTTCCCTTCAGTACCTGGTACACTGGAGGGGGATACGGCCCTGAGGAGAGGATGTGGGTTCCGGCTGTGGATGTTTGTGCCAGCCGACTGGTGAGGGCTTTTCACCGATCCCTCCCGGATAAAGTTGGGCCGGGGTGTCCGGAGGTCACACGTAGAAGGGGGGGTACTGTCATGTCCTGCTCAGGTTATGTGCAGAGGTTTTCCAGGTTGGCAGCACGCGTGTAGTTTTTTGTTTTGGAGTTGAGCTGTATCCGCCTCCCTTCAGGTTCACTGGGTGGGGTCGTTTGTATGAGTTTAAATTATGCCCCTTCCCAGTGTCCTGTGCGGGTTATAGCTTCTATCTTGCTCAGTGGAAGGAAGGAGAGAAGGAAAGAACGATTTGCTGTATCTGCTCTGTGACAAGATAAGTTGGCTATGTTTTCTTGTGTGTTTTCTGGGCTGTTAGAGAGACTGGTCTGAGGAAGCAAGCTGTCTCTTTCCCCCTGTCAAAAATGAGATGCACAAGGGAGAAGGTCAATTTGAAAGGAGTTCAACTGACCAAGGGAAATGGAGAAACGTACGAAAGCGCCAATCCAAGCTGAGAGTGGGTGGAGAATGTAATGTCTCGGTGGTACAGTAGTGCACAATAAAATAAAGGGAAGATTAAAACAGTCAGACTGGTCACTTCCAGCAACAGTAACAGCAGGAGATTAAAAACACGAAGTTAAAAACAAGATATAAAGGCATGGATGGGAAACATCCAGTGAGGCACTTACTTCACTGGCGGTTTCGTCAGCAGGATAAGCACATGACACCTGTGACGGATCCCCCTAGCCAGGATCGTGTGTAGAATCTCAGAGAATGATGGCAGCGAGGCACAGTGCTTCTGATCAAATCACCTTTAATGTACAATATATGGATCAATGCGTTTTGGGGATCAAGGTTTCCCCTTCATCAGGAGCAAGTAAAATACAGTGGTACTGTTGGCATGTCAGGTCTATAAATACACAGATTAATTACAAATTTGAAGCAAAAAAGTCTGAAACCGGGACGGAAATGAATTGATCATATAAGACAAGTAATAATAAAGTGTGGTATAATAAAGTTAGGGTATAATCTAATGGCAAGTGGATTACCCTAGTGGAGTGCTTGTAGTTGAATGTGCGGGCTATGGGGACGTGACAGATGACAAATACTATTGCGGAAGGATGGAGCGATCCGATGTACTTCCTCCCCGTAGAACGCACGTTGGGTGCGCGGGGCTTACTGATGGTTCCGTGCGCATGTCTCTATCTGGCAGCACGGAGAGGCCGGTGGGTATGTGAGGCACTGCCTGTGTGGTCATGTGATATTGGTCACACGACCGGGCTCAAGCTAGGAAAAGGTGCCGAGTGAACTTACGGAAAGCTGATATGTGAATTATTTTGCATGCTGTAGATCGTAACAGGCAATAGATATACATAAAAATACATTAAATTGATCAGTATATAGAAACATAAGGTCAAGTATATACATAGCGGGGGATAAGATACCTCATCTGAAACCCTGATATACAAATAGAATTGACAATAGAATAAAATATATAATGAAAGAAAGGGAAAAGAAATATATATTATATAGAAAATACAATAAGGAATGATGAATATAAATATAAAATATAAAAATGAAAAATGCTAATCTATACAGAGGGATGCAAAAGTTTGGGCAACCATGTTAATTGTCATGATTTTCCTGTATAAATCGTTGGTTGTTACGATGAAAAAAGTCAGTTAAATATATCATATAGGAGACACACACAGTGATATTTGAGAAGTGAAATGAAGTTTATTGGATTTACAGAAAGTGTGCTATAATTGTTTAAGCAAAATTAGGTAGGTGCATAAATTTGGGCACCGTTGTCATTGTATTGATTCCAAAACCTTTAGAACTAATTATTGGAACTCAAATTGGCTTGGTAAGCTCAGTGACCCCTGACCTACATACACAGGTGAATCCAATTATGAGAGAGTTTTTAAGGGGGTCAATTGTAAGTTTCCCTCCTCTTTTAATTTTCACTGAAGAGTAGTAACATGGGGGTCTCAAAACAACTCTTAAATGACCTGAAGACAAAGATTGTTCACCATCATGGTTTAGGGGAAGGATGCAGAAAGCTGTCTCAGAGATTTCAGCTGTCTGTTTCCACAGTTAGGAACATATTGAGGAAATGGAAGACCACAGGCTCAGTTCAAGTTAAGGCTCGAAGTGGCAGACCAAGAAAAATCTCGGATAGACAGAAGCGACGAATGGTGAGAACAGTGAGAGTCAACCCACAGACCAGCACCAAAGACCTACAACATCATCTTGCTGCAGATGAAGTCGCTATGCATCGTTCAACCATTTTCTCCGCCCACAGCACAAAAAGTGCCGCTTGAGGTGGGCTAAAGCACATTTGGACAAGCCAGCTTCATTTTGGAATAAGGTGCTGTGGACTGATGAAACTAAAGTTATTTGGCCATATTAAGGGGCGTTATGCATGTAGGAAAAAGAACACAGCATTCCAAGAAAAACACCTGCTACCTACAGTAAAATATGGTGGTGGTGCCATCATGCTGTGGGGCTGTGTGGCCAGTGCAGGGACTGGGAATCTTGTCAAAGTTGAGGGACGCATGGATTCCACTCAGTATCCGCAGATTCTGGAGACCAATGTCCAGGAATCAGTGACAAAGCTGAAGCTGCGCCGGGGCTGGATCTTTCAACAAGACAATGACCCTAAACACTGCTCAAAATCCACTAAGGCACTTATGCAGAGGAACAAGTGCAATGTTCTGGAATGGCCATCTCAGTCCCCAGACCTGAATATAATTGAAAATCTGTGGTGTGACTTAAAAAGAGCTGTCCATGCTCGGAAGCCATCAAACCTGAATGAACTAAAGATGTTTTGTAAAGAGGAATGGTCCAAAATACCTTCAACCAGAATCCAGATCCATTGGAACCTACAGGAAGCGTTTAGAGGCTGTAATTGCTGCAAAAGGAGGATCTACTAAATATTGATTTCATTTCTTTTTTGTGGTGCCCAAATTTATGCACCTGCCTAATTGTGTTTAAACAATTATAGCACACTTTCTGTAAATCCAATAAACTTCATTTCACTTCTCAAATATCACTGTGTGTGTCTCCTATATGATATATTTAACTGACATTTTTTTATCATAACAACCAACGATTTATACAGGAAAATCATGCCGATTAACAAGGTTGCCCAAACTTTCGCATCCCACTGTATACATATGATGAATAAAAATATATAATAAATAATATTAGAAATTATATATATATATATATATATATATATATAAACAACACATATGATAAATTGAAAATTAAAAAAAAAAATATATATATATATATATATATGATTATAATAAATATATAATTGGCACTGAGTGTGAAACACTAGCAATGACGTGAATCGCTCAATTAATAGTCAGTCAGCAATTGTCAATCAAACATCAATTAACCATCAATAAGTTGGATGCATCAGAAACTTGATAGGAATAATTGGTAAAGAATAAGGATGAAGTTGAAAATATAAATATATAGATTATAATATAGATCAATATGTGTACCTGTAAATGATACCTGTAAATCAGGGGTCTCAAACTCGCGGCCCGTGGGCCATTTTCGGCCCTCAGTACAATATTTTGTAGCCCGCACCAACGGCCGGCCTGCGCAAAAATGAATGAATGAAAAAATAAAAATCATCTGACTTACTGTAGTACTGCTGCAGCGCCGCGCCGCCCGCCCAGCCTGCGAGTGCCGTTATGGTAACACATGGTCACATGGGCTCAGGGCAGGCCACGGGGGTGTGACAGGGTGAGTGAGCAGCGCCGCGGCGGTGGGAAGCAGCCAGAGCAGAGGGATTGTCAGAGGCGAGCAGTCTGACAAAGCCACAGCGGTCAGAAAAAGGTTGAATTGAAGAGTCGCAGGCAGCCGGCAGGAGAGTCGGGACAGGTCAGGTTGTGTTATGTTAGGGTAGCGAGTGTGATGTGAGTGACAACACAACATGGATGGCATGGAGGGGGAGAAATATGATAACATGGATGGGGGGGAGAAATGTGACAAGATTTGAGTTGAGTGATCACAAATGGCTCATGGACTTAGCTTTTCTTGTTGACATCACACATAAGCTGAATGTACTAAACAAGATGTTACAAGGCCAGGGGCAGCTCGTCAGTGCTGCCTATGACAACGTGAGAGCATTCTCCACAAAACTTGTGTTATGGAAATCCCAGCTCTCTCAGACAAACCATTGCCATTTCCCAGCATGCAAGGCACTTGTGGATGCAGGCATACCATTCAGTGGTGAGAAATATGTTGATGCTATTTTTAAGCTAGAGAAGGAATTTGATCACAGATTTGCAAACTTCAAAATGCACAGAGCTACTTTCCAAATTTTTGTGGGCCCCTTTTCCAAGATGCCCCTCCTGTGCTTCAAATGGAGCTCATTGACCTGCAATGCAACTCTGATCTCAAAGCCAAGTGCAGGGAGATGAGCAGAAAAGCAGACATGCATGGGCAATTTTAGAGAGAATTCCCCCCCCAGCTTCCCTGAGCTTTCCCGAGCTTTCCCGAATGTTCAAGCGGACCATATGCCTTTTTGGGAGCACATATTTGTGTGAAAAGTTATTCTCCACCATGAACTTCAATACGTCAAAGTACAGGTCTAGACTTAATGATGATAATCTTCAAGCCATACTGAGGGTCTCAACTGCTTCCTCTCTAAAGCCAAATGTGGTTCAGATTTGTGAGAAGAAGCGCTGTCAAATCTCTGGCAGCAAGGAGTAGGCAAAAGATGCCATGTTCAGAAGAACTGTTCATGATCTTCACTCGTGTTCTATTCATGTTCAGAAGAAATAATTAAAACTGTTAATAATGACATTTGAGGACATTTTTTTTTGTGAAATCCCTTATGCGGCCCAGACTCTGCCTCCTGCGGCCCCCAGGTAAATTGAGTTTGAGACCCCTGCTGTAAATTATACTAGCAATGAATTGGATTACTTCCTAGTTCTATTGCATGAGTTGGACAGATGGAGAGTATTCGGTATTAGATATACATCTGACTGTATGGAGTACATATGGAGTATATATAGGTTTATTGAATGAGTTGGACGGATGGAGAGTATTCTGTATTAGATATACATCTGACTTTATAGAGTGTATGGAGTACATATGGAGTATATATGGAATCATTGTGGAACAATTGGATATACATCTAACTATATCCATGTATTGACAAACAACATATTTTGCACTCCAATTTCTAGATCTAGAGTGTAAATATATATTTATATAAATATGTATACGCTGTTGGGGGGAGGAGAGCTAATAGGGGTGAATGTTTTAAGAAGAGTGTAAGTTAGAGTGGTCGTGGGCCAAGGGGCTTCAATCTCGTGTTCCATAAAGGGACGATCATTCTATTCATTGCTGCTGGTCAAGCTGTGAATGGAATACTGTTTGGTTTGTTATCCCTGTGTTATAGAGGAATAGTAAAGGTGTGAGGTGGATAGGTTAGTAATTGGAATATTCCAGGGATTCATTGAGTCCGAACGGGGTTAGGGTGTTCAATTTGTAGATCCAGAACATTTCCTTGCGGCACAATGTCTGGTAAGAGTCGGGGACCCATTCCAAAGGGATGACACGAAGCGAGGAGGAGTCACAGTCATGACAATTGGAAAAGTGACGGGATACGCTATGAGTGACTTTTTTACGAGAGATGTTGGATCTGTGGTCATTCATACGTTCTCGTAGTGATTGGGTAGTACAGCCTATGTAGTAGATGTTACAGGAACAGTAGAGAAGGTAGATGACAAATGTTGTGCCACAGTTCATTTGCAACTTGTCTTTCCACATTTAAATGCCCCTCTTGTGGAATGGTCAGTACGGCTGGGGGTCTTTGCAAATATGTCCCCCCCTTTGGTTGTCTTAGATTTGGGACAGGACGGAGCTAGAATTTGCTTTAGTGTCTTGGCTCTCCAGAATGTGAGTATCGGGTTCTTGGGGATGGTGCGGCCAATGATTGGCTCCTTGAGTAATATTGGCCAATGTTTTATGAGTATTTTTCTAATGGTGGTATGCTGGGTGTTATAGCGGGTAATTAGATTTAGTGGGGATTGTTTAGTACTGTTACTTGGATCCGTTTTTTGGGGGTTTGGTCCCCCATATTTGATGTCCCGTTCTGTTGTTAGAATTATTTTCTTGGAATCTGTGACTAGTTTTTTGGGGTAGCCTTTTTCATAAAATCTCTTTCCTAAGAACTCTAGTTGTTGGGTTGTTTCCTTGTCTGTGCAGTTTCTTTGTAGTCTGTGAATATTCGTTGTAGTGACGAATATTCGTTTAAACTTATGAAATTACTCACCTCACGCAAACAAATGTGTAAAGACCAAGCCCTCATTTTAAAGAATCTATTGCTTTCTAGATCAATTGAACAACATAAAAACTTTCCAATGAGGAATAGAAGGGAACTTCTTAAAAATTATGAATATGAAGTGGTTAGGGAAAAGTGTAAGAAATTACTTAGAGACCTTTATAGATTACTTTAAAAACAGGATCAGAAGTTGGGAACGGACTAGACCACATAATGAACACAGATATCAAAACCGTCAATGTTACGAAGAACCAATATCAAAAATACCCAACAGAAACCTTACCTTTTATAATAGTAGAAGTAAAAGGAGGACCTCAACTCTATCTATTAACCCCGGGCTCCGTCCCAAGTCAACAACCCCCCTTCCAGTGCCAACCCTTCCATCAACACGGGTAATAGTAAGAATAGCAAGATTAGAATTGAGCCATCCCGCTTGACCACACCACCAGCTAATAATACATTGTACTACCAACTTTTGAAATGGCCTTTACCAGTCAGTCTGGAGCCACCTTCACTGAGGTTTTTAACACCCCACCAGAAGATCCCTGTACTTCTACTGACGCCCCACAATGCGACACCTCAGCCCAAATACTATCTGACCCTGAGTCTAGTTTCTTTACACACTCTGTAAGTTCTACAGGATCTGATCAATTACTAGCCTTACCACCCACTCTTACTGAGGAGTCTTTTTTAGACAGGGTCTTCCCAACCATCAGGACACCGAATCCTACCCCCCCCCCCACCCCCAGAGAAGTTCTTAGAAGCATACTGTCACTGAGTCCCTTCCTCCAGCCACCAAAATCACCACCCCCCAAGACCCCCTCAACACCACAGATGTTGAAGATCACACACTTGTATACTCCCCTGTCAAGTGTTCAAAGAAAGCGCCTAAACCCAGATGCAGAGGACGCAGAGGGGGTAGAAATAGACACTCCATGTTTCAAAAAACTTATAAATATAAGGTGTTAAATGGCTGCTGTGCTCATCTGCTGATTCTTTTCATCGGTTGGTCTCAGCAGAGGAGCACAGTTCACAGTGAGTACACCAAACACCACACTTAGCCCCCAGATCACCCCCCATCACCCCAATTAACCCCTTGATCGCCCCTGTCAATCACCTAGTGAAAGGGAAAAAAGTGATCAGTGTAAACTGTCACCTTTTTTTTTCACTGGTATTGACTGTTAGGATTTAGGATACTTTAGGCCCCTTGGTTAGGTAGTTAGCGATCGCATAGCACCCAGCCCACCGCACTGCAGTCACTGATTCGCTGATTAGCGTATTGCTAATCAGCATTTGTACTTTTATAGTATCTGTAAGTGATCAAAACTGATCACAGTCAGATCTATAATAGTATTAGTGTCACCTTAGTTCGCCCTCCACCCAAAACGCAGTGTTTGACCGATCAGGCCTGATCGGTCGCCCACACGTGCGTTCACCCACGCCCGCCCTGCTGCAGTGACAAACATTTTTATTTTATCACTGCACAATCACTTTACAAGCGCTTTGGCGATAAAATAATCAGTTTTGATATTTTTTATCAATCGCAGCGGCCTCCGGTACTTCGCTAGCCTCCCATTTGTAAGACAGGCTTGCTTTTTTTCTTGGGTAGTCTCAGGGAATACCCCCTAAATTTAGTAGTCCAAATGTCAAACAAGGGGTATTCTTCTGAAAAGGCCTAGAGGATTCTGACCCAGTCGGATGATAATGGGAACCCTCATCTGACGAATCCAGCGGGTCAAAATATGAACCTGTAGAAAGCAGTGGCAGTCTGACCCAAAGTTCGGACGAGGAGGTTGAGGTCCCTGATAGCACCAGGTGTACCCGGCCCCGTGTTGCTAGACCACAGGTTGCACAGGATCCGCTTCAAGGGCAGCAGAGTGGGGCTGGCGCTGTCGGATTACGTGGTGAGGCATACACCAGCAGCGCAGCCCACCCTGGACCTAGTACCAGCACTGCCATACAATATGGTGAAGTGGCGAGCACCAGAAGGGCAGTTGAAGCTTAGACGGTGGCACGTGCAATAGTTACCCCATCGCAACCACCGCACAGACAGGCCCGTAGACCCCCTAGAGTCCCTGAGGTGCTGGCAAACCCCTAATGGCAGTCCCCAACTTCAGCCGCACCATTAGTTCCCCCTTTCACCGCACAGTCTGAAGTTCAGGTTGAGACAGCTCAGATTGATTCGGCCCTGGGATTTTTTGAGCTGTTCTTGACTGCAGAGCTCTTGGACATAGTAGTGGCAGAAACAAATCGGTATGCCACTCAATTTATAGCCGCCAACCCGGGAAGCTATTATGCCCAGCCTTTCCGGTGGAAACCCGTCCAAGTTTCCAAATTAAGAAAATTTCTGGGCCTTCTCCTCAACATGGGTCTAACCAAAAAGCATGAATTGCGGTCATATTGGTCCACGAACCCAATTCATCACATGCCCATGTTCTCTGCTGCCATGTCCAGGGCACGATTTGAGGCCATCCTGCATTTCCTGCACTTTAGCGATAACACCACCTCCCGTCCCAGAGGCCATCCAGCTTTTGACCGGCTCCACAAAATTCGGCCCCTCATAGACCACTTCAACAACAAATTTTCAGATTTGTATACCCCTGAGCAAAACATCTGCGTAGACGAATCCCTTATACATTTTACCGGGCGCCTTGGCTTCAAACAATACAACAATACATCCCAAGCAAGCACGCCCGATATGGGGTCAAATTGTATCAGCTCTGTGAAAGGGCCACAGGCTATACCCACAAATTTCGGATCTATGAGGGTAAAGATCAGACCCTGGAGCCGGTCGGTTGCCCTGACTACCTGGGGATCAGTGGGAAGACAGTCTGGGACTTGGTGTCACCCTTATTTGGCAATGGGTACCATCTTTATGTGGACAATTTCTACACAAGTGTGCCCCTAGAACAGATTGGCTGCTGTGGCACTGCGTGACCTAGTCGCCGGGGCTTCCCCCAACGGCTCGTTACCACCCGTCTTGCAAGGGGGGAGAGGGCTGCCTTGTGTAATGAAGAACTGCTCGCGGTGAAATGGAGAGACAAGCGTGACGTTTACATGCTCTCCTCCATTCATGCAGACACGACAATACAAATTGAACGAGCAACCAGTGTCATTGAAAAGCCCCTCTGTGTCCACGACTATAATTCACTTATGGGAGGGGTGGACTTCAATGACCAGATGTTGGCTCCCTATTTAGTTTCCCGATGCACCAGACGCTAGTATAAGAAAGTGTCTGTATATTTAATTCAATTGGCTGTATATAATAGTTTTGTTCTCTACAGTAAGGCTGGGAGAACAGGATCCTTCCTCAAATTTCAGGAAGAGATCATTGAGAACCTCCTGTATCCAGGAGGTTCCGTGGCCCCATCCACCGGTGTAGTTGCTGGTACCTCAACCCAACCGTCACCCCAAAAAAGATGTGTCTGTAGCAGGAGTGGAATAAGGTGTGACACCCGCTATTTCTGTCCTGACTGCCCTGACCACCCTGCCCTATGCTTAGGGGAGTGTTTCTGGAAGTACCACACACAGGTACACTTAGCATAGGGATTGCATCTCACAGGACAGGCACACAGGGCTATTAGGGCCCTTTCACTCACAGCTGCTGCAAACCTCTCCTTTCACCTGGGACAAAGTGCATAAAGTACTTCGCCAAATCTTTGGGCGATTTGCGCTTTGCACATTGTCCCATGGGGAAGGAGAGGTTTGTCCTATAAAGGTAAAAAAAAAAATCACCAGTAAGCAAAAAAGTTAACGTTGTGTTCAAAAAGTTAAATAAAGTTTATATGTTCCGTTAAAATGTTATTATAAAGTTAATAAATTTATTGCGTTGCGGCCTGGTTTTTTCTTTTTTCTTTTGTTTTTTTTTACCTTCCAGGTGGACCAACCGATCGACTAGCTGCAGCACTGATGTGCATTCTGACAGAAGCATTGCTCTGCTGTCAGATTACACAAAAGTCGGTGTATGCGGCATTGCAAGACGAGATTTCTCCTCTGTAGTAAAAGATACATTTCCTGAGGCATATGAGCTGAGGGGGCGGCGGTGTTCATATGCCTTGGCAAACACTTTATGTATTAAAAAAATAAATAAATCCCGGCAATGATTTATTCATCCACATCGATTGATGTGAATGGAGAAATTGGGTTTGCCAGGGCATACGAGCTAAGTGTGTATGGATGTTGGGCGGAGCTCCTATGTCCTGGAAGACGCCTTTCCTTTCTTTTTTTTTTTTTGGGCAGAGATTTTTTCATTCATGCCCTCCTAAAATGAATTTGGGCCCCTTTGCGCTTTTAGGCTGCAAAAAAAGTGTCACACATGTGGTATAGCCGTACTAAGGAGAAGTTGGGGAATGTGTTTTGGGTGTCATTTTACATATACCCATGCTGGGTGACATAAATATCTTGGTCAAATGCCAACTTTGTATAACAAAATAATGGGAAAAGTTGTCTTTTTCTGAGATATTTCTCTCACCCAGCATGGGTATATGTAAAAAGACACCACTGAAACACATTGCTCTACTTCTTCTGAATACGGCGATACCAGATATGTGACACTTTTTTGCAGCCTAGGTGGGCAAATGGGCCCACATTCCAAAGAGCACCTTTCGGATTTCACAGGGCATTTTTTACAGATTTTGATTTCAAACTACTTATCACGCATTGGGGCCCCTAAAATGCCAGAGCAGTATAACTACCCCACAAGTGACCCCATTTTGGAAAGGAGACACCCCAAGGTATTCCGTGAGGGGCATGGCGAGTTCCTAGAAATTTTTATTTTTTGTCACAAGTTAGCGGAAAATGATGATTTTTTTTTTTCTTACAAAGTCTCATATTCCACTAACTTGTGACAAAAAATAAAAACTTCCATGAACTCACTATGCCCATCACGAAATACCTTGGGGTGTCTTTTTTCCAAAATGGGGTCACTTGTGGGGTAGTTATACTGTCCTGGCATTTTAGGGGCCCAAATGCGTGAGAAGTAGTTTGAAATGAAAATCTGTAAAAAATGGCCTGTGAAATCCTAAAGGTGCTCTTTGGAATGTGAGCCCCTTTGCCCACCTAGCCTGCAAAAAAGTGTCAAACATGTGGTATCGCCGTACTCAGGAGAAGTTGGGGAATGTGTTTTGGGGTGTCAATTTATATGTACCCATGCTGGGTGACATAAATATCTTGGTCAAATGCCAACTTTGTATAAAAAAAATGGGAAAAGTTGTCTTTTGCCGAGATATTTCTCTCACCCAGCATGGGTATATGTAAAAAGACACCCCCAAACACATTTCCATACTTCTTCTGAGTACGGCGATACCAGATGTGTGACACTTTTTTGCAGCCTAGGTGGGCAAATGGACCCACATTCCAAAGAGCACCTTTCGGATTTCACAGGGCATTTTTTTACAGATTTTGATTTCAAACTACTTATCATGCATTGGGGCCCCTAAAATTCTAGGGCAGTATAACTACCCCACAAGTGACCTCATTTTGGAAAGAAGACACCCCAAGGTATTCCGTGAGGGACATGGCGAGTTCCTAGAATTTTTTTTTTTTTTTTTTGTCACAAGTTAGCGGAAAATGATGATTCTTTTTTTTTTTTTTTTCTTCCAAAGTTAATATTCCACTAACTTGTGACAAAAAATAAAATCTTCCATGAACTCACTATGCCCATCACGAAATACCTTGGGTTATCTTATTCCCAAAATGGGGTTACTTGTGGGGTAGTTATACTGCCCTGGCATTTTAGGGGCCAAAATGCGTGAGAAGTAGTTTGAAATCAAAATGTGTAAAAAATGGCCTGTGAAATCCAAAAGGTGCTCTTTGGAATGTGGGCCCCTTTGCCCACCTAGGCTACAAAAAAAGTGTAACACATGTGGTATTGCCATACTCAGGAGAAGTAGGGCAATGTGTTTTGGGGTGTCATTTTACATATACCCATGCTGGGTGCAATAAATATCTCGGCAAAAGACAACTTTTCCCATTTTTTAATACAAAGTTGACATTTGACCAAGATATTTATCTCACCCAGCATGGGTATATGTAAAATGACACCCCAAAACACATTGCCCAACTTCTCCTGAGTACAGCGATACCACATGTGTGACACTTTTTTGCAGCCTAGGTGGGCAAAGGGGCCCATATTCATAAGAGCACCTTTAGGATTTCACAGGCCATTTTTTACAGATTTTGATTTCAAACTACTTATCACGCATTGGGGCCCCTAAAATGCCAGGGCAGTATAACTACCCAACAAGTGACCCCATTTTGGAAAGAAGACACCCCAAGGTATTTCATGATGGGCATAGTGAGTTCAGCAGCACCACTCCGTCAGCCTTGAAGCGATCAACAAATGGCTGAGTTCTGATCCCTGCATGCCCAAAGCCCAATGTCTTTTCATTCTCAAATCCATAAAATTCATCTTGGAACATAATTATTTCACCTTTCAAGATAAGACCTTTCTCCAGATAAAAGGCACTGCGATGGGGAGCAAGTTCACCCCTTCATATGCCAATCTGTTTATGGGCCATTTCGAAACTAGTATGGGCCTCCTCTCACACCCTAAAATTCACTTCTATAAACGCTACATTGATTACATCATCCTCATCTGGGAAGGCGAAACAAATGACCTTATATGGTTTTTTTTTTTAAAAGATTTCAATAACAACAACTGGAACCTGTCCTTCACAATGGAACACAACCCCAGAGAAGCAATCTTCCTAGATCTACATCTAAACATAGTAAATAATCGTATCACGACTAAAACACACTTTAAACAAGTAGATACAAATAGTTATTTGGACTATAAGAGCTGTCACCACTCCCGCTAGAAGAATAACATCCCCTACAGCCAAATGCGCAGACTACAAAGAAACTGCTCAGACATGGAAACATTACCCAAATACTAGAGTTCTTAGGAAAAAGATTTTATGAAAAAGGCTACCCAAAAAAACTAGTCACAGATTCCAAAAAAAGAATTCTAACAACAGAACGGGACATCAAATATGAGTGACAAACCCCCCCCCCCCCCCCCCCCAATAAAAAAAACTCTGATCCAAGTAACAGTACTAAACAATTCCCACTAAATCTAATTATCCGCTACAACACCCAGCATACCACCATTAGAAAAATACTCATAAAACATTGGCCAATATTACTCAAGGACCCAATCATTGGCTGCACCATCCCCCAGAACCCGATTCTCACATTCCGGAGAGCCAAGACACTAAAGCAAATTCTAGCGCCGTCCTGTCCCAAATCTAAGACAACCAAAGGGGGGGGGGGGGCACATTTGCAAAGACCCCAGCCCTACTGACCATTCCACAAGAGGGGCATTTAGATGTGGAAAGACACGTTGCAAATGCTGTGCCATGATCACACATGACGTCAGGGAAGTTTCCCTCACTAACCTCGACAAGACCATCTCCTTGCGGCATGAAATGAACTGTGGCACAACATTTGTCATCTACCTTCTCTACTGTTCCTGTAACATCTACTGCATAGGCCGTACTTCCCATTCACTACGAGAACGTATGAATGACCACCGATCCAACATCTCTCGTAGAATAGTCACTCATAGCGTATCCCGTCATCACTTTTCCAATTGCCATGACAGTGACCCCTCCTCGCTTCGTGTCATTCCTTTGCAATGGGTCCCCGACTCTTACCAGACATTGTGCCGCAAGGAAATCTTCTGGATCTACAAATTGAATACCCTAACCCTGTTCGGACTCAATGAATCCCTGGAATATGTCAATTACTAACCTATCCACCTCACACCCTAGTTTTACTATTCCTCTCTAGAGATGTCACGAACATAAAATTTTCTGTTCGCGAATTCAATAGGCAGGCGAATTTTAAAACCCACAGGGACTTTTTCTGGCCACAATAGTGATGGAAAAGTTGTTTCAAGGGGACTAAAACCTGGACTGTGGCATGCCGGAGGGGGATCCATGGCAAAAGTCTCTTGGAAAATTACGTAGTTGATGCAGA
Organism: Bufo gargarizans; assembly: GCF_014858855.1. Taxonomy (NCBI): domain Eukaryota; kingdom Metazoa; phylum Chordata; class Amphibia; order Anura; family Bufonidae; genus Bufo; species Bufo gargarizans. The sequence continues at coordinate 78,716,744 of NC_058086.1, read as the reverse complement.
GTCGGGTTTTAATCCATAAAGGGCATAGATCACCTAACATTCCTAAATTGTTTGGAATAACATGCTTTAAAACATCCAGTGTGTGTATACGATCAGGTATGATATTGTATCGATCAGGTAGTGCAAGGGTTACGCCCGCTTCACAGTGACAGACCACACTCTGACAGACCAAACTCCCCGTTTATCGCACCGCAAACAACCGCAAACAGTCCATTTGAACAACCGCAAACTCCCCATTTCCACAAGGTTGGATACCAAGCTAGCCATGTCCCGTTCCTTGTCCTCACTGACGTCATTGAAGGTCTCTTCCTCCACCCAGCCACGTACAACACCAAGGATCCCTGACAGGTGACAACAAGCCACCTGGGACGCCTGCTGTGGTTGGTCTTCCACCACCTCAAAGCCACCTTCCTCCTCTGACTCCTCTTCTTCAGACTCCTCTCTCTGTGTTGCTGCAGGTCCAGCAATCAACGACAACAAGGCTGCTTCTGGTGGTGATGGTGACCACAACTTTTCCTCTTCATGCTCATCTACGGCCTGATCCTGCACTCTTCGCAGGGCACACTCCAGAAAATACGCATATGGGATGAGGTCGATTGATGTTGCCTTGGGTTTGACTGATCAGGTTTGTCAACTCTGCAAAAGGACGCATGAGCCTACAGCCATTGTGCATGAGCGTTCAGTAACGCGGCCCAAAAATACCCAGCTCCGCAGAGGCTGTCCTCTTTTTTTTTTATAAAAAAAAAAAAAACTGTTCTTAACAGTTTAATCTCTGTTTTGTCCAATTTGGGGCACTGCACGTACGGCTTGCAATGTACTGTGCCACCAGATATGAGTGGTGTGTTTAAGTAGTACTATTCCTATCAGTTTAATCCCTGTTACGTCCCCTATCAGGGGACGTGTATGGAATAGATTTTAGGAATGGGAAATGGAAAAAGATGCTTGGTCGGTCCTCTTACTTCCAATTTGGGGCACTGCCCGTGCGCCATGCAATGTACTGTGCAATCCCAATATGAGTGGTTTGTTAAGTAGTACTATTCCTATCAGTTTAATCCCTGTTACGTCCCCTGTCAGGGGACGTGTATGGAATAGATTTTAGGAACCTGGAGATGGAAAAAGATGCTTGGTTGGTCCTGCTACTTCCAATTTGGGGCACTGCGCGTACGGCTTGCAATGTTCTGTGCCACCAGATATGAGTGGTGTATTTAAGTAGTACTATTCCTAACAGTTTAATCCCTGTTACGTCCCCTATCAGGGCACATGTATGGAATAGATTTTAGACAACCGCAAAAAATTGTCAATAGTTGACACACTCATGACATAAATTTTATTCCTCTATGCGTCAATCTTGGTGTAGTGATGACTGTGCTCGTGCGCACGTTTAGGAGATTGCAGGCGATGGGGTTTTTTCAAAGCCTATCGTCGTGCTGAGGTAGTTCACTAACAGTTAAGTGACCCAAAAAACAATGATTCTACAGTGTGGGCCCATTGTTGGCCTAGTAGGCTTTAATGATCTCCTTAGATGATCACAAAGAAAAATGTTTGCAAAATTATCCAGCCGATCGCTTTTGGTCTGTTCACAATGAAGCAACGACCTTATCATCTGGGGTGTGCCAACATTGCCATTGCCAACACACTCATAGAGGTGGTCGCTTCATTGTGATACGCAAGCCCCTTCACCACAACAAGGTATAGATCACAAAGGGGAATTGACACATGTATGTACCTTTTTTTTTGTTTTGTTTTTGCAGCCACAGTGCAGCACCAGAGGCCAGAAAAATTAGGCATGTACACATGCCTGAAAAAGTAGGTATTGTTAAAAAGCTCTGCATGTCCTCCATCAACAACACGTCTGTAAAGCGTCCTGTCCTTGCCGATCATGGTAGGAGGAGGATTTTACCTCTTCCCCTGTTAGATCCCCGTTGTGCTGTGACATCACCCTTATACGGTGTGTAAAGCATACATTTAAATTTATTTTGGAACTGCTGCATCCTTTCTGACTTCCAGTAATTCGGTAACATTTCAGCCACTTTATGCTTATACCGGGGGTCTAGTAGCGTGGCCACCCAGTACAGGTCGTTCTCCAGCCATTTTATACGAGTGTCCCTCAACAGGCACGACAGCATGAAAGACCCCATTTGCACAAGGTTAGATGCCGAGCTACTCACGTCCCGTTCCTCGTCCTCACTGATCTCACTGAAGGTCTGTTCTTGCCCCCAGCCATGTAAAACACCACGGGTACCAGATAGGTGACAACGAGCACCCTGGGATGCCTGCTGTCTTCCTCCTCCTTAAAGTTGGTCTTCCTCCTCCTCAAAGCCACATTCCTCCTCTGACTCCTCTTCCTCAGACTCCTCTTCCAGCGTTGCCGCAGGTCCAACAAGCGATGCTGATAAGGCTGTTTCTGGTGGTGATGGTGACCACAACTCTTCCTCTTCACGCTCATCTACAGCCTGATCCAGGACTCTTCGCAGGGCACGCTCCAGGAAGAAAACAAATGGGATAATGTTGCTGATGGTGCCTTCAGTGCGACTGACTAGGTTTGTCACCTCCTCAAAAGGACGCATGAGCCTACAGGCATTGTGCATGAGCGTCCAGTAACGAGGCAAAACAATTCCCAGCTCCGCAGAGGCTGTCCTAGCACCCTGGTAATACAAATACTCATTGATGGCTTTTTCTTGTTGGAGCAGGCGGTCGAACATTAGGAGTGTTGAATTCCAACGTGTCGGGCTGTCGCGAATCAAGTGCCTCACTGGCATGTTGTTTCGCCGCTGAATATCTGAAAAGTGCGCCATGGCCGTGTAGGAACGCCTGAAATGGCCACACGCGTTCCTGGCCTGCTTGAGGACGTCCTGTAATCCTGGGTACTTGTGCACAAAGCTTTGTAGGATCAGATTACACACGTGTGCCATGCACGGCACATGTGTCAACTTGCCCAAATTCAATGCCGCCAACAAATTGCTTCCGTTGTCACACACCACTTTGCCGATCTTCAGTTGGTGCAGAGTCAGCCACTGATCCACCTGTGTGTTCAGGGCGGACAGGAGTGCTGGTCCGGTGTGACTCTCTGCTTTCAGGCAAGTCAACCCCAAGACGGCGTGACACTGTTGAATCTGGGATGTGGAATAGCCCCTGGGGAGCTTGGGGTGTGCAGTTGATGTGGAGCAAGACGCAGCAGCAGAAGAGGACTCAGCCGAGGAGGTTAGCGAAGAGGATGGAGTAGGAGGAGTAGAGGAGGTGGCAGCAGGCCTGCCTGCAAGTCAAGGCGGTGTCACCAACTCCTCTACAGAGCCATGCATTCCATGCTTCACAGCCGTCAGCAGGTTTACCCAATGTGCAGTGTACGTGATATACCTGCCCTGACCGTGCTTTGCAGACCAGGTATCAGTAGTCAGATGGACTCTTGCCCCAACACTGTGTGCCAGACATGCCATGACTTCCTTTTCCACAATAGAGTACAGGTTGGGGATTGCCTTTTGTGAAAAGAAATTTCGGCCAGGTACCTTCCACTGTGGTGTCCCAATAGCTACAAATTTTTTGAAGGCCTCAGATTCCACCAGCTTGTATGGTAAAAGCTGGCAGGCTAAGAGTTCCGACAAGCCAGCTGACAGACGCTGGTGACATTGGCTTCTTACGCTCAAACTTGTCCTTGCCAGACACCTGACTGTGGGCAGATGAGATGGAACTGCTCAAGGCGAGAGGCGGAGTGGCGGGTGGTTAAGAGGGGGCAAGGAGGACAGCAGTGGTTGACGTGGCTGAAGATGCTGGACCAGGAGGAGGATGTTGGCTTTGAGTTTGTGTGCTGCTTGTACTCATCATCATGTGTTGAATCCATAGGCGTTTGTGATGTGAGATCATGTGCCTTCACAAAGCAGTTGTACCTAGGTGGGTGTTGGACTTCCCACGACTCAGTTTCTTTTGGCACAAGTTGCAAATGGCATCGCTGTTATCAGAGGCAGACACACAAAAAAATGCCACACTGCTGAGCTTTGCAATGACGGCATTCTGGTGGTGGCAACAGCATGCGTTGATTGGCGTGCTGTCCGGCTGACCCCGGGTGCCGATACATGCTGTCTGACTGTGCCACTTACTCCTTGCGACGACCTCCCTCTGCTTCCAACTCGTCACCTCCTCCTCTCTGTCTCCCCATCTGAACTTTCCCCCTGTTCTTCTTCTCTTCAAGCGGGCACCCACGTGACATCCACGGACACATCGTCATCATCAACCGCTTAACTCGTATCTGATAACTCAGCAAAGGAAGCAGCAGCGGGTACAACATAATCATCATCACACCGTACGTCCATGTGTGTAATGCTGCCTGATTGAGACATAACCCTGTTATCTACATCCATTGGCAATAATGGTTGTGCATCCCTCATTTCTACCAACTGATGTGTAAATAACTCTGACAGATCAAGTGAAACAGCTGTGGTGCTAGTGTTGGTGGTGGCGGCAGGCGGGCGAGTGGTAACTTGAGAGGTGCCCGAAGCTGAGCTGGAGGAGGATGGTGCGTCAAGGTTCTGAGCGGAGAAGATTGGGTGTCCTGTGTTAGCCAGTCAACTATGTCCATGAAATTTTTGAGTTCATGGTACGTGGCCTCTGAACACTGGGCATTATTCTAGGGCCAAAGGGAATCACAGCACCATGACCACGACGGCCCCTGCGGGGTGGCCTGCCTCTGCCTGTCATATTTTTTTTTTATTGGTTTAGTTGTACTATGCGTGCAAGCTACTGTGACACCAGATATGAGTGGCACTGGTGGCATTGGCAGAAGTTGGCAGAGTAGACGCTGTAGGCCTGACACACACGCTTGCAGACAACTAACTGCTATTATATTACAGTCAAAATAGTTTTGTTTTTTTTTAAATGCAAGCTACTGTGACACCAGATATGAGTGGCACTGGTGACAGTGGCAGAAGTTGGCAGAGTATACGCTGTAGGCCTGACACACACGCTTGCAGACAACTAACTGCTATTATATTACAGTCAAAAATCTTATATATTTTTTTAAATGCAAGCTACTGTGACACCAGATATGAGTGACACTGGCAGAAGTTGGCAAAGTAGACACTGTAAGCCTGACACACAGACTTGCAGACAACTAACTGCTATTATATTACAGTCAAATTATTATTACAAACCGGATTCCCAAAAAGTTGAGACACTATACAAATCGTGAATAAAAACTGAATGCAATGATGTGGAGGTGCCAACTTCTAATATTTTATTCAGAATAGAACATAAATCACGGAACAAAAGTTTAAACTGAGAAAATTTACAATTTTAAGGGAAAAATATGTTGAATCAGAATTTCATGGTGTCAACAAATCCCCAAAAAGTTGGGACAAGGCCATTTTCACCACTGTGTGGCATCTCCCCTTCTTCTTACAACACTCAACAGACGTCTGGGGACCAAGGAGACCAGTTTATCTAGTTTAGAAATAGGAATGCTCTCCCATTCTTGTCTAATACAGGCCTCTAACTGTTCAATCGTCTTGGGCCTTCTTTGTTGCACCTTCCTCTTTATGATGCGCCAAATGTTCTCTATAGGTGAAAGATCTAGACTGCAGACTGGCCATTTCAGTACCCAGATCCTTCTCCTACGCAGCCATGATGTTGTGTTTGATGCAGAATGTGGTCTGGCATTATCTTGTTGAAAAATGCAGGGTCTTCCCTGAAAGAGATGACATCTGGATGGGAGCATATGTTGTTCTAGAACCTGAATATATCTTTCTGCATTGATGGTGCCTTTCCAGACATGCAAGCTGCCCATGCCACACGCACTCATGCAACCCCATACCATCAGAGATGCAGGCTTCTGAACTGAGCGTTGATAACAACTTGGGTTGTTCTTGTCCTCTTTGGTCCGGATGAGATGGCGTCCCAGATTTCCAAAAAGAACTTCGAATATTGACTCGTCTGACCATAGAACAGTCTTCCATTTTGCCACACTCCATTTTAAATAATCAGTGAAAACGCCTGAGCTTGTGGATCTTGCTTAGAAATGGCTTCTTCTTTGCACTGTAGAGTTTCAGCTGGCAACGGCGGATGGCACGGTGGATTGTGTTCACTGACAATGGTTTCTGGAAGTATTCCTGAGCCCATTCTGTGATTTCCTTTACAGTAGCATTCCTGTTTGTGGTGCAGTGTCGTTTAAGGGCCCGGAGATCACGGGCATCCAGTATGGTTTTACAGGCCTTGACCCTTACGCACAGAGATTGTTCCAGATTCTCTGAATCTTTGGATGATGTTATGCACAGTTGATGATGATAGATGCAAAGTCTTTGCAATTTTTTGCTGGGTAACACCTTTCTGATATTGCTCCACTATCTTTCTGCGCAACATTGTGGGAATTGGTGATCCTCTACCCATCTTGGCTTCTGAGAGACACTGCCACTCTGAGAAGCTCTTTTTATACCCAATCATGTTGCCAATTGACCTAATTAGTGTTAATTGGTCTTCCAGCTCTTCGTTATGCTCAAATTTACTTTTTCCAGCCTCTTATTGCTACTTGTCCCAACTTTTTGGGGATTTGTTGACACCGTGAAAATTTGAATCAACGTATTTTTCCTTTAAAATGATACATTTACTCGGATTAAACGTTTGATCTATCATCTACGTTCTATTACAAATAAAATATTGACATTTGCCATCTCCACATCATTGCATTCAGTTTTTATTTACAATTTGTTTAGTGTCCCAACTTTATGGGAATCCGGTTTGTATTTTTTTTTATGCAAGCTACTGTGACACCAGATATGAGTTGCACTGGTGGTACTGTGCACTGGCAGTAGTTGGCACAGTACACGCTGTAGGCCTGACACACATGCTTGCAGGCAACTAACTGCAATTATATTACAGTCAAAAAATTATTTTTATTTTATTTTATGCAAGCTACTGTGACACCAGATAGGAGTGGTGGCACTGGGAAAGTGGGCACAGTATACGCTGTGAGCCTGACACACACACTGGCAGGCAACTTCAATTAGAGTACAGAGGAAAAAAAAAGCAGACCTGTACTAGCCCTAAAAACAGCTTTTTGGGGTGCTGTCAGGACGCTGTCCTTAAAGCAGAGATCAGATGACTGGAGTGGACACTGAATACACTTGCCTAGCTATCGATTTCCCTATTAAATCAGCAGCAGCTACACTGTCCCTCCTCTCACTAAGACTGCAGTTTCCGAATGAATCTAAAATGGATGCTGTCCAGGAGGTGGGAGGGTCTGGGAGGGAGGGTATGCTGCTGATTGGCTGGAATGTGTCTGCTGACTGTGAGGTACAGAGTCAAAGTTTGCTCAATGATGACAAATAGGGGGCGGACCGAACATCGCATATGTTCGACCGCCGCGGCGAACGCGAACAAGCAGTGTTCGCCGGGAAAAGTTTGCCGTCGAATAGTTCGGGACATCTCTATTCCTCTATAACACAGGGATAACAAACCAGACAGTATTCCATTCCCAGCGCTTGACCAGCAGCAATGAATAGAATGATTGTCCCTTTATGGGACACAAGATTGAACCCCCTTGGCCCACGACCACTCTAACTTACACTCTTCTTAAAACATTCACCCCTATTAGCTCCTCTCCTCCCCCCAACAGCGTATACATATTTATATAAATATATATTTACACTCTAGATCTAGAAATTGGAGTGCGAAATATGTTGTTTGTCAATACATGGATATAGTTAGATGTATAGCCAATTATTCCACAATGATACCTTATATACTCCATATATACTCCATATGTACGCCATACACTCCATACAGTCAGATGTATATCTAATGCCGAATACCCTCCATCCGTCCAACTCATTCAATAGACCTATATATACTCCATATGTAATCCATACACTACATACAGTCAGATGTATATCTAATGCCGAATACTCTCTATCTGTCCAACTCATTCAATAGACTTAGGAAGTAATCCAATTCATTGCTAGTATGATTTACAGGTACACGTATTGATCTATATTATAATCTATATATTTATATTTTCAACTTCATCCTTAGGCTACATGCACACGACCGTATTTTGTTTCAGTGACCGATCCGTTTTTTTTGCGGATAGGATGCGGATCCATTCATTTCAATGGGTCCGCAAAAAACAAGGACAGCACACAGTGTGCTGTCCGCATCAGTATGTCCGTTCCGTTGCTCCGCTAAAAAAATAGTGCATGTCCTATTTTTTTTCTAGTTTGCGGACAAGGATAGGCATTATTACAATGGATCCGCCAAAAAAACGGATCCGCAAAAAAAAAACGGATGCCATACGTAACATCATCAGTTTTTTTGCGGATCCGCAATTTGCGGACCGCAAAACACATACGGTCGTGTGCATGTAGCCTTATTCTTTACCAATTATGCTTTCCTATCAAGTTTCTGATGCATTCAACTGATTGATGGTTAATTGATGTTTGATTGACAATTTCTGACTGACTATTAATTATTGAGTGATTCATGTCATTGCTAGTGTTTCACACTCAGTGCCACTTATATATTTATTATAATCTTAAATATATATAGACATATTTTTTAATTTTCAATTTATCATATGTGTTGTTTATATATACACTCACCTAAAGAATTATTAGGAACACCTGTAACATTTCTCATTAATGCGATTATCTAGTCAACCAATCACATGGCAGTTGCTTCAATGCATGTAGGGTTGTGGTCCTGGTCAAGACAATGTGCCACTTGCCACCAGTTTGGCCATATTTCAGAGCTGCAACATCACTGGAGTGCCCAAAAGCACAAGGTGTGCAATACTCAGAGACATGGCCAAGGTAAGAAAGGCTAAAAGACGACCACCACTGAACAAGACACACAAGCTGAAACGTCAAGACTGGGCCAAGAAATATCTCAAGACTGATTTTTCTAAGGTTTTATGGACTGATGAAATGAGAGTGAGTCTTGATGGGCCAGATGGATGGGCCCGTGGCTAGATTGTTAAAGGGCAGAGAGCTCCAGTCCGACTCAGACGCCAGCAAGGTGGAGGTGGAGTACTGGTTTGGGCTGGTATCATCAAAGATGAGCTTGTGGGGCCTTTTCGGGTTGAGGATGGAGTCAAGCTCAACTCCCAGTCCTACTGCCAGTTTCTGGAAGACACCTTCTTCAAGCAGTGGTACAGGAAGAAATCTGCATCCTTCAAGAAAAACATGATTTTCATGCAGGACAATGCTCCATCACACGCGTCCAAGTACTCCACAGCGTGGCTGGCAAGAAAGGGTATAAAAGAAGAAAATCTAATGACATGGCCTCCTTGTTCACCTGATCTGAACCCCATTGAGAACCTGTGGTCCATTATCAAATGTGAGATTTACAAGGAGGGAAAACAGTACACCTCTCTGAACAGTGTCTGGGAGGCTGTGGTTGCTGCTGCACGCAATGTTGATGGTGAACAGATCAAAACACTGACAGAATCCATGGATGGCAGGCTTTTGAGTGTCCTTGCAAAGAAAGGTGGCTATATTGGTCACTAATTTGTTTTTGTTTGTTTTTGAATGTCAGAAATGTATATTTGTGAATGTTGAGATGTTATATTGGTTTCACTGGTAAAAATAAATAATTGAAATGGGTATATATTTGTTTTTTGTTAAGTTGCCTAATAATTATGCACAGTAATAGTCACCTGCACAGACAGATATCCCCCTAAAATAGCTAAAACTAAAAACAAACTAAAAACTACTTCCAAAAATATTCAGCTTTGATATTAATGAGTTTTTTGGGTTCATTGAGAACATGGTTGTTGTTCAATAATAAAATTAATCCTCAAAAATACAACTTGCCTAATAATTCTGCACTCCCTGTATGTGTGTATATATATATATATATATATATATATATATATATATATAAAAAAAAAAAAGAAAAAACACAGGCGGCACCACCCTCCATATATGGGTGCAAAATCCAAGCACGGCAGCAGGTGCTTACCCCACGTTTGTAGATACAAAAATTGGACTGCACTCCCAGCAATTCGTGAAGAAAATCTTAGTTTATTCACCCATCTATGGCAAAGCGACGTTTCGGCTCCAACTGAGCCTTTCTCAAGCATTGGTGAACAGTACATAGCAAACATATATAGGTGTGTCACATATACAATCAATACAGGTCCTTCTCAAAAAATTAGCATATAGTGATAAAGTTCATTATTTTTCTGTAATGTACTGATAAACATTAGACTTTCATATATTTTAGATTCATTACACACCAACTGAAGTAGTTCAAGCCTTTTATTGTTTTAATATTGATGATTTTGGAATACAGCTCATGAAAACCCAAATTTCCTATCTCAAAAAATTAGCATATTTCATCCGACCAATAAAAGAAAAGTGTTTTTAATACAAAAAAAAGTCAACCTTCAAATAATTATGTTTAGTTATGCACTCAATACTTGGTCGGGAATCCTTTTGCAGAAATGACTGCTTCAATGCGGCGTGGCATGGAGGCAATCAGCCTGTGGCACTGCTGAGGTGTTATGGAGGCCCAGGATGCTTCGATAGCGGCCTTAAGCTCATCCAGAGTGTTGGGTCTTGCGTCTCTCAACTTTCTCTTCCCAATATCCCACAGATTCTCTATGGGGTTCAGGTCAGGAGAGTTGGCAGGCCAATTAAGCACAGTAATACCATGGTCAGTAAACCATTTACCAGTGGTTTTGGCACTGTGAGCAGGTGCCAGGTCGTGCTGAAAAATGAAATCTTCATCTCCATAAAGCTTTTCAGCAGATGGAAGCATGAAGTGCTCCAAAATCTCCTGATAGCTAGCTGCATTGACCCTGCCCTTGATAAAACACAGTGGACCAACACCAGCAGCTGACATGGCACCCCAGACCATCACTGACTGTGGGTACTTGACACTGGACTTCAGGCATTTTGGCATTTCCCTCTCCCCAGTCTTCCTCCAGACTCTGGCACCTTGATTTCCGAATGACTTGCAAAATTTGCTTTCATCCGAAAAAAGTACTTTGGACCACTGAGCAACAGTCCAGTGCTGCTTCTCTGTAGCCCAGGTCAGGCGCTTCTGCCGCTGTTTCTGGTTCAAAAGTGGCTTGACCTGGGGAATGCGGCACCTGTAGCCCATTTCCTGCACACGCCTGTACACGGTGGCTCTGGATGTTTCTACTCCAGACTCAGTCCACTGCTTCCGCAGGTCCCCTAAGGTCTGGAATTGGTCCTTCTCCACAATCTTCCTCAGGGTCCGGTCACCTCTTCTCGTTGTGCAGCGTTTTCTGCCACACTTTTTCCTTCCCACAGACTTCCCACTGAGGTGCCTTGATACAGCACTCTGGGAACAGCCTATTCGTTCAGAAATTTCTTTCTGTGTCTTACCCTCTTGCTTGAGGGTGTCAATGATGGCCTTCTGGACAGCAGTCAGGTCGGCAGTCTTACCCATGATTGCGGTTTTAAGTAATGAACCAGGCTGGGAGTTTTTAAAAGCCTCAGGAATCTTTTGCAGGTGTTTAGAGTTAATTAGTTGATTCAGATGATTAGGTTAATAGCTCGTTTAGAGAACCTTTTCATGATATGCTAATTTTTTTAGATAGGAATTTTGGGTTTTCATGAGCTGTATGCCAAAATCATCAATATTAAAACAATAAAAGGCTTGAACTACTTCAGTTGGTGTGTAATGAATCTAAAATATATGAAAGTCTAATGTTTATCAGTACATTACAGAAAATAATGAACTTTATCACAATATGCTAATTTTTTGAGAAGGACCTGTATAATCACATAATTGGTACTTTACAAATAGTATCTGTGCATGATACATGTAGGTACAAAAATACATTTCATTAATATGATATCAAGTGACCTGTGCTAAATAAAATGACAAAAAATCTAAAATGTGCACTAATTAAAAGAAATACCAAAGAATACATAATTATTTGCACCTGTAGCTAATTATCATATCATTAATACATCAGCTGAAACGGTAGCCAAGTGCAACAATATAGAGGATTGATGAATTTTAACCTGATAGACAGATGGAGCCCACATATACTGTAGCGCCGATCGGCGCGTCCTGTGCAGTCCAATGCGCATGTTCCAGCCTGTCAGCGTCATCGGTGGAGGCCGCATCCAAGCGCCACGTCGCCGCTCACTGATGACATCAGCCGCACCTTAATGACGCCCACCGATGTCAGCAGCAGGCGGCGCCTGCGCTCTGCTCACACCACCCTATGTCCACCATATTGGTTAAGGGAATCCTGTCCAGGAAGGATCTTGATTACAAATCATAGTAATAGAAAGCATTCTATAATATCATAAATAAATAATGAAAGTGGGGCACACTCTCAAAGTATAGGGATCTTTATTAACACAAATGGTAAAAATGCAGAAATGACAGTAAATCTTAGAAAATGGTAAATAAAATGCAGAAAAAAAGTTAAAATACACTAGGTATAGACAATAAAATTGATTAAATTTAAAATTATAAATGATCATGAAAAATGGGTAAAAATATATTAAATAATGCAAATACTATAGTCAATATGCGCATGGATCCCAATATAAACTTTCAATGCGAATAGTCAGTCACACAGTATAAGCTCACTGGTTGTTAGGTATAGAGTCCCATATACGGTTAGTATAATGTTATGTAATTTTAGAAAGCTCCTTACTTGCCAGTTGTAGCAATGCTTGAAAGCGTATGCAGCCTGTGGGTTTGCGTTGAATAATATTCAGGCTGTTCATACGCACAGCGGCGTCCCGCTGTATTCAATGTAGCAAAAGCGATCGCTTGTCAATGGTTTGTAGAGGCTTACCCGAGGGTCTTTTGATGTTGGATATTGAGCTCTCGACACGGCATACCTGTCTCGGTTCCGGTCTCGAGAGCTGGTGTCCAGGTTTGAGTTTTTGGCCGCCAGTGAGATTTGTTTGTTGCACGCGGTGTCGATGTCTTTCATCACCAGCGTGACAGCGATAGTTCACTTCGGCGGCTTTCTTGTTAAATGGCAGTTGTCCAGACTTCCTCGGTTTTTGCAGGATCTCTCTACTCCATAGGGGGATTGATTCCAGACGCGTTTCGGGGATTTACAAAAATGACCCCTTCCTCAGTGGTTGATTTCCCCCTACATGTGTTCCATTTTTATAGTGAATAGGGTATATCGAAAAAACTGGTTAGCAGTCCAGAATTTTTCGGATTGGGATCCATGCATACCTTTTAACTTTAAACATATGTCCAAGTAGTATTTTTCAACTATTCCATCTTACATAGATGGATAACATATATTATCTAAAAATAGGTTCCATATATATGAATATAAAATAGATATAAATATAAAAATATATATAAAAGGTAAGAGAAGGAGTGGAATCCTTATATCTGTCATTACTAAGGGAGTGTCTTATTTCAACTATAATGGAGGGGCACCAAAATATAAATGGCAGACTTTTCCTAATGCAGGCTTATTTACACTGTTTAACTTTTTCTTTTATTAGGTGTCATAAAACATTTTAAAAGTGTTATATCTATTTCACAAGACATCGTAGAAGACGCATAAGAAACGCATTGATGTGATTTTATTATATCTCCAGGGAATTTTAGTTCCCTCCCCTCCTCAGAGGTCTTCATATAATTTGAATATATTGCGGTTCCGATGCGTCTTCCTTGATAGTTTAATACTGCAGAATTCTCTTTAAATTACTTCAAAAAAATAACTTCAAAAATAATTTTATTTTCAGAGAACTCTGCAATATTCAATCAACTATAATCAAATAATATATCTGCCAAGCTGTTACTGACATTCAGTCTTGTGGAGAATGCACCACATAGAAACATAGAAATATAAAAATATATAAATATATAAAAGCAACATATACCGTATTTTTCGCCGTATAAGACGCACCGGCGTATAAGACGCACCTAGGTTTTTGGGGAGGAAAATAATAAAAAAAATTTTTTAACCAAAAGGTGTGCTGTGGGTTTGGAACTAGGTGGTCTGTGGATGGCACTATTACTGGGGATCTGTGGATGACGGACACTGTTATGGGGGGATCTGTGGATGACGGACACTGTTATGGGGGGATCTGTGGATGACGGACACTGTTATGGGGGGATCTGTAGATGACGGACACTGTTATGGGGGAATCTGTGGATGACTGACACTGTTATGGGGGGGCCTGTGGATGACGGACACTGTTATGGGGGGATCTGTAGATGACGGACAATGTTATGGGGGGAACTGTGGATGACGGACACTGTTATGGGGGAACTGTGGATGACAGACACTGTTATGGGGGGATCTGTGGCTGGCACTGTTACAGGGGGGGATCTGTGGATGGCACTGTTATACATGTGTCATCCACAGACCCTCCCAGCCAATCACTGTGCCATCCACAGATCCCCCGCCGCTCCAGTATACTAATATAATATGTCTTATTCAATTAATAGTTATTAAATATGCCTCTTTATTCCTAATAGTACCTTAAATCCTAAGCGCTTCAGTACAATGCCGGCAGGCCGGGCAGCCGGCGCGGCGCGTCACTCACTGACGTCACTTGCCTGCGCCGCCTGCTTCATTCATAAAGTAGGCGGCGCAGGCACGTGACATCAGGGAGTTACGCTGCCGCCCGCCCGGCCTGCATTGTACGGATGCGCTTAGGATTTAAGGTACTATTAGGCATAAAGGGGCATATTTAATAACCATTAATTGAATATGACATATTTTATTAGTACACCGGAGCGGCGGGGCGGGCCTTTAGTACAGTGACTGCACCGCCCCGCCGCTATTGCCGGCCCCAGCTCCTCCTCCCAGTCCCTCCCCGAGTCCCCGCTCGCTTTACATCGCTGCCAGCGATGTAAAACTGACTGCATTCGCCGTATAAGACGCAGGGGCATTTTCCCCCCATTTTGGGGGAAGAAAAAGTGCGTCTTATACGGCGAAAAATACGGTAGTCTGGATGCGGTTTCAATTTCATCTTCCATATAGCTATTTTTGTTCTAATGAATTCTGTACATGTATATCATATTTATGTAGTCAATGGATGGGGACCAGGTGTAGAGGAGAAACTGTGCGACTTTAAAATATCGCACAGTTACTCATCGACAGGTGGTACCCATCCTATAAAAAACCAAATAATTCGAAATCCGCATTCAGACCGGACGGTTGTAATGTATTTAGTTCAAAAATTCTTTTTGTTTCTACACGAGACATCTTCTCAACATGATTGCCACCTCTCCAATCTTTTTCTACTTTTTCAATTGCTGAATATTTTAAGCATGAGGGGTCTTGGTTATGTTTTATTTTAAAATGATATGACAGTGAATGATTTTCAAAGCCCTTTTTTATATTGCCAATGTGTTCTGCAATGCGTTTTTTCAACGTTCTTTTGGTTCTTCCCACATACTGAAGCTTACAAGGACATTCTATCACATAAATCACATCTTCTGTGCTGCATGTGAGAAATTCGTTGATTTTGTGGCAGTGTTTGTTTGTTGTTGATCGAATTTCTATTGTTTTTTTAGGAAATGAAGTCAATTTGCAATTACCACATCTGCCACAGCGATAAAAGCCCTTAATGTTTGCCCAAGATTGGATGGTCGAAGTATAAGTTTTCTTTGTTGGAACAGTAGGTGCTATTTTTATACTTAAATTAGGGGCTTTAGTGAACACAATTTTAGGTTTAACTGGTATCAGTGCGTTCAATATTTTATCCTTTTTTAAAAGATGCCAGTGTTTATTGACAATGGACTGTATTTTTCTAAAATCTCCATTAAAGGGCAAAATCAAGCGCAAGTTTGTATCCATTTGTTCAACTTTATTGTTTCGTTTAGTTTTTCTATCAATAAAAAATTCCTCCCTCTTCATTTCTTTGACCTTACTATAGGCCACATCTAAAATCTCCATAGGGTAATTTTTTTCTAAAAATTGATTAGTCATAACTGTAGCTTCTTTTTCAAATTCTTCATTTAGTGTACAGTTTCTTTTCGCTCTCCGTAACTGTCCCTGCGGGATATTTATCAGCCAATTAGGGAGGTGACAGCTATTATATAAAATGTAGCTGTTACAAGCTGTTGGTTTTACAAACGTTGTACATTGTAATTTGCCTCCCTGATTTAAAATCCGTAGATCTAAAAATTCTAATGTAGTTTGACTGGTATTGCCTGTAAAATTTAGATTCCACTCATTTTTATTAATATCGTCTAAAAAGTTTTTCAAAGAGTCCCCGTCTCCCTGCCAAATGAAAAATATGTTGTCTTTATATAATATCTTTGCCAGAGCACCAGGTTCGTCCCCAGCCTGGGTTGGATGTTTTCATATTCCCACTGTGCCATAAATAGATTGGCATAGCTGGGGGTGAACCTTGTGTTTGTATATAATAGTCTCCTGCAAAATTAAAATAGTTATGAGTCAGGATAAAATCTATTGCTTCTGCGACATACTCAATTTGCGTTTGATTTAAAATACCCTCCATTGTCAATTGGGATATAACTGCCTTTTTGCCTTGTTCATGTTTGATCACGGTATAGAGTGACTGTACGTCAAGGGTACCCATAATCCAATTTTCACCAACATTTAATGATTCAATGGTTTTTATAATCTGTGTTGTATCCTTGATGTATGAGGGGACTTGCTTTACTCTAGACTGTAATGTCACATCTATATATTTGGATAAATTTGAAGTCAGTGATCCGATCCCTGATATAATCGGGCGGCCAGGTGGATTAACGTTGTCTTTATGCACCTTAGGTAGACAATAAAAGACGGGGATACGTGGAGATTTATTAATTAAAAAATTTTGTTCATCTTTATTTAAAATTCCTATTTCCCTACCCTTAATACATAATATTTTTAATTCCGTTAAAAATAATTCAGTCGGATCATTTAAAAGTTTTTTATATGTACTGCTATCTGCAAGTTGGCGCAGGCATTCGGCATTGTATTTTTCTAAGTCCTGCACCACTATGGCCCCGCCTTTATCCGCAGGGCGAATAACAATGCTCTCTTCTTTCTGTAGTTCTTTTAGAGCTTTTACTTCAGTGTTAGTTAGGCTATTACGTTTGTATCTAATTTTTTCTTTTAATTTACGAATATCATGTTCGACACATTCTTTAAAACTAGCCATCTCTTGACTTATCTCATTCCTGGGATATTTCTTTGATGTTCTTTTTAGGTCAGTATGGACGAATGTGTTGTCAATTATGGTTTCTCGATTTATAGGATTTTTTAAGAAATATTTTTTCAAACATATCAAAGAAATATCCCAGGAATGAGATAAGTCAAGAGATGGCTAGTTTTAAAGAATGTGTCGAACATGATATTCGTAAATTAAAAGAAAAAATTAGATACAAACGTAATAACCTAACTAACACTGAAGTAAAAGCTCTAAAAGAACTACAGAAAGAAGAGAGCATTGTTATTCGCCCTGCGGATAAAGGCGGGGCCATAGTGGTGCAGGACTTAGAAAAATACAATGCCGAATGCCTGCGCCAACTTGCAGATAGCAGTACATATAAAAAACTTTTAAATGATCCGACTGAATTATTTTTAACGGAATTAAAAATATTATGTATTAAGGGTAGGGAAATAGGAATTTTAAATGAAGATGAACAAAATTTTTTAATTAATAAATCTCCACGTATCCCCGTCTTTTATTGTCTACCTAAGGTGCATAAAGACAACGTTAATCCACCTGGCCGCCCGATTATATCAGGGATCGGATCACTGACTTCAAATTTATCCAAATATATAGATGTGACATTACAGTCTAGAGTAAAGCAAGTCCCCTCATACATCAAGGATACAACACAGATTATAAAAACCATTGAATCATTAAATGTTGGTGAAAATTGGATTATGGGTACCCTTGACGTACAGTCACTCTATACCGTGATCAAACATGAACAAGGCAAAAAGGCAGTTATATCCCAATTGACAATGGAGGGTATTTTAAATCAAACGCAAATTGAGTATGTCGCAGAAGCAATAGATTTTATCCTGACTCATAACTATTTTAATTTTGCAGGAGACTATTATATACAAACACAAGGGACAGCCATGGGCACCAGGTTCGCCCCCAGCTATGCCAATCTATTTATGGCACAGTGGGAATATGAAAACATCCAACCCAGGCTGGGGACGAACCTGGTGCTCTGGCAAAGATATATCGACGACATATTTTTCATTTGGCAGGGAGACGGGGACTCTTTGAAAAACTTTTTAGACGATATTAATAAAAATGAGTGGAATCTAAATTTTACAGGCAATACCAGTCAAACTACATTAGAATTTTTAGATCTACGGATTTTAAATCAGGGAGGCAAATTACAATGTACAACGTTTGTAAAACCAACAGCTTGTAACAGCTACATTTTATATAATAGCTGTCACCTCCCTAATTGGCTGATAAATATCCCGCAGGGACAGTTACGGAGAGCGAAAAGAAACTGTACACTAAATGAAGAATTTGAAAAAGAAGCTACAGTTATGACTAATCAATTTTTAGAAAAAAATTACCCTATGGAGATTTTAGATGTGGCCTATAGTAAGGTCAAAGAAATGAAGAGGGAGGAATTTTTTATTGATAGAAAAACTAAACGAAACAATAAAGTTGAACAAATGGATACAAACTTGCGCTTGATTTTGCCCTTTAATGGAGATTTTAGAAAAATACAGTCCATTGTCAATAAACACTGGCATCTTTTAAAAAAGGATAAAATATTGAACGCACTGATACCAGTTAAACCTAAAATTGTGTTCACTAAAGCCCCTAATTTAAGTATAAAAATAGCACCTACTGTTCCAACAAAGAAAACTTATACTTCGACCATCCAATCTTGGGCAAACATTAAGGGCTTTTATCGCTGTGGCAGATGTGGTAATTGCAAATTGACTTCATTTCCTAAAAAAACAATAGAAATTCGATCAACAACAAACAAACACTGCCACAAAATCAACGAATTTCTCACATGCAGCACAGAAGATGTGATTTATGTGATAGAATGTCCTTGTAAGCTTCAGTATGTGGGAAGAACCAAAAGAACGTTGAAAAAACGCATTGCAGAACACATTGGCAATATAAAAAAGGGCTTTGAAAATCATTCACTGTCATATCATTTTAAAATAAAACATAACCAAGACCCCTCATGCTTAAAATATTCAGCAATTGAAAAAGTAGAAAAAGATTGGAGAGGTGGCAATCATGTTGAGAAGATGTCTCGTGTAGAAACAAAAAGAATTTTTGAACTAAATACATTACAACCGTCCGGTCTGAATGCGGATTTCGAATTATTTGGTTTTTTATAGGATGGGTACCACCTGTCGATGAGTAACTGTGCGATATTTTAAAGTCGCACAGTTTCTCCTCTACACCTGGTCCCCATCCATTGACTACATAAATATGATATACATGTACAGAATTCATTAGAACAAAAATAGCTATATGGAAGATGAAATTGAAACCGCATCCAGACTATATGTTGCTTTTATATATTTATATATTTTTATATTTCTATGTTTCTATGTGGTGCATTCTCCACAAGACTGAATGTCAGTAACAGCTTGGCAGATATATTATTTGATTATAGTTGATTGAATATTGCAGAGTTCTCTGAAAATAAAATTATTTTTGAAGTTATTTTTTTGAAGTAATTTAAAGAGAATTCTGCAGTATTAAACTATCAAGGAAGACGCATCGGAACCGCAATATATTCAAATTATATGAAGACCTCTGAGGAGGGGAGGGAACTAAAATTCCCTGGAGATATAATGAAATCACATCAATGCGTTTCTTATGCGTCTTCTACGATGTCTTGTGAAATAGATATAACACTTTTAAAATGTTTTATGACACCTAATAAAAGAAAAAGTTAAACAGTGTAAATAAGCCTGCATTAGGAAAAGTCTGCCATTTATATTTTGGTGCCCCTCCATTATAGTTGAAATAAGACACTCCCTTAGTAATGACAGATATAAGGATTCCACTCCTTCTCTTACCTTTTATATATATTTTTATATTTATATCTATTTTATATTCATATATATGGAACCTATTTTTAGATAATATATGTTATCCATCTATGTAAGATGGAATAGTTGAAAAATACTACTTGGACATATGTTTAAAGTTAAAAGGTATGCATGGATCCCAATCCGAAAAATTCTGGACTGCTAACCAGTTTTTTCGATATACCCTATTCACTATAAAAATGGAACACATGTAGGGGGAAATCAACCACTGAGGAAGGGGTCATTTTTGTAAATCCCCGAAACGCGTCTGGTATCAATCCCCCTATGGAGTAGAGAGATCCTGCAAAAACCGAGGAAGTCTGGACAACTGCCATTTAACAAGAAAGCCGCCGAAGTGAACTATCGCTGTCACGCTGGTGATGAAAGACATCGACACCGCGTGCAACAAACAAATCTCACTGGCGGCCAAAAACTCAAACCTGGACACCAGCTCTTGACACCGGAACCGAGACAGGTACGCCGTGTCGAGAGCTCAATATCCAACATCAAAAGACCCTCGGGTAAGCCTCTACAAACCATTGACAAGCGATCGCTTTTGCTACATTGAATACAGCGGGACGCCGCTGTGCGTATGAACAGCCTGAATATTATTCAACGCAAACCCACAGGCTGCATACGCTTTCAAGCATTGCTACAACTGGCAAGTAAGGAGCTTTCTAAAATTACATAACATTATACTAACCGTATATGGGACTCTATACCTAACAACCAGTGAGCTTATACTGTGTGACTGACTATTCGCATTGAAAGTTTATATTGGGATCCATGCGCATATTGACTATAGTATTTGCATTATTTAATATATTTTTACCCATTTTTCATGATCATTTATAATTTTAAATTTAATCAATTTTATTGTCTATACCTAGTGTATTTTAACTTTTTTTCTGCATTTTATTTACCATTTTCTAAGATTTACTGTCATTTCTGCATTTTTACCATTTGTGTTAATAAAGATCCCTATACTTTGAGAGTGTGCCCCACTTTCATTATTTATTTATGCTATTTATCACATTCAGACTGGGTGTTGTCTGGTAAGTGGGTGCACCTCTGTGTGGTTTTTTCACCTCATTTTAGTGCGACATTCCTTGTTTGATTCTATAATATCAGTTGCTGTGGTCACTTGCCACAATACAGCAGGTGGTATGCGTCATCGTCTTTGTCCAAAACGATGAACGCACATCCTAAGATCCCACACCGGTCCCCGGCACGTCAGTGTCGTTGGCCCCATGGGATCAAACCCGGCTTCTTTAAGCAACTACGAGGGTACTCCTCATTATAACAGAGCGCTATCCACATAAGGATAATCTATACAGAACTAGATCCATTCCCCTATTAATGCATATTACACCTGGATGGAACAGACGTTTGGACTGCACAAGAAAATATAAAATCGTATGAATCAAACTAGATTAGCAGATCAAAAAATAAATAATTTATTCTGGGGCTTGTCATCCACTGTCAGGTTCATCCATCTTCCACAGTACCTTCGGCATCGCATTTGTCTAAAAAGACAGTAAGAAATGTGTTAGTGACAATGTGAAATGAATCGTGTTAATAAATTTAAAAAAATAAAAAAATAAAACCAATGTTTCTGTACTATACATAGGATTGTACACAAAGGTCATACAGGTTACATCAGGGCAAACTGCTATCCTTACGTAATCCCTCCATATCTGTAATCAATGTTTAAGCCTACAGGGTAAAGGCTTTTTAATGTTTGGATCCACTGCATTTCTTTTTTCTTTAGTAACGCTATCCGGTCCCCACCTCTCCGTGGCATTGGAACATGGTCTATGACCCAACACTTAAGGTCTTTCTCCTTATGTTTAAATAGCCCAAAATGTCTTGGGACTGGTAGGTCCTTACGGCCTTTCCTGATTGAATGACGATGGTTGTTTAGTCTAGTTTTCAAATCTGTGGATGTTTCTCCTACATATAGTATATCACATGGACAAGATAACACATAAATAACAAATGAGGTATCGCAAGTAAGATGGAATTTAATGGGAAATACTTGTCCTGTCTTGGGGTGTACAAATGCCCTAGATCTCTGGATCAACCCGCAGTTGACACAATGGAGACACGGGTAACACCCCGTGCCCAATGGTGCCAATGTGGTCTGTATCGTCCTGGTTTTTGGACCCAAATCGGCCCTCACTAGTTGGTCTCTAATATTGCGAGGTCGACGATAAGCGCACATGGGAGGAGTTAGGAACTCGGGTATCTTTTGGAGACAACTTCCCAATATGGGCCAATGTCTCTTTATGATTTTACTGATGGAGTCACTATGCTCTGTGTACGTGGAGACAAACGTAATTCTCTCTGGTCTATCTTTGTTGGCCTTGCCTCGCATTACAGTGTCACGGTCCATAGCCAGCACTCTCTGTTTTTGCTCAATAAGTAATTTGTTGGGATAACCCCGTTGTTTGAATTTAGAGACCATGCTGTCTACCGTCTGCTCTAAAGTATCATTATTATCCACAATGCGTTTAGCTCTTAAAAACTGTGAGTGGGGGAGATGTTTCACCATACTACGTGGGTGGCAGCTTTCATATCTTAATATCATGTTCCTATCAGTGGGTTTCGTATATAATGATGTGGTAAGCTTGCCTTCAGAAATCTCCACATTGGTGTCAAGGAACTGGACTGAGATGTTGGAATGTGTCAAAGTAAATTGTAATTCACCATCAATCCCATTAAGGTAATGGTGAAAGTCAAACAATTGTTCCTCAGTACCGGTCCAGATGAGGAAGATGTCGTCTATGTACCGCCACCAGCCCAGAAGATACTGGGCATGGTGGGACCCATAGACGACATCTTCCTCATAATGGCGCATGAATATGTTGGCGTACGTTGGGGCCACATTGGACCCCATCGCCACGCCGCGTTTTTGGATGTAAAATGTATCCTGAAAAAGAAAATAATTGTATTCCAATACTATCCTCAAGAGTGATATGATAAATGAGCTCGCCTCAGGCGTCATGGATGACATATCCAACATATTTTGTACCGCCATGATGCCCTTGTAATGGTTGATAGAGGTGTATAATGACACCACATCAAATGATGCCAGAATGATCTCATTAGTCATATCAAGTTTCACAGAGTTAAGCCTATTCAAAAAATCGGATGTGTCCCTAATATAGGATCGTCCCCCTGTAGAAAAGTTACGTAATACTCTGTCTAAAAAGATGGATATGGGACAGAACACTGAATCAGTGCCTGAAACAATGGGGCGCCCGGGTGGGTCCACCATTGTTTTATGCACTTTCGGCAGGACATAGATCACCGGAGTGATGGGGTGGGAGACCGTAAGGTATTCCCTCAGACCCTAATCTATGATGCCCGCTTGTGTTGCATCTGCCAAACATTCATCAATTAAACGCATGATATTAAACTTGGGATCACAAGATATCTCACAGTATACATTCGCATCACTGAGTTGTCTTAAAATCTCCTTGGTATATTTGGAGGTATCAAGTACTACAACGGCACCGCCTTTGTCGGCCGGTTTTATAGTGAGCTCAGTATCACTCTTCAATTCAGTCAATGCATGTATCTCAGCCGCAGTGAGATTGGGAAACCTGAAGCTCTCATTGGACAGAAGAGCTCTCAGGGCACCAACCTCATTTTTTACCGCCGAGATATATGCATCAACAGCTGGTTCATTTACATTTGGATTAAAAAAGCTTTTCTTTGACAGATTAAACATCCTGCATGTGAATTCACTGGACCTTGTTGTCTGCTCACCACCCTTCCCCTGAAACCATACTTTGAGCTTAATAGAGCGAAAGAAATTACATAGATCAGACTCAACATCTAACCAATTGATCTTTGCATTGGGACAAAAAGATAAACCTTTTGATAAAACAGAAACCTGTGCAGGTGTCAACAATTTAGAAGAGAGGTTAATTACCGCTATTTCTTCTTTTTCTGTATTTGTGTCCTGGTTTTCATATTGCGGCTTTTGTTGGTCTCCTCTGTGACGGCGACCGCCTCTTCTAATTCGCTTCCTCTTGTAGTAGTGGAATCCGTTCTGCTCCCTAAAAAAACTTCTGGCTCCCCTTTATGTGTCTGGATATTTTTTCTCACTTTTTTGTTATCCCTTATGTTACCAAACGGAGGATTAACAGGTTGCCAGCTGTAGATATAACCCTTCTTGTAGTCTTCAATATCGCGTGCCCATTTACTCCTTTTTCCATCTTCAAGCTCAATCTGTAGTTGTTGAAGTTGTCCCTTTAGATTTTCTTTGAGTTCAACAACTGCATCAACTGTCATGTGTGCACAGAGTTGCTGTTCAATGTGTGCCATATCTATGGTCAATGCTGCAACTTCCTCTTGCAAAAATTCAATGTTTAATAGTATAAAGTCCATGGAATATTTATTGGACAGAGTTTCAAAGCGTTTGCAGTAAGGATCACTATGTGAGAACAGATTAGGGCGGAGATGAGACCGCATACCTCTCGGAATGCGTTGTTCTTTATAATAGTGTCCAAGAGTCGTCATGTGCAGCTTTAGCGATAGTATCCTTCTTGACTGATTTTCGTATTTTCTCTTAAGTTCCTTTAACGATGGGGTGGTGAGGAAAGCAGCATCTCCCTCGATGCCTCCAATAATACGCTCTGCGTCCTCCTGTGTATAGACATAGCCACTGGGTGCATCAGGTTGTGTCATGTTGGTAGATCAAATCCAACCAAAAAACATTTCCAATATTATTTATTATATATTTTTATTCATCATATACATATATATATATATATATATATATATATATATATCACGACCATGGTCATGGCCGTGACTCCTGGAACCGCATGCAGTTGCCTGTGGTCTTGTCTTGTGGTCAATCACAGGTGAGGGCTGAAGTATGCAGCCTCACGTGTGGTTGCCGCCAGCAACATGATGTATTTGGCAGTATAGCAGCCTGAGCTGTTGCTAGGCAGCTTGCTGTCAAGTGCATGCGGTTGCACCAGGCAACCTGTCTTTGTATGTGTGCACTTTCCCTTTAAGTGGCTTCACTACCCTGTCTGGTGTTGGAAGGGTTAATTCCCTTTCCAGTGTGTGTCTGTGTGGGTGTGGCTACTTGGGCTATTTAGCTTCAGTCGAGACCTGAAGCTGAGGGGTACTCCAGCCTTGTGGTAAGCTGGAGTCATCCTCCTGGTTTTATACCATCTGCCAGTGAGGGCCACCCTTGTGGTCATAAAAGTTATTTGTGATGTTTATTTTATGTTCTTGTGATGTCTTATCTTATTGCAGCTATGGATCTGGGTTCCTGTGTGTTTATGTGTGTGTGCTGTGTCCTTTATGTTTGGTGTGGACAACAGCATGTGAGCACGGGATCCAGTCAGTGTGTCTGTGGCAGGTAGGTGTGGAAGTGGTTTCACTCACCTGCCATATCCATAAGCTGTTTATGTTTCCCCTTCCTTGCAGTTTGGCCAGTTTAGACTCCTGTTCCCCGTGTCTAGGAGGAACAGGTTGTCTTACCCAGCTCCTAGCTCAGGAATCTGCTGAGGGCTAGTAGGGACCCGAGGTTCCTCAGTATGAGCCCTCCTACCATCAGTATGAGCCCTCCTACCAGCTAGGAGTCAGGGTCAGAGTTAGGGACGCTGTAGGAGGTGACCTGCTCCCTAATTCTGTTGTCTTGGCCAAGCAGCTTCCACATATGTGTAACATCGCACGGCTGAGGGTTTCCCCCATCTCAGTCGTGACAATATATATATATATTTATTTCGATTTTATATTTATATTCATCATTCCTTATTGTATTTTATATATATATATATATATATATATATATATATACATATACATTATAATTTTTTTCCCCTTTCTTTCATTATATATTTTATATTTTTATATTCTTGTCTATTCTATTGTCCATTCTATTTGTATATCAGGGTTTCAGATCAGGTATCTTATCCCCCGCTATGTATATGTATATACTTGACCTTATGTTTCTATATACCGATCAATTTTTATGTATTTGTATGTATATCTATTGCCTGCTACCATCTACAGCATGCAAAATGATTTACATATCACCTTTTCCCAGCTTGATCCCAGTCATGTGACCAATATCACATGACAACACAGGCAGTGCCTAACACACCCACCGGCCTCTCTGTGCTGCCAGATAGAGACATGCGCATGGAACCATCAGTAAGCCCCGCGCACCCAACATGCGTTCCACCAAGCGTTCCGCGGGGAGGAAGTACATCGGATTGCTCCATCCCTCCGCAATAGTATTTGTCCTCTGTCACGTCCCCATAGCCCGCACATTCAACTACTAGCGCTCCACTAGGGTAATCCACTTGCCATCAGATTATACCCTAACTTTAATATACCGCACTTTATTATTACTTGTCTTATATGATCACTTCATTTCCGCCCTTTGGAACGCAGTCTGCTTTCCACCGACTGGAAATGACACCCCACCACTTCCGGTTTTGGATTTTTTTGCGCCAAATTTGTAATTGATCTGTGTATTTATAGACCTGACATGCCAACAGTACCACTATATTTTACTTGCTGCTGATGAAGAGGAAACCTTGATCCCCGAAATGTGTTGAGCCATATATTGTACATTAAAGGTGATTTGATCAGAAGCGCTGTGCCTCGCTGCCATCATTCACTGAGATTCTACACACGATTCTGGCCAAGGGGGATCCGTCACAGGTGTCATGTGTGTTTATCCTGCTGACGACCCCCCAGTGAAGTAAGTGCCTCACTGGATGTTTCCCATCCATTTTATCTCATGCTTTTATCTCTTGTTTTTAACCTCGTGTTTTTAATCTCCTGCTGTTACTGTTGCTGGAAGTGACCATTGGCTGTCTGTTTTAATCTTCCCCCACCGAGACATTACATTCTCCACCCACTCTCTGCTTGGATTGGCGCTTTCGTACGTTTCTTCATTTCCCTTGGTCAATTGAACTCCTTTCAATTGACTTTCTCCCCTGTGTATCTCATTTTTGCATAGAGTGCCTTCATTGGACACTTCTTTACCTGCCTTTCTTGCGCTACTCAGACCTACTGTACCACCACTGTCGAAGCCTACGTTCACACACTCTGGGGATTTTTCCAGATCCATGAGTGGTTGAATTAACTTCCCCTTTTTTTCCCTTTTTTTCTTCCTATTTCATTCTTTCCCCCTGTCACCATCTTAGGGATTTTAGGGAATCTTCAGCCTTAGGCACGGAGGCATATTTATTCCCACCTCTAGAGTCTGAATGTGGGCACAGAAGTCTAGTGAGAGCTGGTAGGGATTTGTAAGGAGGTGACCTTTATCCCCAGCTTCTGGCCTAGACACTTGTTTGTGGATTTCTGTTGTATCTTGTATCCTGTCCAGCGTTACACCTTTTATGCAGTACAGTGTCAAATGCTTTGGAGAAGTCTAGAGATACAACATCCATTGATTCCCCTCTGTCAAGTCTAGAACTTATCTCCTCATAGAAACGTATTAAATTAGTTTGACATGACCGATCCCTCATGAAGCCATGCTGATATTATGTAATTAGCTTGTTTTCATTAAGATCCTCCAAGATAGCATATCTTAGAAAACCTTCAAACAGTTTACCCACAACATATGTTAAACTTAAAGGATAACTGTCACACTTAGACCCTAATTTCAATTTTCATATATGTAGTTACTAATAACATGATATTCCAGAATCAGTTACTATTAGACTGACTTACCCCATATTTAATAAGATTCAGCCCTTAGCAAGGGCTACTACTGTCCCCGACTTCACAAGATCCGGCGCATACCCAATACAATCCTATGGGCATCGGCCTCCGTCTCATGCGCTGAAGATGAGACGGAGGCCGATGCCCATAAGGATTGTATTGGGCATGCGCCAGATCTTGTGAAGTCGGGGACAGTAGTAGCCGCCCAGCGAAGTGAATATGGATGAGCTGGGTGGCGCTTCAAAACGGCAGTTGGGGGAGGCTGGCTGGGCGCAAGTTGAGATGAAACGCCGCTCCTTGGGCAGATTGAAGATGCTTCAACCAGGTTATAAAACTTCAGTTTTCTGTATTTATAAGGTGGACAGGGGGGATACTTAGATGACTTTAATACACTTTATAAGACCTGTACTGTGATATATATATACCTAAATATGCTTATTGGGCCTGTCAGTGTCCCTTTAATGTCCTATAGTTTCTGGGTTCTGTTTTTGCACCCTTTTTGAATATTGGCACCAGATTTGCTAGTCTCCAATCCCGTGGAACACTCCCTGTCAGTATAGAGTCTGTAAATATCAGAAATAAGGGTCTGGTTATGACATTACTTAATTCTCTTAGTATACGGGGTGTATGCCATCTGGCCCTGGTGATTTGTCTATTTTAATCTTTTTAAGTCGCTGTTGTACTTCTTCCTGGGTCAGACAGGGCACTTTTAATGGGTAATTTACTTTTACATTCTGCATTTCACCTGACAGTTTATTTTCCTCAGTGAATACAGTGGGGGAAAAATATTTAATAACTTTGCTTTCTCCTCATTGCTCTCTGCAACTCCCCCCTCATTGCTCTGTAGAGGGCCGACACCTTCAGATTTATACTTTTTACCATTTATATAATTGAAGAACATTTTAGGGTTAGTTTTGCTCTCTTTGGCAATTAATCTCTCGGTCTCTAGTTTGGCCGCTTTTATTTGTTTTTTACATATTCAATTTTTTTCCTTATAGTTTTTCAGTGCTTTCTCGCAACCATTTTAGTGATTTAAATGCTTTCTTTTGTCATTTATTGCCTTCTTTACAGTTATATTTATCCACATTGGTTTCTTCTCTTCCCTTAACCTTTTATTCCCATAAGATATGTACCTCTCACAATTAGATTTTAGGATGCTTTTAAAAATATCCCATTTAGTGACTGTATTTTTATTTTTGAGGACTTTGTCCCAGTTAGTTAGGCCTATGGCCTCTCTTAGTTGGCTAAAGTTAGCTTTTTTGAAGTTTAGTATTTTTGTTCCTCCCTGTAGAAACTCTTGTTTAAAGGATGATTGGATGGTTATTAATTTATGGTCATTATTTCGTAGGTGTCCCCCAACCTGCACATCTGTTGTTCTGTCAGGTCTATTGGTTAAAATACTAAGTCCAGTATGGCTGTCCCTCTAGTCGGGTCCTGGACCAGTTGGGGAAGGTAATTGTCTTTGGTTATTGCCAAGAAGCTGTTTCCTTTATGAGATATACAGCTTTCAGTTTCCCAGTCTATATCTGGGTAGTAGTATTGAGCGCGAATATTAATCGCGAATATCGCAACTTCGCTAATTCGCGAATATTGCGAATATAGTGCTATCCCTGTGGGTTAGAAAATACCATCAGATCTGAGTTTTCCCTGAGATCGTGAAAACTCAGATCCGATGGTATATTCTAACCCACAGGCGTTCCCATGGTGACGGGGACGCTTGTCAGGGAGGACTGGTGACAGGGCGAATATATAGGAATATATTAGCTATATTGCTATAACTTTCTTTTTTAGAATATTAGTCATATTCGCCATATTCTAAAACATGAAGTTTTAGCAATATAGCGAATATTCATAAGATACACATATAGACTGCAATTTAACTAATATAGTGCTATAGTATTTTTTTTTAATACTGTACATTTTTGCCAAATCTGACCTTCAGAAGAGACAAAAAAAATTAGACTATAAAAAAGATTATAGCACTATATTAGCTAAATTGCAGTCTATATGTGTATTTCACGAATATTCGCTATATTGCTATAACTTTGTGTTTTAGAATATGACGAATATGATGAATTTTCAAAAAAACGAAGTTATAGCAATATGGTGAATATATTCGTTATTTAGAATATTCATCTTTTTTGTTTTTTCAATCTGTACTGTTATTCCACTTTGGCATACTCCTCCCCGACAAGCATCCCTGTCTCCATGGGAATGCCTGTAGGTTAGAATATACCATCGGATCTGAGTTTTCACGATCTCAGGGAAAACTCAGATCTGATGGTATTTTCTAACCCACAGGCGTTCCCATGGTGACAGGGACGCTTGTCGGGGAGGAGTATGCGAACAACTGTACAGATTGGAAAAAAAAAATTGAATATTCTTAATAACGAATATATTCCCTAGCTATAGCCAAC
The DNA here is from genome assembly GCF_014858855.1 of Bufo gargarizans. Classification (NCBI taxonomy): domain Eukaryota; kingdom Metazoa; phylum Chordata; class Amphibia; order Anura; family Bufonidae; genus Bufo; species Bufo gargarizans. The sequence goes on along the minus strand of NC_058086.1, from coordinate 78,686,666 downwards.
CAATAGGAAAGTTTCGCTATACAGTTAAAAGAAAATCGCAATACGCGAATAATTAAATTGCATATTATTGTCGATAAATAGAATAATGATAAATATTCGATTTCGACGAATATAAGACGAAATATCGCGAAATCGAGTATGGCACCTCCCGCTTATCACTACTGGGTAGCTGAAGTCCCCCATAATAACCAGCTCATAATGATTGTCAGCCTTGTCTATCTCTGTCGCCACCAGACATCTGAGAAGCTCTGACAGACGTTCTTTAGAACCTCCTCCTTGAGGTTCCTTTTGTTTTGCTTTCATTTCTCACATCGTTAGCCTCTCTCAGCTGTCATGTAGTTGCACTGATTGCATCCCTTTAAATCCCTTCCCATACTGCATCACTTTGCGGTTTATACAACTTCCTGGAGTGTGTGCATGCTGGATGCTACTACTGGGTCTTCTACAGATAAGTTTTGTTCATTCATTTGTGTTTTCCTGTTTGCTGGATCCCAGGTGACCCTGACTCCCTCCATATCAAGTGTAGGGAGCCGGTGGTCGTGTCCCCTCACTATTATAGGGTGTTCAGGTGTTATACAGTCGAGGAACGAGGATATGCAATCATCTACCATTGAGATTTTTGCATAGGCTGAGCAGTTAGGGAGAGAGCCAGGTCTGTTGCAGGGCTCTCCCTTTGGTTCCTTAGTTTTGGATCCAGTCAGTCGGATCTTCATTTTGTGTCTTCTAGTTTTCTGTACACCTTCCGCGACATTATAAACCGCCAAAACCGTCTCAAGCATGGATCCGGTTTTAATTTTGACTGAACACATGCAGGGTCTTTCATTGGAGGTAGCAGATCTCCGTAAAACTGTTTCTCAAGCTGCCTAAGTCTCGTTTATACAATCTCTCCCAACCTGAAAGGGTCGCTATGCGTGCTTATATCTCTGAGAGTCTGATAAAGGGACACATACGACCCTCGAAGTCACCAGTTGCCGCTGTTTTTTTCTTTGTTAAGAAAAAAGATGGTTCTTTAAGACCATGTCTGGATTTCAGGGAGCTGAACAGTATCACAATTCGTGACCCTTATCCGCTTCCTCTGATCCCGGATCTGTTTAAGCAGATTGTTGGGGCTAAAGTTTTTTCCAAGTTGGATCTAAGAGGGGCATACAACCTGGTCAGGGTCAGAGAAGGAGACGAATGGAAGACGGCCTTCAATACCCCTGAGGGCCATTTTGAGAATTTGGTTATGCCTTTTGGTTTGATGAATGCTCCAGCTGTCTTTCAGCATTTTGTGAACAGCATTTTTTATCATTTAATGGGGAAATTTGTATTAGTGTATCTAGATGACATTTTGATTTTTCTCCTGATTTCAAAACTCATAAGAAACACTTACTTCAGGTCTTGCTCATCCTGCGGGAGAATAAATTGTACGCTAAACTGGAAAAATGTGTGTTTGCGGTTCCAGAAATTCAATTTCTGGGGTTTCTTCTCTCTTCTGCTTCTGGTTTTCGCATAGACCCCGAGAAGGTCCGCGCTGTGCTTGAGTGGGAGCTTCCTGAGAATCAGAAGGCGCTGATGCGTTTTTTGGGTTTTGCCATTATTACAGGAAGTTTATTTTGAATTATTCCTCTTTAAGCCACTCACTGATATGACTAGAAAGGGGTAGATTTTTCCTCCTGGTCGGTAGAGGCGCGTAAGGCCTTTTCTAATATCAAGGAGAGTTTTGCTTCCGCTCCCATCTTGGTACAATCTGATATTTCTCTACCCTTTATAGTTGAAGTTGATGCTTCTGAGGTGGGTGTGGGTGCGGTCTTGTCTCAGGGTCCCTCTCCTGCCAAATTGCGACCGTTTGCCTTTTTCTCGAAGAAACTCTCCTCCGCAGAGAGAAATTACGATGTGGGAGTTAGGGAGTTGTTGGCCATCAAGTTAGCTTTTGAGGAATGGCGCCGTTGTCTAGAGGGAGCCAGACACCCTATTACCGTGTTTAGTGACTATAAGAATCTGGCCTACTTGGAGTCAGCCAAGCATCTGAACCCGAGACAGGTCAGATGGTCTTTGTCCTTTTCAAGGTTTAATTTTGTTGTCACGTTCCGCCCTGGGGTTAAGAATGTGAAGGCGGATGCCCTGTCACGTTGTTTTCTGGGAGGTGGGAATTTTGAAGACCCGGGTCCCATTTTGGCTGAAGGTGTGGTGGTCTCTGCTCTTTATCCTGAATTGGAGGCAGAGGTTAAGGTAGCCCAGTCAGAGGCTCCTGATCTTTGTCCTCCTGGGAGGTTGTTTGTGCCTCTCGCTTTAAGACACAAGATTTTTAAGGAGCACCACGATACTGTCCTTGCTGGGCACTCGGGGGCAAGAGCCACAATGGATCTCATCGCTCAGGGATTCTGGTGGCCGTTGTTTTGTAAGTCGGTTGAGTGTTTTGTGGCAGCCTGTGAGACCTGCGCTCGTGCCAAAGTCCCTCATTCACGGCCATCAGGTCCTCTCCTTCGTTACCCATTCCTTCCCGTCCTTGGACACATCTGTCCATGGACTTCATTACGGACCTGCTTTGTTTTAGCAAAATGGTGCATTTCATTCCTTTTCCTGGCTTGCCCAATGCTAAGACGCTGGCGCGGGCATTTATTGATCACATTGTGAAATTGCATGGTATTCCGTCAGACATAGTCTCTGATAGGGGCACACAGTTTGTTTCCAGATTCTGGAAGGCTTTCTGTTCTTGCTTGGGGGTTCGGTTGTCATTCTCTTCTGCTTTCCACCCGCAGTCGAATGACCAGACAGGGCACGTCAATCAGAATCTGGAGACATATCTGCGCTGTTTTGTGGCGGAGAATCAGGAGGATTGGTGTTCTTTTTTGTCCCTTGCTGAGTTTGCTTTAAATAACCGTCGTCAGGAGTCCTCTGATAAGTCACCATTTTTTGGTGCATATGGGTTTCATCCGCAGTTTGGGACTTTCTCGGGAGAGGGGTCTTCTGGTTTACCCGATGAGGACAGATTCTCTTCGTCTTTGTCATCTATTTGGCAAAAGATTCAGGATAATCTAAAGAGCATAAGTGAGAGATATAAGCGTGTGGCGGATAAGAGACGTGTGCCTGGTCCGGACCTGAATGTTGGTGATCTGGTGTGGTTGTCTACTAAGAATATCAAATTGAAGGTTCCCTCCTGGAAGTTGGGTCCTAAGTTTATTGGGCCTTACAAAATCTTGTCCGTCATCAATCCTGTTGCCTACCGTCTTGATCTTCCTCAGACTTGGAAGATCCATAATGTTTTTCATAAGTCCTTATTAAAACCTTATGTCCAACCCATTGTACCCTCGTCTTTGCCTCCTCCTCCGATTTGTGGTTGATGGTAATCTTGAATTTCAGAATCTAGGATTGTGGATTCTTGTGTTGTCTGCCGTTCTCTCCAGTACCTCGTTCTTTGGGAGGGTTATGGTCCTGAGGAGAGGATGTGGGTCCCAGTGACGGACATTAAGGCCACTCGTCTCATCAGGGCTTTCCACAGGTCCCATCCTGAGAAGGTGGGCTCTGAGTATCCGGAGTCCACTCGTAGAAGGAGGGGTACTGTCACCACCAGACATCTGAGAAGCTCTGACAGACGTTCTTCAGAACCTCCTCCTTGAGGTTCCTTTTGTTTTGCTTTTGTTTTCTCAGCTCGTTAGCCTCTCTCAGCTGTCATGTAGTTGCACTGATTGCATCCCTTTAAATCTCTTCCCATACTGCATCACTTTGCGGTTCATACAACTTCCTGGAGTGTGTGCATGCTGGATGCTACTACTGAGTCTTCTACAGATAAGTTTTGTTCATTCATTTGTGTTTTCCTGTTTGCTGGATCCCAGGTGACCCTGACTCCCTCCGTATCAAGTGTAGGGAGCCGGTGGTCGTGTCCCCTCACTATTATAGGGTAATCAGGTGTTATACAGTCGAGGAACGAGGATATGCGATCATCTACCATTGAGATTTTTGCATAGGCTGAGCAGTTAGGGAGAGAGCCAGGTCTGTTGCAGGGCTCTCTCTTTGGTTCCTTAGTTTTGGATCCAGCCAGTCGGATCTTCATTTTGTGTCTTCTAGTTTTCTGTACACCTTCCGTGACAATCCCGTTTAGTATATTAGGTGGTTTATAATAAACTCCTATTAGTAATTTATTATTATTTTTGCCTCCATGAATTTCTACGCACAGTGACTCCACATGTTCATGTCCCTCACTTCTATATATCTTCTCGGACTGTGGGCTTTAGACAGGACTTTACATAAAGGCAGACCCCTCCCCCTCTCCGGTTTTGACGATCTTTTCTATATAGACTGTAACCTTGTACATTAACTGCCCAGTCATAGCTATCATCCAGCAATGTCTCAGTTATTCCCACTATGTCATAGTCCTCCTCACACATCACTAATTTCAGTTCACCAGTTTTATTAGTCAGGCTTCTGACATTAGTATACATACAATTAAGAGGTTTATATTTTTTTACCCTACACCTTTCCTTCTGAACTGTTCTAGTCCCTCCTTCCATTCCTCCCCCAGTCCCACTACCTTGCCCCCTGTCTCTATCTTCCCATCCTAGTTTAAACACTCCTCCAACCTTCTAGCTATCTTTCTCCCCAACACAGCTGCCCCTTCCCCATTGAGGTGCAGCCCATCCCTACGATAGAGCCTGTAACTGACAGAGAAGTCAGTCCAGTTCTCCAGGAACCCAAATCCTCCTTCCTTTCAATTATGGAACACATACTAATGAGGATTACACAATGAAAGCAAAAAATACAATATAATGCAGTAATAAGAAACTGATTTACTGCAGTCCCCCACTGAAGTCCCTGAATCTGAAGTCACTTAATCTAAAGTCGCACACTTATACAAAAACACACTTAAATCAAACACGCGACGCGCAAACTAGCGTTATATTCCTGCTTATATAAATGGAGCTCTCAGTTCTGACAACAAAATCCATATACAAACTGAAAGCTTTTTTTTTCCGGATCCGTTCATCCGGTATTTTTTTTTTCAAAGATCAAAAGAGAAACCTGCTCCTCATATATCCCAGGCATGCACAGACCGGAAAACCTTATCCGGCGATGCAGCAATTTCCGGAACACTTGGTATCATATCCTGCATTAATACATCTCTATGGAACTTAATGCCGAATCCGGCAAGTGTAGTATTGTTCTGGGATTTTGGCCAGAAAAAATACCGCAGCATGCTGCAGTATTTTGTCCAGTCAAATACTGTACAAGGGACGGATAGGAAGACATCCTGATGTACCTAAGGGTGCCTTCACACTAGCAGGGCCGTCTTTAACAAGTGGCAAAAGGTGCAGCTGCCCCAGGCACAGTTGCTCCTGGGGGGCAAAAGGCAACTGCCTCTTGAAACCTGCTGGCCACTGCCTCGAGTGTCAGGCTGTCAGCTACACAGGGGGGTGCTGCCATGCCTGCCGGCACTCCAGGCAGTGAACTGTGAGAGCTGTGATTCTTTTAGGAGAAAGGACCTTAGATGACATCATCACCATGTGACCAGTAACCTAGCAATATTACTGATCACATGGCTATGAGGTAATCAAAGGTCCTTTCTACCAGGAGTGTTGCTGCAGGAGAAGTTTGCCTTAACTGTGTAGCTTTTTTTGTGAAGATTACATCAGGAAAAGGTGACGGGGGGTGTTATGCCATTGAACTGTAAGCTACTGTATACTGTGGGGGGCTGTATACTGTGGTGTGCTATACTGCTCTACGATATACTATGTGGTGTTGTATACTGTGGGGTGCTGTATACTGTATAGAATAAACTCCAGTAGATCAATAGAAGTTCTTGCTTGGTGATTTTTATTCAATGTGCGGCTTTTTCAAACTAAGGCTACTTTCACACTAGCGTTCGTCGGTCCGCTCGTGAGCTCCGTTTGATGGGGCTCACGAGCGGACCCGAACGCTTCCGTCCAGCCCTGATGCAGTCTGAATGGATGCGGATCCGCTCAGACTGCATCAGTCTGGCGGCGTTCAGCCTCCGCTCCGCTCGCCTCCGCACGGACAGGCGGACAGCTGAACGCTGCTTGCAGCGTTCGGGTGTCCGCCTGGCCGTGCGGAGGCGTGTGGATCCGTCCAGACTTACAATGTAAGTCAATGGGGACGGATCCGTTTGAAGATGCCACAACATGGCTCAATCTTCAAGCGGATCCGTCCCCCATTGACTTTACATTGAAAGTCTGGACGTATCCGTACGAGGCTATTTTCACACTTAGCTTTTATATGCTAATATAATGCAGACGGATCCGTTCTGAACGGAGCCTCCGTCTGCATTATTATGATCGGATCCGTTCAGAACGGATCCGATCGAACGCTAGTGTGAAAGTAGCCTAAAGCACAAACAGAAAATGACATACAATTAGTATCAAAGGTAAGTATATACATCAACATTAAGGTCTCCTATATCATAATCACATAAATTGCACAGATCAGTATGCCACAAAGGCTGACATATTTATCTGTAGAGTGGTATGCGGAATTACTTGTATTTGTTTAGCATATTCTCCTTTTCCATTTTTCCTTCTATGCATGGTGACATAGATAACATGATTAAAAAGTAAATCAAAAAATTAATCAAAGGATTCATCAAAAAGCTCCACGAGGACAGCGGTCCAAGCCAACTCAGTAGGTCACCCAAGTTATTTGGAACCAGGGTCCAGGAAGGTATATCCTTGAGAAATCTGTATATAACAGTTAAGGCAGTGCTGTGCTATCAGTAGCATTAGGATACAGCTCCAGTGGTCTAATGTTATAGATATCATACTGTTAATGCATCCTGAATCATTTATACTTCAGTAGGTGGAATGTAGCCATACCTGGTGCCGCTCTGAGGTAAAGAGAAAAAGATGGCAGGATAAGTTATGTGCAACAGCACAGAGGGAAGACGCCATACCACACTGGTTCGGTCAGCGTCTTTTGAAATTGTGCGTGCTTGTATCTCCGGCCAGTGCGCATGCGCGAGGTCCCTGTGTGTCAAGTGTGTTCCAGACCTCGTTTTGAGATCTGACAAGCAAAAGTACCGTAGTTGCGATTGAAGTCTTGCAGGACTACGTGAGTTCCCACTATGTGTGTGTTAAAAAGAGCTTATCACTGTCAGGTATAGTGATAGGAGGGAGGAGGGCATATTGGGGGAAAGGGGAGGAAATATGAAGATGGGGAACAATACACAGGGGCTGGGAAGTAAAAGTGACAGATAATAAAAGAGGATGAAAGAAGGAGGAGAAAAAAGATATGGCTAACAATTAATTAAAGGATACAGAGTCCATGATGGCACCAGGCAAGCTCCATATTCTATGGGATCTAAAATAAATGATAGCATGTGATTATTAGAGATTCGCGAACGCAAATTTCTGCAAATGTTCGGCGAACGGGCGAATCGGGTGAACCGCCATTGACTTCAATAGGCAGGCGAATTTAAAAACCCACAGGGACTCTTTCTAGACACAGTAGCGATGGAAAAGTTGTTTCAAGGGGACTAACACCTGGACTGTTGCATGCCGGAGGGGGATCCACGGCAAAACTCCCATGGAAAATTACATAGTTGACGCAGAGTTGGATTTTAATCCATAAAGGGCATAAATCACCTAACAATCCAATTTTTTTTTGAACAACGTGGTTTAAAACATCCAGTGTGTGTATACGATCAGGTATGATGTTGTATCGATCAGGTAGTGTAAGGGTTACGCCCGCTTCACAGACATTGACAGACCAAACTCCCCTTTTAATGCACCGCAAACAACCGCAAACAGTCGATTTGCCCAACCGCAAACTTCCCATTTGCACAAGGTTGGATGCCAAGCTAGCCATGTCCCGTTGATGTCATTGAAGGTTTCTTCCTCCACCCAGCCACGTACAACACCAAGGGTCCCCGAAAGGTGAATTGAATTGATTTTTCGAACGGGGAGAATCCACGCCACGGTCACTGCGTCTGCGCTGTGCAATTTACTGTCACACCCGATATGAGTGGTATTTTCTGTAGTACTATTCTCATCAGTTTAATCCCTGTAACGTGACGTCCCCAATCTGGGGTCCATTTATTAAATGGATTTTTCAAACGGGAAGATGGTTAAAAAAACGCTGTCTCCCTCCACTTTGTTTGAATCCACGCCACGGTCACTGCGACTGTGCCGTGCAATTTACTGTCACACCCGATATGAGTGGTATTTTATGTAGTACAAACCGGATTCCAAAAAAGTTGGGATACTATACAAATCGTGAATAAAAACTGAATGCAATGATGTGGAGGTGCCAACTTCTAATATTTTATTCAGAATAGAACATAAATCACGGAACAAAAGTTTAAACTGAGAAAATGTACCATTTTAAGGGAAAAATATGTTGAATCAGAATTTCATGGTGTCAACAAATCCCCAAAAATTTGGGACAAGGCCATTTTCACCACTGTGTGGCATCTCCCCTTCTTCTTACAACATTCAACAGACGCCTGAGGACCGAGGAGACCAGTTTCTCAAGTTTAGAAATAGGAATTCTCTCCCATTCTTGTCTAATACAGGCCTCTAACTGTTCAATCGTCTTGGGCCTTCTTTGTTGCACCTTCCTCTTTATGATGTGCCAAATGTTCTCAATAGGTGAAAGATCTGGACTGCAGACTGGCCATTTCAGTACCCAGATCCTTCTCCTACGCAGCCATGATGTTGTGATTGATGCAGAATGTGGTCTGGCATTATCTTGTTGAAAAATGCAGGGTCTTCCCTGAAAGAGATGACGTCTGGATGGGCATATGTTGTTCTAGAACCTGAATATGTTTTTCTGCATTGATGGTGCCTTTCCAGACATGCAAGCTGCCCATGCCACACGCACTCATGCAACCCCATACCATCAGAGATGCAGGCTTCTGAACTGAGCGTTGATAACAACTTGGGTCGTCCTTGCCCTCTTTGGTCCGGATGACATGGCGCCCCAGATTCCCAAAAAGAACTTCGAATCGTGACTCGTCTGACCACAGAACAGTCTTCCATTTTGCCACACTCCATTTTAAATGATCCCTGGCCCAGTGAAAACGCCTGAGCTTGTGGATCTTGCTTAGAAATGGCTTCTTCTTCGCACTGTAGAGTTTCAGCTGGCAACAGCGGATGGCACGGTGGATTGTGTTCACTGACAATGGTTTCTGGAAGTATTCCTGAGCCCATTCTGTGATTTCCTTTACAGTAGCATTCCTGTTTGTGGTGCAGTGTCGTTTAAGGGCCCGGAGATCACAGGCATCCAGTATGGTTTTATGGCCTTGACCCTTACGCACAGAGATTGTTCCAGATTCTCTGAATCTTTGGATGATGTTATGCACAGTTGATGATGATAGATGCAAAGTCTTTGCAATTGTTCGCTGGGTAACACCTTTCTGATATTGCTCCACTATCTTTCTGCGCAACATTGTGGGAATTGGCGATCCTCTACCCATCTTGGCTTCTAAGAGACACTGCCACTCTGAGAAGCTCTTTTTATACCCAATCATGTTGCCAATTGACCTAATTAGTGTTAATTGGTCTTCCAGCTCTTCGTTATGCTCAAATTTACTTTTTCCAGCCCCTTATTGCTACTTGTCCCAACTTTTTGGGGATTTGTTGACACTGTGAAAATTTGAATCAACGTATTTTTCCTTTAAAATGATACATTTACTCGGATTAAACGTTTGATCTGTCATCTACGTTCTATTACAAACCACATCATTGCATTCAGTTTTTATTCACAATTTGTTTAGTGTCCCAACTTTTTTGGAATCCGGTTTGTACTATTCTCATCAGTTTAATCCCTGTTACATGACGTCCCCAATCTGGGGTCCATTTATTAAATTGATTTTTTGAACGGGGAGATGGTTAAAAAAATGCTGGCTGCCTCCCCTGTGTTTGAACCCACGCCACGGTCACTGCGTCTGCGCCGTGCAATTTACTGTTACGCCTGATATGAGTGGTATTTTCTGTAGTACTATTCTCATCAGTTTAATTCCTGTTATGTGACGTCCCCAATCTGGGGTCCATTTATAAAATTTATTTTTTCGAACAGGGAGATGGTTAAAAAAAACGCTGGCTCCCTCCCCTTTGTTTGAATCCACGCCACAAAAAAAGAATTTAGTCCGGGTATCTTCGACTGCCTTAACAGTGACAGACCAATCTCCGATACACCAAACTGAATTGATTTTAGGAACCGGGGGATGAAAAAAGCAGCTTGGTCGGTCCTCTTACTCCCAAGTTGGGGCACTGCGCGTGCACGGAGCAATGTGCTGTGACACCCTATATGAGTGGTGTCTTAACTAGTACTATTCCTATCAGTTTAATCCCTGTCATGTTCCCTATCCGGGGACGTGTGTCGAATTGATTAATCATTGTCGAATTAACGACATCCTGAAATAATTTTGTTCTGAGCTCTGTACTTGCTTTCTATTGGAATTGATGGGGATTTTTTAAATTGTCTGCATTATTTCTAATAAACTATTAAGAGTCTTTATTATGATTTTTTTATTTAATGTATTAAAAACCCATACAACTTAAAAGAAAAAGAAAAGAAAAATAATGTTTTTTCTATGAAAAATTATCCAGCTGATCACTTTTAGTCTGATCATAATGAAGCAACGGCCTTATCTGGGGTGTGGCAACATTGCCAACACACTCATAGAGGTGATGATCGCTTCATTGTGATACGCAAGCCACTTCACCACAACAAGGTACCGATCACGAAGGGGAATTAACACATGTATGTGCCTTTTTTGTTTGTTTTGTTTTTGCAGCCACAGTGCAGCACTAGAGGCCAGATGTACACATGCCTGAAAAATTAGGTATTGTTGCAGCGGCCGGAAAAAATTGATGTTTTCCAGGCAGAAAGGTGACTAAAACATTGCGGCTTGAACCCTAGTTGGTGGCGGAGAATTCATGAAAGTCATCCGGTATGCAGACATTAAATTGAGCAGCATGGGAACCATTTTGAGGCCAAGGCATGTCATCAGGCCTTTTGTTAGTCAAACGTATCACCCACTGTCAGTCCCTTCGAGATCCATGCATCATTCATAAACACTTTTTTGACCGAGGAGACTTCTTTTGTCAGTGACAATACCTCCTGCTGCACTGAAGGTCCTTTCTGACAGGACACTTGAAGAGGGGCAGGCCAGAAGTTTTATCGCAAACTAGGATCGTTCAGGCTACAGGTCAAGCCTGCACACCCAGTAGTCAAGGGGTTCATCGCTCCTCAGATGTCACGAGGGTGTCAAGAGCCACGGCTGACTAGAGTATACCCGGGGTCAGGAAGTCTCTGCGGGTGGCTGCAAGCTCTATGTCTAAAGATCACGCTGTTTCTTAATGATAGTTTTCTGTGTTTGCCTTACTATCCTTTTTGTCTTACTCAGGGATCCGTAGCTTCTCCTCCTCAGCTTTTTCTTGTCTGTCACTCCTAATCTCCTTATATTCTCCTCTCTCACTTCTCTGGTTGCCAGATATAGAGCTTCCTGCCTGGACTTCTATACTGATCCACTGGAGCTGTGAATCCTGGTTGTTGTTCCAGAGTGTTACCCTCCGGATCCCTGTTGGGCTTTTTGTTGTCTTCTGTTGTCGCCCACCTGGGATTATATATTGTCTGTATTGTCTGTCCTCCCCTTGGTGTTTTCCTTTAGAGTTAGTGGTGCGGACTAGTGTTCCCACCGCCCTATTCACTATCTAGGGCTCATCTTAGGGAAAGCCAGGGTTTTAGGCACGCGATCGGCGTACGGGTGAGGAACCCGTCTAGGGACGTCAGGGCAGTCAGGTGCTAGCCTCAAGGTGAGATAGGGGTCACCACCTTTCCCTCTCCCTTGGACAGAGCCTTCCTTTTTCCCTCCCTTTGTGTCACGTATGTGATAGGCACGCCGGTCGTGATATCAGAGTGTCGATATCTGCAGTTAAGGCGAGGTAATCTGCTACTTGTCAGTCGAGTTGTTCTCTAAGGCTGGATCCCGAAGGGCTGTGGCGATGTGTAGGACTGAAAAAGCTCTGCATGTCCTCCATCAACAACACATCTGTAAAGCGTCCTGTCCTTGCCGCCGTGGTCGTGGTAGGAGGAGGATTACTTTCACCTCTTCCCCTGTTAGATTCCCGTTGTGCTGTGACATCCCCCTCATAAGCTGTGTAAAGCATATTTTTTAGTTTGGTTTTGAACTGCTGCATCCTTTCTGACTTTTGGTAATGTGGTAACATTTCTGCCACTTTCTGCTTATACCAGGGGTCTAGTAGCGTGGCCACCTAGTACAGGTCGTTCTCCTTCATCCTTTTAATACGAGGGTCCCTCAACAGACATGACAGCATGAAAGAACCCATTTGCACAAGGTTGGATGCTGAGCTACTCATTTCCAATACTTCGTCCTCACTAATGTCAGTGACGGTCTGTTCTTGCCCCCAGCCACGTACAACACCACGGGTCCCAGATAGGTGACAACAACAAGCACCCTGCGATGCCTGCTGTGGTTGGTATTCCTCCTCCTCAAAGCCCCATTCCTCCTCTGACTCCTCTTCCTCATACTTCTCTTCCAGCGTTGCTGCAGGTCCGGCAAGCGATGATGACAAGGCTGTTTCTGGTGGTGATGGTGACCACAACTCTTCCACTTCCTCTTCACGCTCATCTACAGCCTGATCCAGCACTCTTTGCAGGGCACGCTCCAGGAAGAAAACAAATGGGATGAGGTCGCTGATGCTGCCTTTGGTGCGACTGACTAGGTTTGTCACCTCCTCAAAAGGACGCATGATCCTACAGGCATTGCGCATGAGCGTCCAGTAACGTGGCAAAAAAATTCCCAGCTCCGCAGAGCCTGTCCTAGCACCCCGGTCATACAAATACTCGTTGACGGCTTTTTCTTGTTGGAGCAGGCGGTCGAACATTAGGAGTGTTGAATTCCAAAGTGTCGGGCTGACGCAAATCAAGCGCCTCACTGGCATGTTGTTTCGGCGCTGAATGTCTGAAAAGTGCGCCATGGCCGTATAGGAACACCTGAAATGGCCACACACCTTCCTGGCCTGCTTGAGGACGTCCTGTAAGCCTGGGTACTTAGACACAAAGCGTTGTACGATGAGATTCAACACATGTGCCATGCACAGCACATGTGACAACTTGCCCAAATTCTATGCCGCCAACAAATTGCTTCCATTGTCACACACCACTTTGCCGATCTCCAGTTGGTGCGGGGTCAGCCACTGATCCACCTGTGCGTTCAGGGTGGACAGGAGTGCTGGTCCAGTGTGGCTCTCTGCTTTTAGGCAAGTCAACCCCAAGACTTATCCGGGATGTGGAATAGCCCCTGGGGAGCTGGGGGGATTCAGTTGATGTGCAGCCAGACGCCGCAGCAGAAGAGGGCTCAGCCGAGGAGGTTATTGAAGAGGATGGAGTAGGAGGAGTAGCGGAGGTGGCAGAGCCACGCATTCCATGCTTGGCAGCCATCAGCAGGTTGACCCAATGCGCAGTGTAGGTGATATACCTGCCCTGACCGTGCTTTGCAGACCAGGTATCAGTGGTCAGATGGACCCTTGCCCCAACACTGTATGCCAGAGATGTCATGACTTCCTTTTCAATCACTGAGTAAAGGTTTGGGATTGCCTTTTTTGAAAAAAAAAATTGTCCGGGTGCCTTCCACTGTGGTGTCCCAATAGCGACAAATTTTTTGAAGGCCTCAGACTCCACCAGCTGGTATGTTAAAAGCTGGCAGGCTAAGAGTTCCGTCGAGCCAGCTGTCAGACGCCGGGCAAGGAGGTGACTCTGTGACATTGGCTTCTTACGCTCAAACATTTGCTTTACAGACACCTGACTGTGAGCAGATGAGATGGAACTGCTGAAGGTGAGAGGCGGAGTGGCGGGTGGTTGAGAGGGGGCAAGGAGGACAGCAGTGGTTGACGTGGCTGAAGATGCTGGACCAGGAGGAGGATGTTGGCTTTGAGTTTGTTTGCTGCTTGTACTCATGTGTTGATCCCATTGGCGTTTGTGATGTGAGATCATGTGCCTTCGCAAAGCAGTTGTACCGAGGTGGGTGTTGGACTTCCCACGACATAGTTTCTTTTGGCACAGGTTTCAAATGGCATTGCTGTTATCAGAGGAAGACACACAAAAAAAATGCCATACTGCTGAGCTTTGCAATGACTGCATTCTGGTGGTGGCAACAGCATGCGTTGAATGGCGTGCTGTCTGGCTGACCCCGGGTGTCGATACATGCTGTCTGACTGTGCCACTAGCTCCTTGCGACAACCTCCCCCTGCTTCCAACTCGTCTGCTCCTTTTCTCTGTCTCCCCTTCTGAACTTTCCCCCTCTTCTTCTTCTCTTTGAGCAGGCACCCACGTGGCATCCACGGACACATCGTCATCATCAACCACTTTACTTGTATCTGACACCTCAGCAAAGGAAGCAGCAGCGGGTACAACATCATCATCATCATCATCACACTGTAGGTCCTTGTGTGTAATGCTGCCTGACTGAGACATATCCCTGTTATCTACATCCTTTGGCAATAATAGTTGCACTTCACAAATTTCATCCAACTGATGTGTAAATTACTCATCTGAGGGATCAAGTGAAGCGGCTGTGGTGGCTGTGGTGGTAGTGGTGGTGGTGTGAGTGGTAACTTGAGAGCAGGTGACCAAAGCTGAGCTAGAGGAGGATGGTGCGTCAAGGTTCTTAGCAGAAGCTGTTGAAGATTAGGTGTCCTGTGTATGCCAGTCAACTATTTTCTCTGTATTTTTTGGGTTCAGGGTACGTGGCCTCTGAACACTGGGCATTATTCCAGGGCCAGTGGGAATCACAGCACCACGACCACAACGGCCCCTTCGGGGTGGCCTACCTCACCTGCCTTTTTTTTTTTTTTAGATAGGTGGTACTATGTGTGCAAGGTACTTTGCCACCCTATATAAGTGGTGGGCAGTGGGCACAGTACAGTCTGTGTGGGCCTCACACACACGGGCTTGCAAATGTGATTATATCACAGAAAAATTTTAAATACATTTTTTTTTCTGCAAGGTATTTGAGTGAATGACACCCTGTAACAGCATGCGTGGAGGCCTAGCCACTAGACAGTGACCACAGTACTGTCTGTGTGGGCCTGACACACGGGCTTGCAGATGTGATTATATCACAGAAATTTTAAATATAATTTTTTTTATCTGCAAGGTATTTGAGTGAATGACACCCTGTAACAGTATGCGTGGAGGCCTAGCCACTAGCCAGTGGCCACAGTACTGTCTGTGTGGGCCTGACACACGGGCTTGCAAATGTGATTATATCACAAAATAATTTAAAATATATATTTTTTTATCTGCAAAGTATTTGAGTGAATAACCCTCTGTAACGCTATGAGTAGAGGCCTAGCCAATAACCAGTGGCCACAATACAGTCTGTGTGGCCCTGACACACACGGACTTGCAAATGTGATTATATCACAGAAAATTTTTAAATATAACTTTTTTTTAATCTGCAAGGTATTTAAGTGAATTACACCCTGTAACGGTATGAGTGGAGGCCTAGCCTCTAGCCAGTGGCCACAGTACTATCTATGTGGGCCTGATACACACGGGCTTGCAAATGTGATTATATCACAGAAAATGTTTAAATAGATTTTTTTTATTTGCAAGATTTTTGAGTGAATGACACCAAGTAACGGTATGAGTGGAGGCCTAGACAGTGGCCACAGTACAGTGTGTGTGGGCCTGACACCCACGGGCTTGCAAATGTGATTATATCACAGAATAATTTAAAATATATATTTTTTTTATCTGCAAGGTATTTGAGTGAATGACCCCCTGTAACGGTATGAGTAGAGACCTGGCCACTAGCCAGTGTCCACAGTATAGTCTGTGTGGGGACCTGACACACACGGGCTTGGAAATGTGATTATATCAAAAGAAAATTTTTTAATATAATTTTTTTAACTGCAAGGTATTTAAGTGAATGACATCCCGTAACGGTATGAGTGGAGGCCTAGCCACTAGCCAGTGGCCACAATACAGTCTGTGTGGGCCTGACACACACGGGCTTGCAAATGTGATTATATCACAGAATTTTTTTAATAGAATTAATTTTTTATCGGTATTTGAGTGAATGACACCCTATAACGCAATGAGTAGAGGCCTAGCCACTAGGTAGAGGCCTAGCCACTAGCCAGTGGCCACAGTACAGTCTGTGTGGGCCTGACACACACGGGCTTGTAAATGTGATATCACTGAAAAAAAAATTATATTTTTTTTTTATCTCCAAGTTATTTGAGTGAATGACACCCTGTAACGATATGAGTAGAGTCCTAGCCAGAGGCCACAGTACAGTGTGTGTGTGGGCCTGACACACACAGGCTTGCAAATGTGATTATATCACAAACAATTTTTTAATATAATTTTTTTTATCTGCAAGGTGAATGACACCCTGTAACTGGTATGAGTGGAGGCCTAGCCACTAGGCAGTGGCCACAGTACAGTCTGTGTGGGTCTGAAACACACCGGCTTGTAAATGTGATTATATCACAGAAAAATGTTAAATATTTTTTTATCTGCAAGGTATTTGAGTGACTGACACCCTGTAACGGTATGAGTGGAGGCCTAGCCAGTGGCCAAAGTACATTCTGTGTGGGCCTGACACACACCGTCTTGCAAATGTGATTATATCACAGAAAAATTTGAAATCCTTTTTTTTATCTGCAAGGTATTTGAGTGAATGACACCCTGTAACGGTATGTGTGGAGGCCTAGCCAGTGGCCACAGTACAGTCTGTATGGGCCTGACACACACGGGTTTGCAAATGTGATTATATCACAGAAAAATGTAAAATATATATTTTTTTATCTGTAAGGTATTTGAGTGAGTGACCCCCCTGTAACAGTATGAGTAGAGGCCTAGCCAATTTTTTAAATATATTTTTTTTCTCTGCAAGGTATTTGAGTATATGACACCCTGTAACAGTATGAGTGGAGGCCTAGCCACTAGCTAGTGGCCACAATACAGTCTGTGTGGGCCTGACACACACGGGCTTGCAAATGTGATTATATCACAATTTTTTTTTAAATTGAATTATGTTTTATCTTAAAGGCATTTGAGTGAATGACACCCTGTAAAGGTATGAGTGGAGGCCTAGCCAGTGGCCACAGTACAGTCTGTGTGGGCCTGACACACACAGGCTTGCAAATGTGATTATATCACAGAAAAATGTTAAATATAATTTTTTTTATCTGCAAGGTATTTGAGTGAATGACACCTTTTAATGGTATGAGTGGAGGACTAGCTAGTGGCCACAGTACAGTCTGTATGGGCCTGACACACACGGGCTTGCAAATGTGATTATATCACAATTTTTTTTTAAATTGAATTATGTTTTATCTTAAAGGCATTTGAGTGAATGACACCCTGTAAAGGTATGAGTGGAGGCCTAGCCAGTGGCCACAGTACAGTCTGTGTGCGCCTGACACACACGGGCTTGCAAATGTGATTATATCACAGAATAATTTAAAGCATTTTTCATTTTTTATCTGCAAGATATTTGAGTGAATGACCCCCTGTAACGGTATGAGTTGAGGCCTAGCCACTTGCCAGTGGCCACAGTACAGTGTGTGTGGGCCTGACACACACGGGCTTGCAAATGTGATTATAGTACAAACATTTTTTAATAGAATTTTTTTTATCTGCAAGGTGTTTCAGTGAATGACACCCTGTAACAGTATGCGTGGAGGCCTAGCCACTATCCAGTGGCCACAGTACAGTCTGTGTGGGCCTGACACACAAGGGCTTGCAAATGTGATTATCTCACTGAAAATTTTCAAATATAATTTTTTTATCTGCAAGGTTTTTGAGTGAATGACACCCTGTAACGGTATGAGTGGAGGCCTAGCTACTAGCCACAGTACAGTCTGTGAGGGCCTGACACACACGGGCTTGCAAATTTGATTATATCACAGAAAAATTTTAAAATTTTTTTTTTTATCTGCAAGGTATTTGAGTGAATCACCCCCTGTAACGATATATGTAGAGGCCTAGCCACTATCCAGTGGCCACAGTACAGTCTTTGAGGGCCTGACGCACACGGGGTTGCAAATGTGATTATATCACAGAAAAATTTTAAATATAATTTTTTTTTATCTGCAAGGTATTTGAGTGAATGACACCCTGTAACGGTATGAGTGGAGGCCAAGTCAGTGGCCACAGTACAGTGTGTGTGGGCCTGACACACACGGGCTTGCAAATGTGATTATATCACAAACACTTTTTTTGATATAATTTTTTTTTATCTGCAAGGTGTTTCAGTGAATGACACCCTGTAACAGTATGCGTGGAGGCCTAGCCACTATCCAGTGGCCACAGTACAGTCTGTGTGGACCTGACACACAAGGGCTTGCAAATGTGATTATATCACAGAAAAATGTTAAATATAATTTTTTTTATCTGCAAGGTATTTGAGTGAATGACCCCCTGTAACGGTATGAGTAGAGGCCTAGCCACTAGCCAGTGGCCACAGTACAGTCTGTGTGGGCCTGACACACACGGGCTTGCAAATGTGATTATATCACATCAGATTTTAAATATAACTTTTTTTTTTTATCTGCAAGGTATTTGAGTGAATGACACCCTGTAACAGTATGAGTGGAGGCCTAGCCACTAGCCAGTGGCCACAGTACAGTCTGTGTGGGCCTGACACACACGGGCTTGCAAATGTGATTATATCACAGAAAATTTTTAAATATATATTTTTTTCTGCAACGTATTTGAGTGAATGACAACCTGTAACAGTATTCATGGAGGCCTAGCCACTAGCCAGTGGCCACAATACAGTCTATGTGGGCCTGACACACACAGGCTTGCAAATGTGTTTATATCACAGAAAATGTTTAAATATAATTGTTTTTATCTGCAAGGTATTTGAGTGAATGACCCCCTGTAACAGTATGAGTGGAGGCCTAGCCAGCGGCCACAGTACAGTCTGTGTGGGCCTGACACACACTGGCTTGCAACTGGGATTATGTCACAGAAAAATATTACATTTTTATTTTTTTTATCTGCAAGGTATTTCCTGTCACACCCTGTATGAATGGTGTGCACCTACTGTCTGTGACTGAGCCTGCAGTCTCTCAAACACGGGCAGCCAGGCAACTGCAATATATATATATATATATATATTTGTGTAAGGGGCTTACGGTAGTACAGTGAAGAGCCCTGGGAAAGCAGGGAATGAGTGCAGTCGGTTGTGGTGTGCCGAAACCGAGGATGAGGTAGGCCTGAGAAAGAAGAGGGCCCACCCAAGGAAAAGATATGGAAGAAATGAGTTGTAAAAGAGTGGAGTGGTGGGAGGGTCAAAAGCTCACACCTCAATGATGCAGGAGCCAGGTAAGGGGAGTGCCCTAAATAGGCTGGAGGCGGACCTCAGCCCCTCCCACAAATCCAGGCAATCTGCCTTAATACTTGTGTAAGGGGCTTACGGTAGTACAGTGAAGAGCCCTGGGAAAGCAGGGAATGAGTGCAGTCGGTTGTGGTGTGCCGAAACCGAGGATGAGGTAGGCCTGAGAAAGAAGAGGGCAAAAATGGAAATAACCAGTTTATTGTAACCAATTGATGTATCAATGGCTTAACCCGACATGTTTTGGAAAGCCACTCTTGACTCTTGTGTTGGATTGGGAATGTATTGCGCGTAGCGGATGACTCCCAGCGCCCCAATCCCCTGATGACATGAGTGAGGATGTTGGCACTGGAGGCCGTGGACGTGGCTCCAATGCGACAGGAGTGCCCTGAGTAGTTGGCTGCGTTGAGGCCTAGTTGTGTGAGGGATGACCCGGCATGGGTCATGAAGGTGGTGGTGGTGAGTACCGAACCATGTAGTTGAAGTAGCGGTTGAGAGGGTAGAACTTGTGACGCTGATTGTGAGCATCCAGGACCCTGACTGGAACTGTTGTGCGTGGGGTAATGAAATGTTGACGGGTAAGTGCTGACTATTCTTGGAGTGAGGTAAGGACAGGATGTAGGGAACCATGTGTTTTGACAAGTGGGAGACAAGAAGACAAGGTGAGGTTCGGGTCGTGGAGGCTGTAGTGAATTTCCAGGAACTCAGGAATCCGTAGATGGTCAAGTAAATTGCTGTTTTGATGACGGAGTTGGTATCTGTTCCAAGAGGCGTGGCGTCCAGTAAGTCGGATAATGCTTTGAAGATCCGATTGACTATGGGTAGCCTCTGGGCTGGTCGTGCGGGTTCCGTTTCCTGAATATCTCTGTGTATGGATTTGATCTGGTGCGAGGACATGAAGCTGATATTATTGGGGTGTGTGATTAGCATATGATGTTGACATGCCAGTGAGATATAGTTTGATGGTGTTGTATGACATGATTTTGAGGTGGCAAAAAGAAGCCAACCCCGGAAGAGACTTCATGATAAAAAGGGGTGCGGGATGTTGTGTTCCAACAGGACCTGTTGAATAGTGTGAACGCTCTGTCGTGTGTTCTATGTGTATCGTCTGATAGTGCTGAGCGGGACAAAGACTGGCTATGCCGCATGATGCCTTCTGATCCAGAATGAGCTGTTTGAATGATGGAGTGATGGAGGCCGTGGGTGACGCTGATGGGAGAGCTTGATGAAATGCCTGAAATTTGACGCGAGACAGACTGACAGCTGCCGTATTGCCCACCCCTGGGAAATGGAAACAATGTGAGAAGAAATTATTATTGCAAGTGGCCAACCAAGGAAGTCTCCGCAGAAACCTCACGATTGTGAGAGATTTGGAACGATCCTGTTGATGAACTGGCAGGTCGTATGGTTGTCTGGCTAGCACCGGACCGACATGTTTGCCCCTGAATGACCCCACGCTACGGCAGCCGCCCCGACGGGGTAGAACTTGAAAAGCGCTGAGGCAGCGGAGAATCCCTCTACACCCCGGACTGCAGGAGGCCAGCTGCCCCACAGCCAATCGTTCCCAAAAATGGCCGCGAAGCCTGTGGTAGATGCCGCATCTGACCAGATAGAGGGGGAAGAGTCCGACGGCTGAGGGAGAAACAAGCCCCCGCCACTCCAGGCGGACAGAAATCTCCCCCACATGCCCAGAGCTGCCTGCAGCGTGGGCATCCAGGGACACCCCGTGCGAGTCGTGTAGGAGAAAGGGGAGAGGTGCAGGAGCCGTGATATAAATGAGCGACCCCGAGGTGGATGCGCATGGCAAAGATCAGGGAGCCCAACAGGGACTGCAGTTCTTTGCGGTTGCCGGTGCTGAGTTGAAGGTAGTTGACTATGTGGGCGAGAATGTCCTGGATCTTCCGGGATGTCAAACTGGCTTGCATTGAGGCTGAATCCAACTGGGTACCCAGGAAAGGTGATGACCGTGTCTGGCCCTTGTGTCTTCTTGGTGGCGATGGGTACCCCAGGTTCCTCCTCCGGTATTATGTGCGCCGGGCTGACTTCTTGGTCCTCCAGGCTAACGGTCGACGTGATCACTGGCAATCCGGCCGGCGCCGGTGATGCTGCCGGTGGTGGCCCTGCCAAGGAGAGGGTCGCGGTGACTGATTCCAGCCTCTCCAACCTGGCATTGACTTTAGACATGGATGACATTTAGGGAGGACAGCATGGTATGTATATCCCCTGTGCTGGACTGGCTAGGTCCTTCCCCTGCCTCCCTGTTTATCGATTGGCGTGTGCAGCAGCCGGAAAAGCTCTGCTTTCCTCGCCGTGGCGGGGAAGGGAACATGCAGTCACCTTAACTCTGTCGTTATGCGCGGGTTTGTCCAGGATCTGATGGGTGCTGGACTGGCTAGACCGTCTCCCTGGGTAGCAGTGACGGATCTAGCAGGGGTGCCAGGTAGGGAGAAGTTCTCTATCCCTTCCAGAGACATGGTAAAACAAAACAGTTGATTAGCTTGGGGAAACACAGGATCGTGCTGGCAGGCTAGCTAGGCCGGATGGCGAAAAATTATACTTGCATGGTGACAGATGAGGCCCTGCTAGTTGCCAAGCGGCTTTGAGAGGCTCTACCTATGATTTGGCGCGAGGGGATAATGAGGCCACTCGAGGTAGTGGCAGGATCGTTGGCCTCTCGGTGACTGTAAGACAGGACTAGGGGAAGGGAGTGACAGGTGAGGCCCTCTCTATGCGACATGCGAGGCGGCTTACTAACGAGATGGCGCGTTGGGCAGGTGCCTCCGTACGTTTGAGGCGGGGTGTCGGCCTCGCGGGACCACTAACTACTGGCGAAGCCAAAGAAGGGGGGGGTACCTAGTGGGATGATGGTGGCCCTAAAGCCAGCACGCTGACCCTAACGGGACCGTCCGAAATGTGAGGAAGATTTAGGTAAATGAGCAGGTGAACGTACCTGGTACCAAGAAAAAATTCTCCGGCTACACAGTAGTGTAAACAGTATAGGTTAACCGCCTAAAACACAAGGGGGGGGGGGGGTAGACATGACAAAGTGTGAGAAAATGTGTAAAGCATGTGGTACATGTGCATGACCGGGAGGATCATGGTGGTTGTCCGTGAAATGACAGCTTGCGCCTGGTATGAAAGGGGGGGCCGGTGCGTGCCGTGTGGCCATGCCCAGGTGAAAGTGCGTGTCTGCAATTGGATGGCGCATAGGGACCGTGCCCCAGCCATTCCACCTGTCCATTTGTGTGTGAAGCGGCGACGTGAGTCTTTTATTGTTTTTTTTTTTTTTTTTTTCTTTTTTTTTTTTTTTCCCCCCGTCCCCTGATGATCTGATTATCAAAAGGGGAATGAAACATGCATCACACTGCCGGTCCAACTGATGAGATTCACATTTGGCACTGAAATCCATTGCAATCCGTGGGACATGCTGAATCCCTGGTGAACACCGGTAAGAAGGATGATTGTGAATATGCAAATTGCTGCTGCATGATGATGGTAGTGCCCATGATGGAGAACAGGGGGGGGGCTGCTGGGGAGTATGATGATGGGGCGTGCTGGGAGGTTCTCTCGTCGTCCGCCGGCGTGCCCCCCGCACCCGATGCGGCCCGCACGGCCGCCGGGACACCGCGCACGCGGCGACGGAATCGCCACGCATGCGCCGAATCCCGGCCGCGCATGCGCAGACCAGGCGCCAGGACGCGGGCGGGCGCCACCGGCCGCGCGGCGGGAGGAGTGGTGATCCAGCAGGATGTAGCGGGGAGGGGACGACAGGGCCGCGGTGAGTCCTGTGAAGGTGAAATGAGCCGCCCGTACTGACCGGGGGGGGGGATGAGTGTGTGCGGGTGTGGTGTGCGCAGGAGGCGGCGGGGAGCGCCAGCCTGATGATGACATGAACGGGGGAGGAAGGGGGGGCCTGACTGATGGTGGCCGCATGGAGCGACATCGGTGACTACCCCCTGGCGGCGAACCCATGCGCCCGGAGTCCGCCCGCGGGCGCCGGGATACCGCGCATGCGCCGAGAAAATCGCCGCGCACGCGCCGAGAAAATCGCCGCGCATGCGCAGAACCGGCCCCAGGACGCGGCCGGGCGCCATTGGCCGCGTGCAAGCGGAGCGGCAACAGGCAGGAGGCTGCGGGTCAGGAGGTGAGAGTCTTCCCACGTGAGTGAGACAACGAGTGGAGAGGAGGCCGCAACAAGCAAAGGAAAGTTTGGCTGTTGTTTACCTTGGTGATTTGTCTTCTATGCAGGATTCTGCCATCCGCATGGGGCCATACTATCTGTATGTAAGAGCGCCAGCCTGGTGAAGTGGACATGAACGGGGGAGGAAGGGGGGGGCCTGAATGATGGATGTTGGGGGGTGATCCCACCAGGGAATGGGGCTGGGACCGACAGGGGCTGACCGGAATCTGCTGGGGAGACGTGAGAAATGCCTGAGAACGAGCTGGCGGTGACTGCTGCGAGAAGCCGTGACCTGGGTGCAGCGTGTGTGGGACCAACAGAAAAGGGGGGACCCTGCCGCATGCCGTCAGAGTGTAAGGCCGGAGGTGGTGCAGATGTGAAAGAGAATGCATGCCCAGGTGTGACAGAAATGTTTAGTGACTTGTATTGAAACCGTGACATTGGTGCGCCATGATGAAGAGCTGAACCAGTACTGGGGCAACCGTGAGGCCCTGCTGACCCGTACGAAATAACTCATACGCATTTGTGCCCCTGCAGCCGTGCACATGAACATGAGGAGGAGGAGGGGGGGGGGGCATGAATGTGGATGATTGTGGGGTGATATGGACTGAAAAGGAAATGGGGAACGAGCCTGGAAACCACAGGGGTGCTGACCGCAGTGTTGCCTGTGGGAAGATTGCTTGAACGAGACATGACAAAATGAGATGCTGGTGACTGTGAGAAAGCCGTGATATTGCGCAGCGTCTATGAAATGAAATAAACAGAAATGGGGGATTAGGCCAGAAACCATGCCGCATGCTGCAGAGGTGTTGACCGGAATGGTAGTACGGTGTGGACAAATTGCGCATGAACAAGGCGTAACAGAAATGAATACTGGTGACTTGTATGAGAACACAGTGACATTGGTGCAGCGTATGCTGAAATGAAATGAACCGGTACAGGGGCACCCGTGAGGCCCCGGCTGTACCGTATGGATGACTCAGAACCCACTGCCTGCAGCCGCAGGGGTGTTGTCCGGAGTGGTGATACGGTGTAGGTAAATTTATACATGAACAAGACATGACAGAAATGAAATGCTGGTGACCTGGGCGAGAAAGCTGTGACATTAGTGCAGCGTTTGGTGAAATGAAATTAACAGAAATGGGGGATTGCCCAGGAAACGACTGCATGCTTGCCGCAGGGGGGCTGACCGGAATAGTGGTACGGTGTAGACAAATTGTGCATGAACAAGGGGTGACAGAAATGAAATACTGGTGACTTGTATGAGAAAACAGTGACATGGTGCAGCATTTGGTGAAATGAATTGAACCGGTACAGGGGACAACCGTGAGGCCCCGGCTGCACCGTATGGATGACTCGCAAATTAACAGGCAAAACGTGACCCCCAGTGAACCTGAGTAAAGCCGGAAAAATAGAACCGAAATGCTCCAAATCCAGAACTGATGGCAACGAAAAACTCCCAGAAATTCAGCGACTCGCAGGCAACTCTCCAGACACTCCACAAGCGACCTCCTCTCTCAAAAGCTCAGACCTCAATGATGCAGGAGCCAGGTAAGGGGAGTGCCCTAAATAGGCTGGAGGCGGACCTCAGCCCCTCCCACAAATCCAGGCAATCTGCCTTAATACATATATAACACAGAAAAAACTGCGGCACTCCTTAAAGTAGAAAAATGTGCAATTTATTCACACATGTCAGCAGAGACAACGTTTCGGTTCTCTCTCAGAACCTTTTTCAAGTCGAGTGAACATAAAAAGTGCGTATGTGCATATATAAATACATCATCACTTGGTGCCTAATTGATTCAACAACCAATGCAATAGCAGTGCACTCCCCTTGGGGGTAAGCTACAATTCATGTGGTCAATTCCTAAAGTTAACATGGATACCAATCTATCCTAAATACAAGTAGGTGAAGTTTAAAAAAAATATATATATTTCATTGAAATCCTCATAATTGCGTACAAGTGCATATAATAAAGTGAACAGTGCAATTAAAATCATGACTGTAATACCTTCTCAGAGCAAGTTATGGAGAGAAATATCGGGAAAGGCGTCTTCACTTGTATGGAGGCTCGCGCCACTGTTCCGCGTCTGCTACTCCCCACTGCGCATGTGTCGATCCTTCTTCCCTCGTGACGCCGTACATAACCACCCTGCGTCACATCTAGGCGGAGTCCCACATGATGACGCTCGATCGGCCGCCCCAGCACCATCCCCGCACGCGCTGCGTGCGACAATAGGCTGCGTCAGTCGCACCGAGCCACATCACTGGTCTATAACCGCCATCTTAAATCAGGGCATTCATCTGGGCAAAATATTACAACTCTGTTTTCCCATAGTTCTTCTCCAAACTTATAATCCGCTATAGGCAACAGTCAACATAACATTTTAAACAATGCCTACAGACAATTAAGCCACATGTTTAACATAAACATGACCATAGCTTCTATTAATTCACTATATACAGTATGCGATACACATCAAATCACAGGACTATGAACTTGAGATTAACTGACCATTTCTCCCGTTACCCTAAATTCAACGTTTAGCCCTTTTGGTTTCAAAGTATCAAGTCGAAAAATCCACCTGAGCTCAATTTTCTTTAATATATTTAATCGATCCCCTCCTCTCACCAAAGGTTTAACGTGGTCAATGACCATAAATCTCAAGTCACTTTCCTTGTGGTTTTTTTCTACAAAATGTTTCGATACAGGCAAATCAGTTCTTTTACTCCTGATGGACTGTCTATGGTTATTCAACCTGGTCTTTAAATCACATGTCGTTTCACCGACATATAGCCTTTTGCAAGGACACCACAGTACATATATCACCCATGACGAATCACAGGTGAGATAATGCCTTATGTTAAAGATCTCTCCCGTGTCTGGATGTGTAAACCCTGATCCTTTCACCATCAGTTTGCAGTTCACACATCCAAGACACGGGAAGGAGCCCGTGCGCCTTGTCTTCAGAAACGTCTGTCTTAATTGTCCCTTTTCAGGTACTCTGGAGTGTACAACCTTGTCCCTAATGTTCCCTGCTCTTTTGTATGCCATCATAGGCGGATTCTTAAAGGCTGCAATATTCGGGTGTCCACTACTCAGTAGCCCCCAGTGGCGCCTCACTATATTTTCAATATTAGGGCTCAACTCATTATATGATGATATAAACGGCAATCTATCATTCGCCTGTCTTTTTTTGGGGGCCAACAGCTCCTCTCTTGAAGTTTCTCTAGCTCTGTCCGCATGTTTTTTCACTAACCTTCTAGGGTAACCCCTATCAACAAAGGCTTGTTCCATCTTATTCATTGCCAAATTCATGTTCTCCTCCTTATCAACTATTCTCCGTACCCGGAGTAACTGACTGAACGGTAGAGAGTCCACCATCCTCCGTGGGTGACCACTTGTAAAATGCAATAATGTATTCTTATCCGTGGATTTAATATTCAAATCCATATGCAGCTGATCATCCTCAATATATACCTGTGTATCTAGGTACTGCACCCGGTCAGCCGATGCCGTTAACGTAAATTGGATCTCCCTGTCTAGAGAGTTCAAAAATACGTGAAAGTCCATCAGCTGATCCATGGTGCCACCCCAAATGAGGAAAATGTCATCTATGTACCTCCACCACGTCAAAACTTGGTTGAAGTGGGGAGATACATAGACGAGACGTTCCTCAAATGACCGCACAAAAATATTTGCATAGGTGGGCGCGGCGTTGGACCCCATCGCCGCGCCCATCGTTTGCAAATAAAACTGTCCCTGGAACTCAAAGTAATTGTTCCTCAAAGACAGCTCCATCAATGTCAATACAAACTGTCGTGCTGGGGCGGAATAATCCGAATGTTGTAACATCTCAGCCACAGCCGACAGTCCCTTTTCATGATTAATAGACGTGTATAATGACACTATGTCAAAAGATGCCAAAATCGCCCCTTTCGGAACCCTCGTTCCTTTAATCTTGGTGATGAAGTCTCCGGTGTCCCTAATGTATGATTTAGCACCCATAGCGTATTCCCTAAGTATTTTATCCAAAAAAACATTTATGTTCGACAGAATCGAATTCCTGCCCGAAATTATTGGCCGTCCTGGAGGGTCGACCAACCTTTTATGTATCTTTGGTAATACATATATAGTGGGTGTAACCGGAGACTTCACCACCAAAAACTCTTTAAGTTGTTTATCAATGGTCCCATCCTGTACTGCGGCTGTTAAATGTGCATCAATTTTCCTGGCAATATCGAATCTGGGGTCCCTGACCAATGGTTCATAGACACCAGGTTCACATAATTGCCTGTGTATTTCCTGTATATACCGAGAGGTGTCCATAACCACGATCCCACCACCCTTGTCCGCAGACTTGATGGTGAGATCGGGGTCACTGGACAAACTCTCAAGCGCAGACATTTCCTGTGCCGTGATATTTGGTTTAGTGAAAATTTCACCTTGGGTTCTTTTTCTTAATATGGCCATATCTCTTTTGACCGCCTCTATAAAGCACTCTAGGGCATGCGAATTAACAAGAGGAAAAAAATCACTTTTTAAATGCAAACCAAACTGTTGTAACGTCAATTGATCATCAGAATAATCAGTCTCATTAGTGTTCATGGCACCAGGGGAACTGGAGTCGAACCACACCCTCAGTTTTAAATTCCTGAAGAGGCGGTTCAAGTCCAGTTCCAACTGGAACCAATCAGGTTTAGCCTGTGGACAGAATGATAGTCCTTTGTTCAGAACTTTCAATTCATAATCAGTCAATGAATAAGATGAAATGTTTATCACCACATTTGACTCTACTTCTTCTTTGTTATATTCATCTGTCTGGAGTTGTTGGTCCTCATTAATCTCTGTGCCCTGGTTTTTCCCAGATCTCCTGTGTCGGACACCTCCCCTTCTTGTGGGGCGTCTCCCATAGCGACACGTGGGGCCTAAAAAAGTTCCAGGCTGGCTAGAATTGAAATCATCATTTGCATCGTTGTTTCTCGCCCATTTATTTGTATCTTTGTTCCGTTTTGGCATCTTTTTTGGCTGCGGACCCCGATCCGTATGCCAAGGTTGTTCCCAAATATAAACTTGCCCAGACATATAATCATTTTGGTCTCTATGCCACTTAGACCTTTTAACTTCCTCAAGATCTTTTCGCATTTTTTCCAAAAAAGACCGTTGTTTCTCCAAGAACACCTCTGTTTCATTAATAGATACTGTTGCTTTAAGCTGTTGTTCAATGTCCTGCAATTTGCTCTTTAATACCAGCATTTCCTTCTGTGAAAACTCAATATTGAGCAACTATCATTCTGTCCACAGGCTAAACCTGATTGGTTCCAGTTGGAACTGGACTTGAACCGCCTCTTCAGGAATTTAAAACTGAGGGTGTGGTTCGACTCCAGTTCCCCTGGTGCCATGAACACTAATGAGACTGATTATTCTGATGATCAATTGACGTTACAACAGTTTGGTTTGCATTTAAAAAGTGATTTTTTTCCTCTTGTTAATTCGCATGCCCTAGAGTGCTTTATAGAGGCGGTCAAAAGAGATATGGCCATATTAAGAAAAAGAACCCAAGGTGAAATTTTCACTAAACCAAATATCACGGCACAGGAAATGTCTGCGCTTGAGAGTTTGTCCAGTGACCCCGATCTCACCATCAAGTCTGCGGACAAGGGTGGTGGGATCGTGGTTATGGACACCTCTCGGTATATACAGGAAATACACAGGCAATTATGTGAACCTGGTGTCTATGAACCATTGGTCAGGGACCCCAGATTCGATATTGCCAGGAAAATTGATGCACATTTAACAGCCGCAGTACAGGATGGGACCATTGATAAACAACTTAAAGAGTTTTTGGTGGTGAAGTCTCCGGTTACACCCACTATATATGTATTACCAAAGATACATAAAAGGTTGGTCGACCCTCCAGGACGGCCAATAATTTCGGGCAGGAATTCGATTCTGTCGAACATAAATGTTTTTTTGGATAAAATACTTAGGGAGTACGCTATGGGTGCTAAATCATACATTAGGGACACCGGAGACTTCATCACCAAGATTAAAGGAACGAGGGTTCCGAAAGGGGCGATTTTGGCATCTTTTGACATAGTGTCATTATACACGTCTATTAATCATGAAAAGGGACTGTCGGCTGTGGCTGAGATGTTACAACATTCGGATTATTCCGCCCCAGCACGACAGTTTGTATTGACATTGATGGAGCTGTCTTTGAGGAACAATTACTTTG
This sequence comes from Bufo gargarizans, assembly GCF_014858855.1. NCBI lineage: Eukaryota > Metazoa > Chordata > Amphibia > Anura > Bufonidae > Bufo > Bufo gargarizans. Next base: position 78,656,937 of record NC_058086.1, on the reverse strand, counting down.
AGTTCCAGGGACAGTTTTATTTGCAAACGATGGGCGCGGCGACGGGGTCCAACGCCGCGCCCACCTATGCAAATATTTTTGTGCGGTCATTTGAGGAACGTCTCGTCTATGTATCTCCCCACTTCAACCAAGTTTTGACGTGGTGGAGGTACATAGATGACATTTTCCTCATTTGGGGTGGCACCATGGATCAGCTGATGGACTTTCACGTATTTTTGAACTCTCTAGACAGGGAGATCCAATTTACGTTAACGGCATCGGCTGACCGGGTGCAGTACCTAGATACACAGGTATATATTGAGGATGATCAGCTGCATATGGATTTGAATATTAAATCCACGGATAAGAATACATTATTGCATTTTACAAGTGGTCACCCACGGAGGATGGTGGACTCTCTACCGTTCAGTCAGTTACTCCGGGTACGGAGAATAGTTGATAAGGAGGAGAACATGAATTTGGCAATGAATAAGATGGAACAAGCCTTTGTTGATAGGGGTTACCCTAGAAGGTTAGTGAAAAAACATGCGGACAGAGCTAGAGAAACTTCAAGAGAGGAGCTGTTGGCCCCCAAAAAAAGACAGGCGAATGATAGATTGCCGTTTATATCATCATATAATGAGTTGAGCCCTAATATTGAAAATATAGTGAGGCGCCACTGGGGGCTACTGAGTAGTGGACACCCGAATATTGCAGCCTTTAAGAATCCGCCTATGATGGCATACAAAAGAGCAGGGAACATTAGGGACAAGGTTGTACACTCCAGAGTACCTGAAAAGGGACAATTAAGACAGACGTTTCTGAAGACAAGGCGCACGGGCTCCTTCCCGTGTCTTGGATGTGTGAACTGCAAACTGATGGTGAAAGGATCAGGGTTTACACATCCAGACACGGGAGAGATCTTTAACATAAGGCATTATCTCACCTGTGATTCGTCATGGGTGATATATGTACTGTGGTGTCCTTGCAAAAGGCTATATGTCGGTGAAACGACATGTGATTTAAAGACCAGGTTGAATAACCATAGACAGTCCATCAGGAGTAAAAGAACTGATTTGCCTGTATCGAAACATTTTGTAGAAAAAAACCACAAGGAAAGTGACTTGAGATTTATGGTCATTGACCACGTTAAACCTTTGGTGAGAGGAGGGGATCGATTAAATATATTAAAGAAAATTGAGCTCAGGTGGATTTTTCGACTTGATACTTTGAAACCAAAAGGGCTAAACGTTGAATTTAGGGTAACGGGAGAAATGGTCAGTTAATCTCAAGTTCATAGTCCTGTGATTTGATGTGTATCGCATACTGTATATAGTGAATTAATAGAAGCTATGGTCATGTTTATGTTAAACATGTGGCTTAATTGTCTGTAGGCATTGTTTAAAATGTTATGTTGACTGTTGCCTATAGCGGATTATAAGTTTGGAGAAGAACTATGGGAAAACAGAGTTGTAATATTTTGCCCAGATGAATGCCCTGATTTAAGATGGCGGTTATAGACCAGTGATGTGGCTCGGTGCGACTGACGCAGCCTATTGTCGCACGCAGCGCGTGCGGGGATGGTGCTGGGGCGGCCGATCGAGCGTCATCATGTGGGACTCCGCCTAGATGTGACGCAGGGTGGTTATGTACGGCGTCACGAGGGAAGAAGGATCGACACATGCGCAGTGGGGAGTAGCAGACGCGGAACAGTGGCGCGAGCCTCCATACAAGTGAAGACGCCTTTCCCGATATTTCTCTCCATAACTTGCTCTGAGAAGGTATTACAGTCATGATTTTAATTGCACTGTTCACTTTATTATATGCACTTGTACGCAATTATGAGGATTTCAATGAAATATATATATATTTTTTTTTTTTAAACTTCACCTACTTGTATTTAGGATAGATTGGTATCCATGTTAACTTTAGGAATTGACCACATGAATTGTAGCTTACCCCCAAGGGGAGTGCACTGCTATTGCATTGGTTGTTGAATCAATTAGGCACCAAGTGATGATGTATTTATATATGCACATACGCACTTTTTATGTTCACTCGACTTGAAAAAGGTTCTGAGAGAGAACCGAAACGTTGTCTCTGCTGACATGTGTGAATAAATTGCACATTTTTCTACTTTAAGGAGTGCCGCAGTTTTTTCTGTGTTATATTGCTGGTCCTGGATCGAAGGATCACTGCGGGCACTGCTACAGCTTCAGCTGCATACTAAGGAGTGCTGCCTGACCTTTTGTTATGGATATATATATATATATATATAAATAAATAAAAAGCATACTGATGTACCAGCCCTGAAAAGGGCTTTTTGGGGTGCTGTCAGGACGCTATCCTTACAGCAGATGAGTTTGTGGATGCAGAACAATGCCCTAGCTAACGCTTTCCCTATTGAATCAGCAGCAGCAGCACTGTCCCTACTCTCACTGAGAATGCAGCTTCCGAATGAAACTAAAATGGATGCTGTCCAGGAGGGGGGACAGTCTGGGAGGAAGGGTCTGCTGCTGATTGGCTGGAATGTGTCTTCTTTTTTTTGCTTTATATATATCTTTATTTCAATTTCATACAATAAATATGTCCATAAAAAACACATTGCTCCAGCAATACATGAAAAACAATTATTGGCAATTAATAATTACTGTTCATTTTTTCCTTTCTTTCTCCCCTTTCCTAACCACCACCCATCCCCCTCCCCCCCATTTCCCTCCCACCCCCAAAAGGAGGGGAGGGGGGGCGTAGAGAAAAAAAAAAACTAAAGTAACCAATTTTTCCAAACCTGGTCGAGATTTGGTGACTTTTTAGTATAATTTTTCATCCCACGTTCTTCTTTGATTAGATTGTCTATTGCTTTTCTCCACTGTCCCACCGTCGGTAAATCTACCTTTATCCATTTCCTGAGTATAAGGAGTCTAGCCTAAAATAATACTTTATTCAATACCAGTTGTATTTTTTTTATTTAATTTCAAATGTTCAGTTGCCCCTAGAATACAGATTACTGGATCATTTGGCAACCGAACCTTCAAAAGCAAAAACACGGTTTCCATTATTTCTATCCAATATCTATGAAGCTTGGGACACCTCCAAAAACAATGTATCAAATCAGCTTTCTCCTCCCAGCATTTTGGACACTTATCTGTTGCTCTCACTCCCATTCTTTTTAGCATCCATGGAGATCGATGTAGTCTATGCACTATAAAAAATTTTGAAATCTTATGCGAACCCCTATCCGAAACTGTCGCGTAGTTTCTAAGAGCATCTCTCCATTTTTCTTCTGTAAAGGAATCTAGATCTTTCTCCCATTTTTTCACGGCAAGCATTGTAATCGTTTTTCTTTTTCCCTCCATCAAAAGCCTTTATCTCTTTGCAGTTATTCCACCTCCTTCCCCTACTACAATAAACTTATCCAACATATCTGATTTTTCCCTTCTGTACCTATCCTCCTGTGCCACTGTCCGCAATGCGTTCCTAAGCTGGAAATATTTATACATATCACTATGGTGGATCCCGAATTCCAACAGCATTATGTTAAAGTCCTTCAGCTTATCTTCCTCAAAAATCTGATCTAGATATTTCATTCCTTTTTTCCCCCAATCTATATAATCTCTTATTGTTTCCTCTTTCCATCCCCATCTATTTAATTCTTGCCTACCCATCTGACTATCTAAACTGTCCTTTATATTCCCATATTGTGTTATTAACCACTTCAACCCCGCTAGCTGAAACCCCCTTCATGACCAGAGCACTTTTTACACTTCGGCACTACACTCCTTTCACCGTTTATCGCTCGGTCATGCAACTTACCACCCAAATGAATTTTACCTCCTTTTCTTCTCACTAATAGAGCTTTCATTTGGTGGTATTTTATTGCTGCTGACATTTTTACTTTTTTTGTTATTAATCAAAATGTAACGATTTTTTTGCAAAAAAATGACATTTTTCACTTTCAGCTGTAAAATTTTGCAAAAAAAACGACATCCATATATAAATTTTTCACTAAATTTATAGTTCTACATGTCTTTGATTAAAAAAAAATGTTTGGGCAAAAGAAAAATGGTTTGGGTAAAAGTTATAGCGTTTACAAACTATGGTACAAAAATGTGAATTTCCGCATTTTTAAGCAGCTCTGACTTTCTGAGCACCTGTCATGATTCCTGAGGTTCTACAATGCCCAGACAGTAGAAAACCCCCACAAATGACCCCATTTTGGAAAGTAGACACCCTAAGGTATTCGCTGATGGGCATAGTGAGTTCATAGAACTTTTTATTTTTTGTCACAAGTTAGCGGAAAATGATGATGATTTTTTATTTTTTATTTTTTTCTTACAAAGTCTCATATTCCACTAACTTGCGACAAAAAATAAAAAATTCTAGGAACTCGCCATGCCCCTCACGGAATACCTTGGGGTGTCTTCTTTCCAAAATGGGGTCACTTGTGGGGTAGTTATACTGCCCTGGCAATTTAGGGGCCCAAATGTGTGAGAAGAACTTTGCAATCGAAATGTGTAAAAAATGACCTGCGAAATCCGAAAGGTGCACTTTGGAATATGTGCCCCTTTGCCCACCTTGGCTGCAAAAAAGTGTCATACATCTGGTATCGCCGTACTCAGGAGAAGTTGGGGAATGTGTTTTGGGGTGTCATTTTACATATACCCATGCTGGGTGAGAGAAATATCTTGGCAAAAGACAACTTTTCCAATTTTTTTATACAAAGTTGGCATTTGACCAAGATATTTCTCTCACCCAGCATGGGTATATGTAAAATAACACCCTAAAACACATTCCCCAACTTCTCCTGAGTATGGCGATACCAGATGTGTGACACTTTTTTGCAGCCAAGGTGGGCAAAGGGGCATATATTCCAAAGTGCACCTTTCGGATTTCGCAGGCCATTTTTTACACATTTTGATTGCAAGGTACTTCTTACACATTTGGGCCCCTAAATTGCCAGGGCAGTATAACTACGCCACAAGTAACCCCATTTTGGAAAGAAGACACCCCAAGGTATTCCGTGAGGGGCACGGCGAGTTCCTATAATTTTTTATTTTTTGTCGCAAGTTAGTGGAATATGAGACTTTGTAAGGAAAAAAGAAAAAAAATGAAAAATCATCATTTTCCGCTAACTTGTGACAAAAAATAAAAAATTCTAGGAACTCGCCGTGCCCCTCACGGAATACCTTGGGGTGTCTTCTTTCCAAAATGGGGTCACTTGTGGCGTAGTTATACTGCCCTGGCAATTTAGGGGCCCAAATGTGTAAGAAGTACCTTGCAATCAAAATCTGTAAAAAATGGCCTGTGAAATCCGAAAGGTGCACTTTGGAATATGTGCCCCTTTGCCCACCTTGGCTGCAAAAAAGTGTCACACATCTGGTATCGCCGTACTCAGGAGAAGTTGGGGAATGTGTTTTGGGGTGCCATTTTACATATAACCATGCTGGGTGAGAGAAATATCTTGGCAAAAGATAACTTTTCCCATTTTTTTATACAAAGTTGGCATTTGACCAAGATATTTATCTCACCCAGCATGGGTATATGTAAAATGACACCCCAAAACACATTGCCCAACTTCTCCGGAGTACGGCGATACCACATGTGTGACACTTTTTTGCAGCCTAGATGCGCAAATTCCTTTTAGGAGGGCATTTTTAGACATTTGGATCCCAGACTTCTTCTCACACTTTCGGGCCCCTAAAAAGCCAGGGCAGTATAAATACCCCACATGTGACCCCACTTTGGAAAGAAGACACCCCAAGGTATTCAATGAGGGGCCTGGCGAGTTCCTAGAAATTTTTTTTTTTTTGCATAAGTTAGCGGATATTGATTTTTTTTGTTTTTTTCTCACAAAGTCTCACGTTCCGCTAACTTAGGACAAAAATTTCAATCTTTCATGGACTCAATATGCCCCTCACGGAATACCTTGGGGTGTCTTCTTTCCAAAATGGGGTCACATGTGGGGTATTTATACTGCCCTGGCTTTTTAGGGGCCCTAAAGCGTGAGAAGAAGTCTGGAATATAAATTTCTAAAAATGTTTACGCATTTGGATTCCGTGAGGGGTATGGTGTGTTCATGTGAGATTTTATTTTTTGACACAAGTTAGTGGAATATGAGACTTAGTAAGAAAAAACAAACAAATTTTTTTCGCTAACTTGTGCCAAAAAAAATGTCTGAATAGAGCCTTACCGGGGGGGTGATCAATGACAGGGGGGTGATCAATGACAGGGGGGTGATCACCCATATAGACTCCCTGATCACCCCCCTGTCATTGATCACCCCCCTGTAAGGCTCCATTCAGACGTCCGTATGATTTTTACGGATACATGGATACATGGATCGGATCCACAAAACACATGCGGACGTCTGAATGGAGCCTTACAGGGGGGTGATCAATGACAGGGGGTGTTTAGGGTGATCACCCCCTGTCACTGATCACCCCCCCTGTAAGGCTCCATTCAGACGTCCGCATGATTTTTACGGATCCATGGATACATGGATCGGATCCACAAAGCACATGCGGACGTCTGAATGGAGCCTTACAGGGGGGTGATCAATGACAGGGGGTGATCAGGGTGATCACCCCCCTGTCACTGATCACCCCCCTGTAAGGCTCCATTCAGACATCCGCATGATTTTTACGGATCCATGGATACATGGATTGGATCTACAAAACACATGCGGACATCTGAATGGAGCCTTACAGGGGGGTGATCAATGACAGGGGGTGATCAGGGAGTGTATATGGGTGATCACCCGCCTGTCATTGATCACCCCCCTGTAAGGCTCCATTCAGACGTCCGCATGTGTTTTGCGGATCCGATCCATGTATCCGTGGATCCGTAAAAATCATACGGACGTCTGAACGGAGCCTGACAGGGGGGTGATCAATGACAGGGGGGTGATCAATGACAGGGGGGTGATCAGGGAGTTTATATGGGGTGATCATGGGTGATCAGGGGTTCATAAATTGTTAATAAGTGACGGGGGGGGGTGTAGTGTAGTGTAGTGTTTGGTGCGACTTTACTGACCTACCTGTGTCCTCTGGTGGTCGATCCTAACAAAAGGGACCACCAGAGGACCAGGTAGGAGGTATATTAGACGCTGTTATCAAAACAGCGTCTAATATACCTGTTAGGGGTTAAAAAATTCGGATCTCCAGCCTGCCAGCGAGCGATCGCCGCTGGCAGGCTGGAGATCCACTCGCTTACCTTCCGTTCCTGTGAGCGCGCGCGCCTGTGTGCGCGCGTTCACAGGAAATCCCGGCCCTCGCGAGATGACGCATATATGCGTGACTCTGTGCAGGGCTGCCACCTCCGGACGGCACATCTGCGTTAGGCGGTCCGGAGGTGGTTAAATAATAAAAAAACAGATTGGGAAGCGCTAGTCCTCCTTCTTGCACTGGAAGCTGAAGGACTTCCTTCTTTATCCGAGGGATCGCACCCTTCCAAATGAAGTCCCCCATTAATCTATCAAATAATTTAAAAATGTTCTGAGGTATTCTCATTGGGGCATTTTGCAGTACATAAAGTATCTTTGGGAGAAAGACCATTTTTATTAAATTTACCCTACCCTGCATTGACATTGGTAATCTGTTCCATATGTGTATTTTAGTTCTTAATTCTTTTATTAAGGGGAGGACATTTAATTTTTCATATTCTTCTATGTTTCCGGAGATTTGTATGCCGAGATATTTAAAATTTTCATGTTTTTTAAGAACGTGCACCCGTGTATCTCTCTGTAATTGCCCATCTCCTAATAATAACATGTGTGATTTTCCCCAATTAATATTTAAACCCGAAAAGAACCCAAACTTATCTATTATTTCTACCACTTTGTTAAATTGTTCCCCAGTGTTTTACAAAAAAAGTAAAATATCGTCTGCATACATTAACAGTTTTTCTTCTCCACCCACATATGAAAAACTTTTAATCTCCCTATCATTTCTTATTATATTTGCCAAGGGTTCAATTGCAATTGCAAATAACAATGGGGAGAGAGGGCATCCCTGCCTTGTGCCACGTGATAGGGCAAACGGCAGGGACAAGCTCCCATCCACAACCACTCTGGCCCTAGGGTTACGATATATTAACTGAATCCATCCTATAAATCCCTCCCCTATACCAAACCTCCTTAATACTGCCCATAAATACTCCCATTCAATGCAATCAAATGTCTTTTGGGCATCCAATGAGAGTATTGCTTTCTCCCCTGCATCTGATCTATTGGCTTCGATGTTAAGGAATAACCTTCTTATATTGGAATATATTGTTCCACCTGGTATGAATCCTGTCTGGTCTTTATTTATTATTACTTTAATAACCCTTGAGAGCCTGTCCGCTAAAACCTTTGCCAAGATTTTGACATCCGTATTCAAGAGGGATATTGGCCTATATGAGCCGGGATCTGTTTGTTCCTTCCCCTTTTTTGGAATTAATGTAATAATTGCTTCCTTCATAGGATTCGGTAGATCACCAAATTTTTGAGCCTCATCCAGTGTTCTTTTTAATTCTGGAACTAATACCTGGGAATAGGTTTTATATATTTCGAAGGGGAGCCCATCTCCCCCTGGTGTTTTCTCAAGTTTCACCTTCCCCAGAGCTAAATTTATTTCTGCCACCGTTATTTCTTTTTCCAGATATTCTTTTTGGACCTCCGATATCCTACTAAAAGCAATCTTATCTAGATATGAATCTAACTCTTGTTTTGAGTATTGTACCCTAGACTTATATAACTCTTGGAAATAATCCCCGAACACTTTTTTAATATCTTCGGGTATGGTAAATAATTTACCCGTTTTATCTTTAATCGCACCGATCCATGAGTTACCTTTTTGATTTCTCACTATATTTGCTAATATTTTACCAACCTTTTCACCCTCCGAGGCTAACCGAATCCCCTGAAGGAGCAATTCTTTCCTACTTTTTTCTAATTGATATATCCTCAACTTTTTCTGTTCTTCCTCCCAAACTCTCTTATTAAGTACAGTAGGGTATCTCATACATACCATTCCAGCCTCTTGAAAAAAAAATTCCAATGCCTTCCCATTCTCTCTAGTACTTTTTTTCCAGTAATTTACTTTTTTAAACAGTACTCCCCTCAAAAATGCCTTGAAAGTGTCCCAAACCATAAGTCTACCGGCAGAACCATTATTTTCCATAAAAAATAGTTTTCACTCCTCTATTATACTCTCTTTATCTGAGATCAATAATAACCAATGGGGATTAAACTTAAACAACGGCAAAATATTATTTTTATTCAGATCCAACTCAATTACCATTGCACTATGGTCCGACAGAGCCATGGGTATATACTTTATCCTAATCCTGTTTTGGGATATTAGATTTTTGCTTCCAAAAATCATATCTATTCTCGACCAAGTTTGGTGCGTTTTTGAATAACAAGAGTACATAATTTCATCCGGGTTCTGAGCCCGCCAAACATCTACCCAATTAAATTCATATACTCATTTACATAACTCTACATTTTATTCTCCTCCCCCTCTACTAGACATCCTATCCCTGAGTGGATCCATAACTGCGTTATAATCGCTGACCGCAATCAGTATACATTCCTGTTTATTCAACATAAATCTATACAATTGATACAAAACATCTGATTTATATGGTGGTGGAACATATATATTTGCGAGTACGGGTTTTCTCCCTTCTACATAACAATGTAAAAAGAGGTACCTGCCATAGTCATCGGCCTCACATACCAGAGCCTCAAATTTAATCTTGTTATGTATCAAAATTGATACCCCTCTGGAGTAAGTAGTATATACGGAATGATATCCCGCCACCATCCATCTCCTCTCCAACCACCTTACTGATTCCTTATCTAGATGTGTCTCCTGGAGGCAGATGATGGCTGGCAGAAACCTCTTCATCCACTCAAGGATAGCGTACCTTTTAACCCTCTCACGGAGCCCTCTCACATTCAATGAAAGGACCCTAACCATCTAGCCGAGGGGGAGGGGAAAAAAAAATAAAATTCTCTCTCCACGCCCCCCCCCACCCACATCCCCTATATACCCTCCCATCTAAATAGTCCCCCCTTCTGCTGGTCGGCAGTCTGGGCGACTCCATAACTTAGCATAGTGGCTCCTATCACCTCCTCCCCCCCAGCCTCAAAGACCCTCCCCATCCGCCCATTCGCTAACTTCCTCCGGAGTCTGAAAGAAAACGAACTTGCTGTTATATTTCACCCTTAATTTTGCCGGAAAAAATTGACTATACTTTATTGCTGCCTCCCTTAGTCTTTTTTTTACTGATATAAACTCTCTTCTTTGTGCGTTAGTACTAAATGAATAATCTGGAAAAAGTTTAATCTTTACACCCTGTATATGGTATCTTTCTGAGGTTCCAGCGTCGGCTAATATTCAATTTTTGTTCCATCCTGACATTTATCTGTTTTAAAAGTGTCACCTCCTTCTCTAATTTCTGGACGGATTTCTCTAGGGTAGGAATCCTTTTTTCCATCTCTTGCAACCGCTGCCTTACTTTTTCCATCTCAGCTCGTATAACCATAACATCCGTCTGTACTGCCCCAAGCTGGGTTATCAAATTACCCATTAAATTTTCCATCCGTGAAACCGTACCAAATATATCCTGCACCATTTTTACATCTGTTTCTGTATATGTCACTGGGATTCCCCTCTTCCCCTTCAACTGACGTCTCATATGTCGGACCCTGCAGTCTGGGATCCACAGTTTTTTCTTTTTGTGGGGATCTAGACCCGGGTGAATTCGGAACCAAATATCTATTTAGACCTGATTGTTTAGACCCACTTTCCAAACCTACTGCTGATCGCCTGGCAGTGCTCCCCGTAGGGCCGCGCTGTTCCTCCCTTTTTTTGGACGGCATTTCGAGTTCTCCACCTCTTTCCCTTTTTTTTTTCCTCTCTTCCTCCCTTTCTTTTTCTCCTTCTCTCTTTCCCTTTCCCTTCTCTTCTCTCCCCCCCTTCTCTCAATACCAGGACGGCTTAAGAACCTAACAAAAACAAATATAGTCCCTTTCTTAAATTAGTCACATTAGTCACAAACAATCCAGTACAAACAGTGAATTATTTCCACATTTAAACACTTTTAAGCAAAAAAATCAGCTCAAAGGTGAAAAAAGTCAATTCAAAGGGGAAAAAGGAGAGTTAATGATGTTAGTCAGGACCTTGACCGGAAAAGATGAATTCCTTAAAGAATTATGACTCAGGGCATAAGATCCGGGCGTATAGGAACGTGCATGCAGTTAGTTAATTAATTCGGAGAGGTATGATACCGTTAATTTAAGACCTGGGGGGCAGAAAGGATTATCTCAGACGAGGTTATTGGAGGTTATACAGTAAATAGCTGCCTCTAATTCCAACCAAATGTCTCAAGGCAGATATCGTTTGTCCTTTAGTCTGCGATGGCCACAAACTGCATACCCGTAGTCACAACCACAATCACAGTGGCAAACAGACCCTTTATCAGCTGCCATTTCCGGAGTATCACCCCTACTATCTACCCTTCTTCACAGTGAGGGCAAACATGTGGGCAGGAGCTGAGCATGGATCACAGTAAGAGGCAAGACCAGCTGCACCCCCCAGAATTAATCACCCCTAGCGATCTCAAGCCCAAAAGCTTAAGGGACCTGCCCTTCAGATACTGCAGACGGGATCAGCCTCTCCAACAGGGGTCAGCAGGAATCCGCAGAACAAGAGCAGGACCTCAGGCACAAATGGCAGCATCCCCAAACACCTTCTCTTCAATGCGCCAGCGCCTCCACTCACAATCCTTCTTCAGCAGCACGGCCGCTATAGCGACTCACCACCTGACGACTCCTGGCATCGTAGGACGGGCATCAAAATCAGGACACCGGCATCGGCATCCAGACAATCCAGGGCGGCCTCGGTATCTCAAACTCTCAGCTTCACAGCGATCAGCTGTTCCGAGCGGCGGTATGGGCGGCCAGCATGCGGAGGGGGGCGGGGGGGGAGCCCTAGCGTCCTACGTCAGACGCTCTCATGCGTATCCTGGATTGAAACCCAGTGATGGAATGTGTCTTCTGACTGTGAGGTACAGGGTCAAAGTTTACTCAATGATGATGTATAGGGGGCGGACCGAACATCGCATATGTTCACCCGCCACGGCGATCGCGAACAAGCTATGTTCGCCGGGAACTGTTCGCCGGCGAATAGTTCAGGCCATCACTAGTGATTATTGCATGGGACAAGGTAGATTATAAGACATATATCAGACAACTATGGTTTAAGTACATCCTAATTGTTTATGTTAAACTCTGGATCTCGTAGTCTCTATTTATGCCTTTTGTTTCCACACTGTCCAATCGGTGTATCCAAAATGCTTCCCTGATTTTCAACATTTTTATGTGGTTGCCCCTTCTTCTTGGTATTGGTATGTGCTCTAGGTCTTGAAATCTGACTTTTGAGATTGAGTGGCCTGCTGCGTGGAAGTGTGCCAGTACTGGTTGTAGTAGGTTTTCCCGTATTATCGTCGATTTATGTTGGCAAATGCGGTCACTGAATTTTTGCGTGGTTTCCCCTACATATGCCATCCCGCACGGGCATTTAAATGCATATACAACATAGTTAGAATCACGAGTGAAGAAATTGTTGATTTTAAAAGGCTTTCCTGATTGTGGATTGTAAACGGATGACCCTTTCTGTATGTTAGAGCATTGAAAGCAATGTAGGCAGGGAAAAGTTCCTTTACGTTGGGTGTTCAGGACAGTTTGTCTAATAGTTGATCTCAGGGACCCGATGTCCGCTCTGACCAGCAGGTTTTTCAGGTTTTTATTACAAGTGCAAGACAGAACCGGGTTTTGAAACTCCTCTACGTGAAGGTATGCCTTATGTAGTAATGGACAATGAGATCTAATGCTGTTCAGTATTTTGTTAGCTGCCGGGTGAAAAGTGTGAACAAACGCTACTCGTTTAATATTTTCCCGTCTCGGTGTAATGGGCTGGTCTAGAATTTGTACTGTCTTTAGGGGTTATCCTCTATCCAAAAAACATTGTTGCATTTGTGTGAGCCTTGTCTCGCATGTAGGGGTAGCCTTCACTATACGTTTAATCCTTGTGTATTGAGATTTGGGTATAGACTTCTTTATGTGAGGTGCGTGAAAACATGAAAAGTGAAGGAGATTGTTGCGATCTGTTGGTTTACGGTAGAGGTTGGTACTCAGGGTCCCTGTGGTGGTTTTGATAACTGTAGTGTCCAGGAAGTGTATGTTGTCTGAGTGATGTTGGATGGTAAACTGGAGTTCGGGATAAACTGAATTGAGAAATGTATGGAACTATAAGAGTGAGTCTACTGTTCCTTCCCAAATGCAGAATATGTCATCAAAAGTAATGTTTCCATGTCATGACATGGGTGATGAAATGTGGATTCGGGTAGAGGAAAGATTCCTCAAAGTATACCATATAACAATTAGCGTAAGGGGGCGCCACGTTAGACCCCATTGCGGTCCCCTGTAGCTGCAAGACAAAATCATTGCCCAATAAAAAGAAGTTGTTGTGTAAGAGCACGTGTAGTAGATCCATACATAAAGATATGGTTTCAGGGCTCAATGTAGATGTCTGAAGGACCGATCTGACCACCGCTATTCCTTTGTCGTGTTTGATAGATGTGTATAGGCTGGTAATGTCCCATGTAACCAAGATGGCATCTTGTTTCAGCGGCGGTAAGTTGTCAATCAGTTCCAAGAAGGAGGATGTGTCCAGCAAGAATGAAACGTGTATTTTTGGCTAAGGGTGTCAAGATTTTCTCTAGGAAAGGAGGGACCAAGATGGAGTCTGTAGAGGCTACGATTGGTCGGCCTGGTGGATTGTTCAGTATTTTGTGGATTTTGGGTAAGATATAAAAGACAGCTATTATTGGATGCCTGTTGGTAAGGAAGGAGGTGGTAGCTTCATCTATAATATTACGGTTCTGGTAGTTTATCAGTATGGTGTTAATTGTTACTGCAATGTTATTGGTAGGATTGTTTTGTAATCTACAGCAGTGTCTCCCAACCAGTGTGCCTCCAGCTGTTGCAAAACTACAACTCCCAGCATGCCCGCACAGCCAAAGGCACAACAGCTGGAGGCACATTGGTTGGGAAACACTGATCTACAGTATACGTTCGGATCTTCTAGTTGGCGGTAAACTTCTCTAATGTAGGCATCTCTATCCATAATCACTAATGCACCCCCTTTGTCTGCTGCTTTAATGATGAGGTCTTTCCTTTGTTGTAGTGATTTTAGGGCTTGTTTGTCGCTATTCTGTAGATTGTGTGTAAATCTAAATTTGCCTCCACTGAAGTCTCTCTGAAATTTGGACAAATATTTTTGATAAATCTAATGAAAGTTTCAACTGCAGGTTGATTTTTTGGGGGATAAAATGTGCTTTTATTATGTAGACCCAGATTACTGATTACTGCTGTATACTGTGGGGGGCTGTATACTGTGGGGTGCTATACTGCTCTACTATATACTGTGGGGTGCTGTATATTGTGGGGTGCTATACTGCTCTACTGTATACTGTGGGGTGCTGCATACTGTTAGGTGCTCTATTTTGTATAGTTTGGGGTGCTGTATACTGTATACTGTGAGGTGCTGTATATTGTGGGGTGCTATACTGCTCTACTGTATACTGTGGGGTGCTGTATACTGTGAGGGACTGTATTCTGTATAGTTTGGGATGCTGTATACTGTATACTGTGAGGTGCTGTATATTATTGTGGGATGCTCTATATTGTGGGGTGCTGTATACTGTGGGGTGCTATACACTATAAGGTGCTATACTGCATACTGTGGGTTGCTGTATACTGTAGGGTGCTATACTGCATACTGTGGGGTGCTGTATACTATGGGGTGCTATACTGCTTGCATACTGTGGGGTGCTGTATACTATAGGGTGCTATACTGCATACTGTGGGTTGCTGTATACTGTAGGGTGCTATACTGCATACTGTGGGGTGCTGTATACTATGGGGTGCTATACTGCTTGCATACTGTGGGGTGATGTATACTATAGGGTGCTATACTGCATACTGTGGGTTAATGTATACTGTAGGGTTCTATACTGCATTCTGTGGGGTGCTTTATACTATAGGGTGCTATATTGCTTGCATACTGTGGGGTGCTGTGTACTATAGGGTGCTATACTGCATTCTGTGGGGTGCTGTATACTATAGGGTGCTATACTGCATACTGTGGGGTGCTGTATATTATAGGGTGCTATACTGCATACTGTGGGGTGCTACACTGTATACTGTGGGGTGCTGTATATTATAGGGTGCTATACTGCATACTGTGGGGTGCTGTATACTATAATGTGCTATACTGCATACTGTGGGGTGCTGTATACTATGGAATGCTATACTGCATACTGTGGGGTGCTGTATACTATAGGGTGCTATACTACATACTGTGGGGTGCTGTATACTATAGGGTGCTATACTGCATACTGTGGGGTGCTGTATACTATTGGGTGCTATTCTGTATACTGTGGGTTGCTGTATACTGTAGGGTGCTATACTGCATACTGTGGGGTGCTGTATATTATAGGGTGCTATACTGCATACTGTGGGGTGCTGTATACTATAGGGTGCTATACTGTATACTGTGGGTTGCTGTATACTGTAGGGTGCTATACTGCATACTGTGGGGTGCTGTATATTATAGGGTGCTATACTGCATACTGTGATGTGCTGTATACTATAGGGTGCTATACTGCATACTGTGGGGTGCTGGGGTGCACTGTAATGCTAGGGTGTGCCCCGGTCTCCTTCCTGCAGAGCGGTGCCCACTTCCAGCCTGAGCCCAGCTGCCCAGAGCACTGATCCTGAGCCGCTGGAGTCTTCAGAACTGGAAGTATTTACAGTCATTCACTGTACTCTACCAGGTGTGTGGATTTTTGGTGTGTGTGTTGTGGTGGAGGGCGTGATTGCATGTTAGGGTGTGGGAAGGCGGTATCCAGGGGGCCCAAGTAAATTTTTGCCCAGGGTCCAATCAATATTAAAGACGGCCCTGCACACTAGCATTATTCTTTTCCGGTATTGAAATCCGGCAATACTGGAAAAAAAAGCATCAGTTTTGCCCTAATGCATTCTGAATGAAAAGCAATCCGTTCAGTATGCAGGGTTTCTTTCATTCCGTCCCTTGAACGGTATTTGACCGGACAAAATACCACAGCTTGTTGCGGTATTTTTTCCAGCCAAACTCCCAGAACACTACCACACTTTCTCGATCCAGCATTAATTTCCATAGAGATGTATTAATGCCGGATCCGGTACCAAGTGTTCCGGAAATTGCCGCGTTGCTGGATCCGGTTTTCTGGTCTGCGCATAAGCCGGGACATAGGAGGAGCAATTTTTGCTTTTGATCTTTGAAATAAATTAAATACCAGATCCGTTATTCCGGATGATACCGGATGAGATACCGGTCTAACAGATCCAGAAAATACATATTTCTGTTTGTATACGATTTGGGGACAGGAGAGAGAAAAAGAGGGGGTTAGTCACCTGGCTCTCAGAATGGTCAGGAAACCTAACTCGCAGGGCGCCAAAGGTGTGGATCCAAGCAAAAAAAAAATATAATTACAATTACTTGGAATATTTAGTGGAAGCAAGTAGGGATGAGCGAACTCGAACTGTATAGTTCGGGTTCGTACCGAATTTTGGGGTGTCCGTGACACGGACCCGAACCCGGACATTTTCGTAAAAGTCCGGGTTCGGGTTCGGTGTTCGTCGCTTTCTTCGCGCTTTTGTGACGCTTTCTTGGCGCTTTTTGAAAGGCTGCAAAGCAGCCAATCAACAAGCGTCATACTACTTGCCCCAAGAGGCCATCACAGCCATGCCTACTATTGGCATGGCTGTGATTGGCCAGAGCACCATGTGACCCAGCCTCTATTTAAGCTGGAGTCACATAGCGCCGCCCGTCACTCTGCTCTGATTAGCGTAGGGAGAGGTTGCGGCTGCGACAGTAGGGCGAGATTAGGCAGATTAACTCCTCCAAAGGACTTGATTAACTGATCGATCTGCAGCTGTGGATCATTGAGCTGCTGATCCTCAATTGCTCACTGTTTTTAGGCTGCACAGACCGTTTGTCAGTCACATTTTTCTGGGGTGATCGGCGGCCATTTTGTGTCTTGTGGTGCGCCAGCACAAGCTGCGACCAAGTGCATTTAACCCTCAATGGTGTGGTTGTTTTTTGGCTAAAGCCTACATCAGGGTGAAGCTGTCACACCAAGTGCATTTAACCAGCAATAGTCTGTTCATTTTTTGGCCATATACAAAATCAGGGGCAAGCTGCGCCTGTCACCAAGTGCATTTAACCCTCAATGGTGTGGTTGTTTTTTGGCTAAAGCCTACATCAGGGTGAAGCTGTCACACCAAGTGCATTTAACCAGCAATAGTCTGTTCATTTTTTGGCCATATACTAAATCAGGGGCAAGCTGCGCCTGTCACCAAGTGCATTTAACCCTCAATGGTGTGGTTGTTTTTTGGCTAAAGCCTACATCAGGGTGAAGCTGTCACACCAAGTGCATTTAACCAGCAATAGTCTGTTCATTTTTTGGCCATATACTAAATCAGGGGCAAGCTGCGCCTGTCACCAAGTGCATTTAACCCTCAATGGTGTGGTTGTTTTTTGGCTAAAGCCTACATCAGGGTGAAGCTGTCACACCAAGTGCATTTAACCAGCAATAGTCTGTTTATTTTTTGGCCATATCCCAGTCTAATTCTGTCACTAAATCCATACCGGTCACCCAGCGCCTAAATACTAGGCCTCAAATTTATATCCAGCTAAATCTGTCCCTAGTGCTGTAGCTGGGCGAGTTATTTAGTGTCCGTTCAAGCACATTTCTTGTTCTGGGTTGAAATACAATTCCCAATTTAGCAATTTCATAATTTAGTGGTTTCTGCTATATCAGAGCTATTTGAAATCTATCCCTAAAAGGGTATATAATATTCAAGGTGCACATTGGGTCATTCAGAATAACTTCACACACACCCGCTACTGTGTATTTCCAAGTCTAATTCTGGCACTAAACCCATACCTGTCACCCAGCGCCTAAATACTAGGCCTCAAATTTATATCCCGCTAAATCTGTCCTTAGTGCTGTAGCTGGGCGAGTTATTTAGTGTCCGTTCAAGCACATTTCTTGTTCTGGGTTGAAATACAATTCCCAATTTAGCAATTTCATAATTTAGTGGTTTCTGCTATATCAGAGCTATTTGAAATCTATCCCTAAAAGGGTATATAATATTCAAGGTGCACATTGGGTCATTCAGAATAACTTCACACACACCCGCTACTGTGTATTTCCAAGTCTAATTCTGGCACTAAACCCATACCTGTCACCCAGCGCCTAAATACTAGGCCTCAAATTTATATCCCGCTAAATCTGTCCTTAGTGCTGTAGCTGGGCGAGTTATTTAGTGTCCGTTCAAGCACATTTCTTGTTCTGGGTTGAAATACAATTCCCAATTTAGCAATTTCATAATTTAGTGGTTTCTGCTATATCAGAGCTATTTGAAATCTATCCCTAAAAGGGTATATAATATTCAAGGTGCACATTGGGTCATTCAGAATAACTTCACACACACCCGCTACTGTGTATTTCCAAGTCTAATTCTGGCACTAAACCCATACCTGTCACCCAGCGCCTAAATACTAGGCCTCAAATTTATATCCCGCTAAATCTCTCGTTACCGCTGTCCTGTTGTGGCTGGGAAAGTTATTTAGTGTCCGTCAAAGCACATTTCTTGTTCTGGGTTGAAATACAATTCCCAATTTAGCAATTTCATAATTTAGTGGTTTCTGCTATATCAGAGCTATTTGAAATCTATCCCTAAAAGGGTATATAATATTCAAGGTGCACATTGGGTCATTCAGAATAACTTCACACACACCCGCTACTGTGTATTTCCAAGTCTAATTCTGGCACTAAACCCATACCTGTCACCCAGCGCCTAAATACTAGGCCTCAAATTTATATCCCGCTAAATCTGTCCTTAGTGCTGTAGCTGGGCGAGTTATTTAGTGTCCGTTCAAGCACATTTCTTGTTCTGGGTTGAAATACAATTCCCAATTTAGCAATTTCATAATTTAGTGGTTTCTGCTATATCAGAGCTATTTGAAATCTATCCCTAAAAGGGTATATAATATTCAAGGTGCACATTGGGTCATTCAGAATAACTTCACACACACCCGCTACTGTGTATTTCCAAGTCTAATTCTGGCACTAAACCCATACCTGTCACCCAGCGCCTAAATACTAGGCCTCAAATTTATATCCCGCTAAATCTCTCGTTACCGCTGTCCTGTTGTGGCTGGGAAGTTATTTAGTGTCCGTCAAGCACATTTCTTGTTCTGGGTTGAAATACAATTCCCAATTTAGCAATTTCATAATTTAGTGGTTTCTGCTATATCAGAGCTATTTGAAATCTATCCCTAAAAGGGTATATAATATTCAAGGTGCACATTGGGTCATTCAGAATAACTTCACACACACCCGCTACTGTGTATTTCCAAGTCTAATTCTGGCACTAAACCCATACCTGTCACCCAGCGCCTAAATACTAGGCCTCAAATTTATATCCCGCTAAATCTGTCCTTAGTGCTGTAGCTGGGCGAGTTATTTAGTGTCCGTTCAAGCACATTTCTTGTTCTGGGTTGAAATACAATTCCCAATTTAGCAATTTCATAATTTAGTGGTTTCTGCTATATCAGAGCTATTTGAAATCTATCCCTAAAAGGGTATATAATATTCAAGGTGCACATTGGGTCATTCAGAATAACTTCACACACACCCGCTACTGTGTATTTCCAAGTCTAATTCTGGCACTAAACCCATACCTGTCACCCAGCGCCTAAATACTAGGCCTCAAATTTATATCCCGCTAAATCTGTCCTTAGTGCTGTAGCTGGGCGAGTTATTTAGTGTCCGTTCAAGCACATTTCTTGTTCTGGGTTGAAATACAATTCCCAATTTAGCAATTTCATAATTTAGTGGTTTCTGCTATATCAGAGCTATTTGAAATCTATCCCTAAAAGGGTATATAATATTCAAGGTGCACATTGGGTCATTCAGAATAACTTCACACACACCCGCTACTGTGTATTTCCAAGTCTAATTCTGGCACTAAACCCATACCTGTCACCCAGCGCCTAAATACTAGGCCTCAAATTTATATCCCGCTAAATCTGTCCTTAGTGCTGTAGCTGGGCGAGTTATTTAGTGTCCGTTCAAGCACATTTCTTGTTCTGGGTTGAAATACAATTCCCAATTTAGCAATTTCATAATTTAGTGGTTTCTGCTATATCAGAGCTATTTGAAATCTATCCCTAAAAGGGTATATAATATTCAAGGTGCACATTGGGTCATTCAGAATAACTTCACACACACCCGCTACTGTGTATTTCCAAGTCTAATTCTGGCACTAAACCCATACCTGTCACCCAGCGCCTAAATACTAGGCCTCAAATTTATATCCCGCTAAATCTGTCCTTAGTGCTGTAGCTGGGCGAGTTATTTAGTGTCCGTTCAAGCACATTTCTTGTTCTGGGTTGAAATACAATTCCCAATTTAGCAATTTCATAATTTAGTGGTTTCTGCTATATCAGAGCTATTTGAAATCTATCCCTAAAAGGGTAGATCATATTGAAGGTGCACATAGGGTCATTCAGAATAACTTCACACACACGCTTCTGTGCATTTCCAAGTCTAATTCTGTCACTAAATCCATACCGGTCACCCAGCGCCTAAATACTAGGCCTCAAATTTATATCCCGCTGAATTTGAATACAATACATTGGGCCAAATAATATATTTGTTGTTGTGGTGAACCATAACAATGAGAAAAACATCTAGTAAGGGACGCGGACGTGGACATGGTCGTGGTGGTGTTAGTGGACCCTCTGGTGCTGGGAGAGGACGTGGCCGTTCTGCCACATCCACACGTCCTAGTGTACCAACTACCTCAGGTCCCAGTAGCCGCCAGAATTTACAGCGATATATGGTGGGGCCCAATGCCGTTCTAAGGATGGTAAGGCCTGAGCAGGTACAGGCATTAGTCAATTGGGTGGCCGACAGTGGATCCAGCACGTTCACATTATCTCCCACCCAGTCTTCTGCAGAAAGCGCACAGATGGCGCCTGAAAACCAACCCCATCAGTCTGTCACATCACCCCCATGCATACCAGGGAAACTGTCTCAGCCTCAAGTTATGCAGCAGTCTCTTATGCTGTTTGAAGACTCCGCTGGCAGGGTTTCCCAAGGGCATCCACCTAGCCCTTCCCCAGCGGTGAAAGACATAGAATGCACTGACGCACAACCACTTATGTTTCCTGATGATGAGGACATGGGAATACCACCTCAGCATGTCTCTGATGATGACGAAACACAGGTGCCAACTGCTGCGTCTTTCTGCAGTGTGCAGACTGAACAGGAGGTCAGGGATCAAGACTGGGTGGAAGACGATGCAGGGGACGATGAGGTCCTAGACCCCACATGGAATGAAGGTCGTGCCACTGACTTTCACAGTTCGGAGGAAGAGGCAGTGGTGAGACCGAGCCAACAGCGTAGCAAAAGAGGGAGCAGTGGGCAAAAGCAGAACACCCGCCGCCAAGAGACTCCGCCTGCTACTGACCGCCGCCATCTGGGACCGAGCACCCCAAAGGCAGCTTCAAGGAGTTCCCTGGCATGGCACTTCTTCAAACAATGTGCTGACGACAAGACCCGAGTGGTTTGCACGCTGTGCCATCAGAGCCTGAAGCGAGGCATTAACGTTCTGAACCTGAGCACAACCTGCATGACCAGGCACCTGCATGCAAAGCATGAACTGCAGTGGAGTAAACACCTTAAAACCAAGGAAGTCACTCAGGCTCCCCCTGCTACCTCTTCTGCTGCTGCCGCCTCGGCCTATTCTGCTGCTGCCGCCTCGGCCTCTTCCTCCGCCTCTGGAGGAACGTTGGCACCTGCCGCCCAGCAAACAGGGGATGTACCACCAACACCACCACCACCACCTCCGTCACCAAGCGTCTCAACCATGTCACACGCCAGCGTTCAGCTCTCCATCTCACAAACATTTGATAGAAAGCGTAAATTCCCACCTAGCCACCCTCGATCCCTGGCCCTGAATGCCAGCATTTCTAAACTACTGGCCTATGAAATGCTGTCATTTAGGCTGGTGGACACAGACAGCTTCAAACAGCTCATGTCGCTTGCTGTCCCACAGTATGTTGTTCCCAGCCGGCACTACTTCTCCAAGAGAGCCGTGCCTTCCCTGCACAACCAAGTATCCGATAAAATCAAGTGTGCACTGCGCAACGCCATCTGTGGCAAGGTCCACCTAACCACAGATACGTGGACCAGTAAGCACGGCCAGGGACGCTATATCTCCCTAACTGCACACTGGGTAAATGTAGTGGCAGCTGGGCCCCAGGCGGAGAGCTGTTTGGCTCACGTCCTTCCGCCGCCAAGGATCGCAGGGCAACATTCTTTGCCTCCTGTTGCCACCTCCTCCTTCTCGGCTTCCTCCTCCTCTTCTTCCACCTGCTCATCCAGTCAGCCACACACCTTCACCACCAACTTCAGCACAGCCCGGGGTAAACGTCAGCAGGCCATTCTGAAACTCATATGTTTGGGGGACAGGCCCCACACCGCACAGGAGTTGTGGCGGGGTATAGAACAACAGACCGACGAGTGGTTGCTGCCGGTGAGCCTCAAGCCCGGCCTGGTGGTGTGTGATAATGGGCGAAATCTCGTTGCAGCTCTGGGACTAGCCAATTTGACGCACATCCCTTGCTTGGCGCATGTGCTGAATTTGGTGGTGCAGAAGTTCATTCACAACTACCCCGACATGTCAGAGCTGCTGCATAAAGTGCGGGCCGTCTGTTCGCGCTTCCGGCGTTCACATCCTGCTGCTGCTCGCCTGTCTGCGCTACAGCGTAACTTCGGCCTTCCCGCTCACCGCCTCATATGCGACGTGCCCACCAGGTGGAACTCCACCTTGCACATGCTGGACAGACTGTGCGAGCAGCAGCAGGCCATAGTGGAGTTTCAGCTGCAGCACGCACGGGTCAGTCGCACTACAGAACAGCACCACTTCACCACCAATGACTGGGCCTCCATGCGAGACCTGTGTGCCCTGTTGCGCTGTTTCGAGTACTCCACCAACATGGCCAGTGGCGATGACACCGTTATCAGCGTTACAATACCACTTCTATGTCTCCTTGAGAAAACACTTAGGGCGATGATGGAAGAGGAGGTGGCCCAGGAGGAGGAGGAGGAGGAGGAGGAAGAGGGGTCATTTTTAGCACTTTCAGGCCAGTCTCTTCGAAGTGACTCAGAGGGAGGTTTTTGGCAACAGCAGAGGCCAGGTACAAATGTGGCCAGCCAGGGCCCACTACTGGAGGACGAGGAGGACGAGGATGAGGAGGAGGTGGAGGAGGATGAGGATGAAGCATGGTCACAGCGGGGTGGCACCCAACGCAGCTCGGGTCCATCACTGGTGCGTGGCTGGGGGGAAAGGCAGGACGATGACGATACGCCTCCCACAGAGGACAGCTTGTCCTTACCCCTGGGCAGCCTGGCACACATGAGCGACTACATGCTGCAGTGCCTGCGCAACGACAGCAGAGTTGCCCACATTTTAACCTGTGCGGACTACTGGGTTGCCACCCTGCTGGATCCACGCTACAAAGACAATGTGCCCACCTTACTTCCTGCACTGGAGCGTGATAGGAAGATGCGCGAGTACAAGCGCACGTTGGTAGACGCGCTACTGAGAGCATTCCCAAATGTCACAGGGGAACAAGTGGAAGCCCAAGGCCAAGGCAGAGGAGGAGCAAGAGGTCGCCAAGGCAGCTGTGTCACGGCCAGCTCCTCTGAGGGCAGGGTTAGCATGGCAGAGATGTGGAAAACTTTTGTCAACACGCCACAGCTAACTGCACCACCACCTGATACGCAACGTGTTAGCAGGAGGCAACATTTCACTAACATGGTGGAACAGTACGTGTGCACACCCCTCCACGTACTGACTGATGGTTCGGCCCCATTCAACTTCTGGGTCTCTAAATTGTCCACGTGGCCAGAGCTAGCCTTTTATGCCTTGGAGGTGCTGGCCTGCCCGGCAGCCAGCGTTTTGTCTGAACGTGTATTCAGCACGGCAGGGGGCGTCATTACAGACAAACGCAGCCGCCTGTCTACAGCCAATGTGGACAAGCTGACGTTCATAAAAATGAACCAGGCATGGATCCCACAGGACCTGTCCGTCCCTTGTCCAGATTAGACATTAACTACCTCCCCATAACCATATATTATTGGACTCCAGGGCACTTCCTCATTCAATCCTATTTTTATTTTCATTTTACCATTATATTGCGATGCTACCCAAAGTTGAATGAACCTCTCCTCTGCCTGTGTGCTAGGCCTAAATATATGCCAATGGACTGTTGCAGTGGTGGCTGACATGAAGCCTGATTCTCTGCTATGACATGCAGACTAATTCTCTGCTGACATGAAGCCAGATTGTCTGTTACGGGACCTCTCTCCTCTGCCTGGGTGCTGGGCCTAAATTTATGACAATGGACTGTTGCAGTGGTGGCTGACGTGAAGCCTCATTCTCTGCTATGACATGCAGACTGATTCTCTGCTGACATGAAGCCAGATTGTCTGTTACGGGACCTCTCTCCTCTGCCTGTGTGCTAGGCCTAAATATATGCCAATGGACTGTTGCAGTGGTGGCTGACGTGAAGCCTGATTCTCTGCTATGACATGCAGACTGATTCTCTGCTGTCATGAAGCCAGATTGTCTGTTACGGGACCTCTCTGCTCTGCCTGTGTGCTAGGCCTAAATATATGCCAATGGACTGTTGCAGTGGTGGGTGACGTGAAGCCTCATTCTCTGCTATGACATGCAGACTGATTCTCTGCTGACATGAAGCCAGATCCTCTTTTACGGGACCTCTCTCCTCTGCCTGGGTGCTGGGCCTAAATTTATGACAATGGACTGTTGCAGTGGTGGCTGACGTGAAGCCTCATTCTCTGCTATGACATGCAGACTGATTCTCTGCTGACATGAAGCCAGATCCTCTGTTACGGGACCTCTCTCCTCTGCCTGGGTGCTGGGCCTAAATTTATGACAATGGACTGTTGCAGTGGTGGCTGACGTGAAGCCTGATTCTCTGCTATGACATGCAGACTGATTCTCTGCTGTCATGAAGCCAGATTGTCTGTTACGGGACCTCTCTGCTCTGCCTGTGTGCTAGGCCTAAATATATGCCAATGGACTGTTGCAGTGGTGGGTGACGTGAAGCCTGATTCTCTGCTATGATATGAAGACTGATTCTCTGCTGACATGAAGCCAGATTGTCTGTTACGGGACCTTTCTCCTCTGCCTGGGTTCTGGGCCTAAATTTATGAAAATTGACTCTTACAGTGGTGGGTGACGTGAAGCCTGATTCTCTGCTATGATATGAAGACTGATTCTCTGCTGACATGAAGCCAGATTGTCTGTTACGGGACCTTTCTCCTCTGCCTGGGTTCTGGGCCTAAATTTATGAAAATTGACTCTTACAGTGGTGGGTGACGTGAAGCCTGATTCTCTGCTATGATATGAAGACTGATTCTCTGCTGACATGAAGCCAGATTCTCTGTTACGGGACCTCTCTCCTCTGCCTGGGTGCTGGGCCTAAATTTATGACAATGGACTGTTGCAGTGGTGGCTGACGTGAAGCCTGATTCTCTGCTATGACATGCAGACTGATTCTCTGCTGACATGAAGCCAGATTCTCTGTTACGGGACCTCTCTCCTCTGCCTGTGTGTGTGCTGGGCCTAAATATATGCCAATGGACTGTTGCAGTGGTGGCTGACGTGAAGCCTCATTCTCTGCTATGACATGCAGACTAATTCTCTGCTGACATGAAGACAGATTCTCTGTTACGGGACCTCCCTCCTCTGCCTGGGTGCTGGGCCTAAATATATGCCAATGGACTGTTGCAGTGGTGGGTGACGTGAAGCCTCATTCTCTGCTATGACATGCAGACTAATTCTCTGCTGACATGAAGCCAGATTGTCTGTTACGGGACCTCTCTCCTCTGCCTGTGTGTGTGCTGGGCCTAAATATATGCCAATGGACTGTTGCAGTGGTGGCTGACGTGAAGCCTCATTCTCTGCTATGACATGCAGACTAATTCTCTGCTGACATGAAGACAGATTCTCTGTTACGGGACCTCTCTCCTCTGCCTGTGTGTGTGCTGGGCCTAAATATATGCCAATGGACTGTTGCAGTGGTGGCTGACGTGAAGCCTCATTCTCTGCTATGACATGCAGACTAATTCTCTGCTGACATGAAGACAGATTCTCTGTTACGGGACCTCCCTCCTCTGCCTGGGTGCTGGGCCTGAATATATGCCAATGGACTGTTGCAGTGGTGGGTGACGTGAAGCCTGATTCTCTGCTATGACATGCAGACTAATTCTCTGCTGACATGAAGACAGATTCTCTGTTACGGGACCTCTCTCCTCTGCCTGTGTGTGTGCTGGGCCTAAATATATGCCAATGGACTGTTGCAGTGGTGGCTGACGTGAAGCCTCATTCTCTGCTATGACATGCAGACTAATTCTCTGCTGACATGAAGCCAGATTGTCTGTTACGGGACCTCTCTCCTCTGCCTGTGTGTGTGCTGGGCCTAAATATATGCCAATGGACTGTTGCAGTGGTGGCTGACGTGAAGCCTCATTCTCTGCTATGACATGCAGACTAATTCTCTGCTGACATGAAGACAGATTCTCTGTTACGGGACCTCCCTCCTCTGCCTGGGTGCTGGGCCTAAATATATGCCAATGGACTGTTGCAGTGGTGGCTGACGTGAAGCCTCATTCTCTGCTATGACATGCAGACTGATTCTCTGCTGACATGAAGCCAGATCGTCTGTTACGGGACCTCTCTGCTCTGCCTGTGTGCTAGGCCTAAATATATGCCAATGGACTGTTGCAGTGGTGGGTGACGTGAAGCCTCATTCTCTGCTATGACATGCAGACTGATTCTCTGCTGTCATGAAGCCAGATTGTCTGTTACGGGACCTCTCTGCTCTGCCTGTGTGCTAGGCCTAAATATATGCCAATGGACTGTTGCAGTGGTGGGTGACGTGAAGCCTCATTCTCTGCTATGACATGCAGACTGATTCTCTGCTGTCATGAAGACAGATTCTCTGTTACGGGACCTCCCTCCTCTGCCTGGGTGCTGGGCCTAAATATATGCCAATGGACTGTTGCAGTGGTGGCTGACGTGAAGCCTCATTCTCTGCTATGACATGCAGACTAATTCTCTGCTGACATGAAGACAGATTCTCTGTTACGGGACCTCTCTCCTCTGCCTGGGTGCCGGGGCCTAAATATCTGAGAATGGACTGTTCCAGTGGTGGGTGACGGGAAGCCAGATTCTCTGCTATGGAACCTCTCTCCAATTGATTTTGGTTAATTTTTATTTATTTAATTTTTATTTTAATTCATTTCCCTATCCACATTTGTTTGCAGGGGATTTACCTACATTTTGCTGCCTTTTGCAGCCCTCTAGCTCTTTCCTGGGCTGTTTTACAGCCTTTTTAGTGCCGAAAAGTTCGGGTCCCCATTGACTTCAATGGGGTTCGGGTTCGGGACGAAGTTCGGATCGGGTTCGGATCCCGAACCCGAACATTTCCGGGATGTTCGGCCGAACTTCTCGAACCCGAACATCCAGGTGTTCGCTCAACTCTAGAAGCAAGTAGAATAAATTAAATAAATAAATTAAGAAGGCTGCCAGTGAGATAAACTTGGCTAGAAAACGTACCTAGGCAAGAATATGCAATTGGAGGAAAATGTAAAAGGCTTTTATCTCATAGGGGGTGCCACTCTTTCTTTAAATGATTAAAATATTTAAAACATTTTGTAAAATATTTTTACCAGAGTCACTATGTCTGACAAACTGGAAGGTTAATTTCACAGTGTATAGTCGATTTATGCCAATATCATATAAAACACATAAAACACATCTGGAAGTTGAAACAAGGTTTGTACTCACTTCACCCAGGAGGAGAGATGGGGGATAAACTCAAGACACCCCCAAACCCTTCCTCCTACGCCTGGTTCGCTTCTAGAATGTCAGGAAATAACGGCAGTCCTGTAGCTGGTACTTCTTGTCAATTCCTTTATTAAGAAATCAGGGTAGGGTGAGGAGAAGGCCCAATGCGTTTCGGGGATATATATAAATCCCCTTCATCAGGAGCATGTTTTCTTGGGGAGTCACTGTCTTATTTATGCTGAGTTTGGCGCCAAAATCAGACTATGGGACATCACTTCCGGTCCCTGTGTAGCTATGCGTTCCAGCATGGGACGCAAACCGGAAGTGAAGGCATAAAGACAAAGAAATAGAAAAAGAAATCGATAATACATAGTGTAGCAATTATCACACGCTAGTCTAGGCTGTAGTGTGGTGCTTAACAATATAAACAAATACATGTCCCAAAGGTTCAAAACACTTAGACGTCCCATTGTTTTTTTTTTTTTTCACCGTCTGAGGGCGCGTGACCGGAAGTGATGTCACTTCCGGTTCGCGATATCTGCAAGCTCACATCTTCAAAAAGCTAATCTAGAAGAAAATCTAAAAAAAGGAAGAGAGAGCTATAGATAGGTGTACCCAGTCTTCACAAACGGGAAGTAGTTTGTGTGCACCGTCAGAGGGATGATGTCACATCCGAATCTCCACCCACTTCCGGGTATTGAAACGCAAGCGGCAGGACGATGACTACTTTCTCTATGCATGAGTTAATGTGCGCATGGGCAAGGGAAAGGGGAACATGAGAGGGATCTAAAAAACTATTAAACTATGTCATAATGAGGGAAGGAAACATCTAATATGTTTAAAATAAGGGTCTGAATCGTGTAAATATGTAATGTTATATCAAGATATAAAACGATATATGTTTTTCTTTCTTAGTGATCTGTTCCTAATATATGTGTACAGAAAAGATTAGAAGATATACAGTACATATCTATACATAAATATAATAAGATATAAACATCTATATAAAAACACATATAAAAGCCTATATATCTCCATATATACACAAACAAACATATAAAAACAGGTCTGATGGTTATATATTGGACGGAGACAAAGAAGTACAATAAAACTCTGGTACAGCATAAAGAAAAAATAAAATAAAAAAATTTACATTAAATAGTAGATAAACAATAATAAATAATAAATATTAAATGATAAATAATAGATAAATAATGAAAAAAATGTGAAAGAAATGTATGTATGGATGTCTATACTCAGGTAAGTGCATCTGATCGGAGGCATAAATAGACAAAAGGTCCGGTTTAAATAAAGGGCAATACGACTGGACCGACCCCTCGCTTTACAGGGCAGACGTATATATAGGGGTATCTCTAGAGACCCTAATTGATGGTAATTGATATAATTCCATTGTGTATAGTTGGACTAAACCCTTTTTCTATACTTTGCTGATATGGGATTAAGGGGTATATGTTTGTTGGAATAATATACTGGTCTTAGTAGCGGTACTGGGTACTGTATCAACCAATGTTCTTGTATAGATATATGATTTTGGTTTTATGTAAATAGTTGGTATATTCTAGTGTTTCATTTAGCCCATGGGGAGCTAGTGTGTTCAGGCGGAAAATCCAGTGTATTTCTTTTCTGCACAGTGATTGGTAAGATTGCGTGATATGCTCTAACGGGGTTACTTTCAGTAGAGCAGGATTGCTACTGTGTTTCTCCAGAAAATGTCTTGATACACTATGTGTGGTATTTCCTCACTTTAGGTTTGACCGATGTTCCGTCATCCTATCCCTCACTGCTTGGGTAGTTCTCCCTACATTCTCCCCACATATAAGTTTGTGCCCTCCTAAAAGTGATAGATGTTTTTGTTGGTAACACGTCTTTGAGGATAGGGTCTTTCAAAAGGATCCCCCAGTGTTTGTTCATGATTTTTCTGATTTCACCATGTTGAGTATAATATTCTAGACTAAATTCTAGCCCCCAATCATTTTGGTTTAAGTTCTTGATAAACTCTAGAAGTTCATCTTTTCCCCCATCCCAGATTAAGATAATATCATCTATATACCTGCGGTAAAACATGATTCTGGGATGGGATAGAAGACCTTGGTGGGCTTCAAATAGTCCTACAAATAGGTTCGCGTACGAGGGGGCACATTTTGTGCCCATTGCTGTACCTTTCGTTTGTACATAAAAAGAAAATAGTTGTGATTAAGGATAAAATCAATAGACTTCATTAAAAATTATTTTTGTGTGGCATAGAGTAGTGGGTCTTTGGTAAGGAAAAATTGTACTGAGTTCAAACCTAAATCATGACGGATATTGCTATATAGGGATGTAATGTCTAGGGTGACCCAGTAATATTCATCTTTCCAACTAACTGTGTTAAGTGAATTGATTAGGTCTGAAGAATCGCGGAGGTAAGAGGGAAGCTGTTTCACATAACTCTGAAGGAATCTATCAACGTAAGCGGAGAGATTAGATGTGAGTGAGTCTATTCCGGAGATAATGGATCTCCCCGGCGGGTTTGTCAAGTTTTTGTGTATTTTTGGTAAGAAGTAAAACCGTGCTGTAGTGAGATGGTTATTAAATAAAAAGAGTCTTTCTTTTTTATCTAAAACATCCGCTTGAGAACCGAAATCTATTAGTTTCTGTAGAGATTTTTTTAAAACAGGTGTCGGATCACTGTCTAGAGTTTTATAGTAGTCTTGATTGGACAGTATCTTGAGTGATTCGTTCAAGTAGTATTTCTGGTCCATTATAACAACCCCCCCTCCCTGTCTGCGTTTACAATATTCCTATTACTTCTTAGATCTTTTAAAGCTTTTCTTTCTGAAGATTTTAGATTATGCGGATTGTTTGCATTTTTAATTTTAGACAAATTTTTAAGATCATCTAAAACCATATTAAAATAACTTTCCAGATGTGGGCCTCTACTTTCAATCGGATAAAAAGAAGACCATATTTTAAGTCCAGAAGGTATAGACATAAATGTTTCCGATATCTGTCCTTCTATGGGTGTATCTGTTTCTGTAATACTGATTTTGGCATCACCGATTGGAACCGAAGGGTGATGGTTGCCAAGTGGTAGTTGTTTCATTGTGAAATGCCTCTTTAGTGTGAGTCTTCTGATGAACTGGTTCAGATCTAAAAATAGTTCAAATTGATTTGGGCTATTGGAGGGGCAGAAAGATAACCCTTTGCTTAACAGATTGACCTCATCTGAGGTCAATCTGTGACTAGATAGATTGAAAATTCCCTTCATTTTTTCTTCCTCCTCCCTAGTGTGGGTTATAATTGGGTTCTCTTCACTACATGTTTGTTTATTGGGTTAAGGTGATGGTTGAAATTGTGTTTTTATTTTTTGTTTTTTGGTGTGTCTCCGTATTCCCCCTCTACATCCTCTAACTCGTTTTTTAATCTTGCGTGATGTCCCTATTAGAGTGAA
This sequence comes from Bufo gargarizans, assembly GCF_014858855.1. NCBI lineage: Eukaryota > Metazoa > Chordata > Amphibia > Anura > Bufonidae > Bufo > Bufo gargarizans. The sequence goes on along the minus strand of NC_058086.1, from coordinate 78,625,456 downwards.
AAAGTTGGTGATTTTCGGCGTGTGGGGGGTTTTGGATGGTGTGAGGGTCAGTTGACCGACTGGGGTAAGGAATGCGTTGAGGGGTTGGGTGCTGGACAGGACTTTTCTGGTGGGAGGAATACTGTTGATATTGTGAATAACCGGAGAGAGTCTGCCTAAAAAAGGAGACCCTTCTGTGAGATTGGATGGCAAGGCTAAAAAAAAGTCTCTGAATTGGTACTAGAAACTGAATGAGTGGAAATATTGAGTGGGCTAATATTGTGTTGAAAGGTGCGAAGCTGTTCACAGCTTTCAGTAGTATTGGATCCAGGGTTAGATATATTGAAATCGATGTTGGGACTCTGGGGGGATTAATTACGTCTCCCGGATGTTGGTGTCAAGTAGACAGACTGATTGAAGGTTGATGTGTGCCCTGTTTTGGGTGATGGAATTGGAAGTAATGGACCTATACATTTATTGTGATCCGGGGTGTTAGTTCCTGAGACGACTTGGGGACTTGTTTAAAAGTAGTGGGACAGTGACTGGTCTTAGACATGTTGCTATTGTAAAAGGTCTTACCATGAAAGAAATTTGACTGATGGGTATACAGTGTAGGGTTATGGATTCTAGATCTGGTATTGGGTCTATTGGGAAGAGGTTCGGCGTTGGGTATAACACGTTTCCTATCCCAAGGCCGGATTTTGTTGGAATTATAGTCATTCAGATCATGTAATAATTTTTTTAATTTTCTTGTGACTTCATGGAACTCAAAGGATCTGAAAAATTTGAGAAATGGATAGTCTGGCTGTCCTTGAGAGGAAGATGAACTCAACCATTGTCTTAACTGTATACCTATATGTTTACACAGTTCTTTACGTTTTAGGATTAAAAGATCAAGCAGATAAAGAGAACATGAGTCTCTAATCTTTAGCCAATCTGTGATGAAAGGTGTATCGTTATTAAAAGTCCGTGGGGAACCAACCCCATGGTTTTGTATATGGACAGAAAGAACCAATCAATTTCATTGCGAACAAAGCTTTTGATTAGTTCGGGGATGTTACCAGGGAGTTCTCCAGTGTTTCCACTTATATAATTTTTCTCATCCATAGTTGGTGGTTGATTCATGTTGCTTTGTTGCAGGTCTGTTAGGATTCCGGTTTGCCGGATCTGGCAGGCAGTTCCGTTGCCAGAACTGCCTGCCGGATCAGAACAACGCTAGTGTCAAAGTACCCTAATCCTATCCTCTATGTCATTAATGAATAAGCAATCTGTAAATTTTATGAACAGAGGCAAAGCAATAACTGGACTGAGTTCCTTTAGAACTCTAGGATGTAATCCATCTGGATCTGGGGACTTGTTCATTTTTTTTAACCATTGTAGGAGAGTCCCCGGAATAATAATGGACGGACGATACGTGCCACCAGAGGTCCTGGCCTCGGTGGAGTAAGAACTGGATCATTGCGGTTACAGCGGCGAATGCTGCTGGCGCAGCGTGTCCGGGCCGGTTCTTACTGGGAACAGGTAAAGAGTGGGGGGGTGCCTGTTCCCCACGGCCAGCCCAGGTTTTTGGTGGAGCTGGGCCTTTAAGAACCCAGCCTGCTGATGATGGGGGTGGGGTGTGTCTTGCTGTGCTGGAGATTTCCACAGACAGAGTGAGTGCTGATGAAGGAGAGTCTGGGTGCAGCACACATTGAAGGATAGCCCTGGGACCTGTGGTGCTACAAGCCAAAGGGGCTCTGGCCTGAGGGAGACAAAGGCAGATAGCCTAGAAGCCTGCAGAACTGCTGTGGTCTGTCCAAAACAAGGTGACTCAAACCTGCTGTTTATTTTCTATGGAAGGACTTTTGTTCTATGCACTATGTGGATATGCACCTGTGTGGTCTGCACATTGCCTGTTATGCCGTTGGTGTGAATAAAGTCACAGTGTATCACAAAGACTGTCTATGATTGCCTCAATACTGCCGCCGCTACCGTAGCCTACCACGAGCACATCCCCACACCATATTAAGGACAATATCTACAGTCAACCAGTTAAGTATGTTATTTGAGGTATTTACACCAGTGGCACCACCCTCATGAGATGCCCTCTCTTCTTTTGAATATTAAGAGAAAAAAAAAAACATTTAGGAGCTCTGCCTTCTCTTGATCCCCAGTCACCAACACCCTGTTACCATCGTTTAGGGGCCCTATATGTTCTGACCTTGTTTTTTTTGCTTTTATGTATTTGAAGAATGTTTTAGGGTTGTTCTTACTTTCTTTGGTGCTCTACCGAGCACCCGAGCACAATGGAAGTCAATGGGAGAACCCGAGCATTAAACCAGGCACCCCCTGCTCTGAAGAGGGGAGGGTGTCTGGAAAAGGTCAGAAATTGATAGAAACGCCAACAAAATGGTTCGGGAACAGCATGAGGAGGTTGTCTGGATGCATCTTGGACTCCCAGGTCACTGCTGGGAACGATGTTGTCCGAGTAGTATGCCACTTTTACAGATTGACAATAATACACACAAAACCGAGGATAAAATCGATATTAGAGGAAAAATTGTTAGGATACATTCTTTCCTATATATTTACTTGTATATAAAGTGCAAATGCTGCCAAAAATTGCAAGGAAGAGGCACTCCGAAACAGCCTGTATATCACATAATGGAGGACCTCATTCACATTGTGGTACAATTGTTCAGGTAGTGGGACTCCTACACTCATAAAGCCTATGCAGTGAGAGGGCTTCCATAAATTACAAGGAAACGGCACTCCAATACATCCTTTATTATACATAAAGAAGGGCATCTTACATTAATTATGATTTATGGCCTGCTTGTGACCCTCAAAAACATTTGGCGCAAGGGCCTGCTGGTGACCCTCTAAAACATTAGGGGCGAGGGCCTGCTGCTGACCTGACCATCTAAAACATTGGGGGTGGGGGTCTGCTACAGGGTTGACTCTCAAAACATGATATGTTTTTATCACATTATATGCGAGGGCCTGCTGGCGACCTGACCCTGTAAAAGATTGGAGGTGAGGGCCTGCTGGTGAGCTGACGATGTAAAACATTATGGTTGAGGGACTGCTGGTGAGCTGACCCTCAAAAACATTATATGCGAGGGCCTGCAGGTGAGCTGACCCTCTGAAATATTGTAGGTGAGGGCCTGCTGGTGAGCTGACCCTCTAAAACATTATATGCGAGGGCCTACAGGTAAGCTGGCACTCTAGAAGATTGTAGGTGAGGGTCTGCTGGTGAGCTGACCCTCTAAAATATATGCGAGGGCCTGCAGGTGATCTGACCCTCTACAACATTCGGAGCGAGGGAAGACTAATAAGCATGTTGATATGAAGGAAGAGGAGGAGAATGAGAAAAGGAATATTGAACCATATATCCTTTTTTGTGGTGGAAGGGGTGCATGGGAATACAGTGTATTCAGTACATTATAAAAAAACATTTAAAGTGCCTTTATGTTCAGCAGCTTTCCTCTGGTGGAGTAGAGAAGTCAGGGGCAATTCAGGCTTTGTTAATTTTTATAAGAGTCAACCTGTCAGCATTTTCAGTTGACAGGCGTATGCACTTATCAGTTATTATGCCCCCAGCAGCACTAAATACCCGCTCTGACAAAACGCTGGTGGCAGGGCAGGCCTGCACCTCCAAGGCGTAGAGCACCAGTCCGTGCCATGGGTCCAGCTTGTACACCCAATAGTTGTAAGGAACTGATGGATCATTGAGGACGCTGACATGGTCTGCTACATACTCCTTCACCATCTTCCAAAATGTTTCCTCCTTGTGACACTAGGCCACACATCAGGATGAGGGCGCTATCGGGGTGTCACCCAGACTTTGGAGAGTGTTGCCCTGCCTCTGTTGGAACTGCTGTGTGTTCCCTTTGTCTCCCCTCCTCGGTTGCCCAAGGAACTAGGTACTCTGCTGCCAGTGTTGTCAGCTAGAAATTTTTGGAGCAATTTTTCTACAATGACCTTCTGCTATTGCACCATTTTGCTCATCCTCTCCACCACAGGAATGAGAGATAAGAAGTTGTCTTTGTAGCGGGGGTCGAGAAGGGTGAACAACCAGTAATTGGTGTTGTCCAAAATGCGTGAAACGCGTGGTTCACGGGAAAGGCAGCATAACATAAATTCAGCCATGTGTGCCAGAGTACCAACAGGCAAGACTTCGCTGTCATCATCAGGAGGGTGACTCTCAATCTCCTCATCCTCTTTCTCCTCTTCTGCCCATCCACGCTAAACAGATGGAATTAAACTTCCATGGGTACAACCGTCTCCTGCTCATCCTCCTCCTCATCATCATCCAATTTGCGCTGAGAAGACAAAATGAGGGTGGTCTGGCTATCACCCTGTGTAATCTCTTCCCCCATTTCCACCTCTTCCACATGCAAAGCGTCATCCTTAATTGTGAGCAGCGAGCGTTTGAGTAGACACAGAAATGGGATGGTTACACTGATAATAGCGTTATTGCCGCTCAGCATCTGTGTTGATTTCTCAAAGTTTCTTAAAACCTCACAGAGGTCAGACATCCATGCCCACTCCTCGCTTGTGAAAAGCGAAAGCTAACTGGAAAAGCGCCGACCATGTTGCAGCTGGTATTCCACTACTGCCCTCTGCTGCTCACAAAGCCTGGCCAACATGTGGAACGTGGAGTTCCAGCGCGTGCTCACGTCGCACAACAGTCGGTGAGCTGGCAATTGTAAGCGCTGCTGCAGCGTTGACAGACCAGTGGAAGCTGTTGATCACTTGCGGAAATGGGCACACACGTGGCGCACCTTCACCAGTAGCTCAGGCAAATTGGGGTAGGTTTTGAGAAACCGCTCAACCACTAAGTTGAAGACATGGGATAGGCATAGTATGTGTGTGTGCTTGCAGAGCTCCAAAGCCGCCACCAAGTTACGGCCCTTATCAGACACAACCATGCCTGGTTCTAGGTTGAGTGGCGAGAGCCACAGCTCAGCCTGGTCTCTTATCCCATGCCACAGCTCTGCAGTGGTGTTGTCACAACCAGACAGCTGAGAAGCTCTGACAGAAGCCTTTCAGAACCTCCTCCTTGAGTTTTCTTTGTTGTGATGTTCAGTTCCTCATCTCGTTAGCCTCTCTCAGCTGTCATGTAGTTGGACTGATTGCTTCCCTTTAAATTCCTCCCCATAATGCATTACTGGGCGGCTTATACTTCTTCCTGGAGTGTGTGTGCATGCTGATCCTATTTCCCAGTCTGCTACTAAGTTAAGTGCTCTACATTTATCTGTTATTTTCTGTTTGCTGGATCCCAGGTGACCCTGACTCCCTCCGTGTCTGGTGTAGGGAGCCGGTGGTCGTTTTTCTTTCACTATTGTAGGGTGTTCAGGTGTTATATAGTCGAGGTACGTGGATATGCAACCATCCAGCTCTGGGATTTTTGCATAGGCTGAGCAGCCAGGGAAAGTGCCAGGTTTTGTGCAGGGGTCTCCCTTTTGGTTCCTTAGCTTTGGATCCAGTGAGTCATATATGCATGTTGCATTGTCTTGTTTCCTTTACACCGTCAGTGACATTATAAGCCGCCAAAACCGTCTCAAGCATGGATCCGGTTTCACTTTTGGCTGAACGCTTCCAGGGTCTTTCATTGGAGGTAGCTGATCTCCGTAAGACTTTTTCTCAGCTTCAAGTGACCGGTTTAGCTTGCGTTCATGGAGTTTGTTCTGAGCCTAAGATCTCGCTCCCGGATACGTTCTCCGGGGGTAGTGAGAATTTTGTGCGTTTTAGAGAGGCTTGCAAACTCCATTTTCGCCTTCTTCCCCATTCCTCTGGTGATGAGGAACGGAGGGTGGGGATCATTATATCGCTGCTCAGGGGTAACGCTCAGTCTTGGGCCTTTTCGCTGCCGGAGGGGGCACGGCCTCCCCGTTCAGTGGATGAATTCTTTTTAGCCCTGGGTCAGATATATGATGATCCGGATCGTATTGCTCTGGCTGAGTCTAGACTACGTCTATTATGCCAGGGTAAACAATCCGCAGAGATATACTGCTCAGAATTTCGGAGATGGGCAGGTGATACTGGTTGGAATGATGCTGCACTCCGAAGTCAATTTTGCCATGGTCTTTCAGAGGTATTGAAAGATGCATTTGCCTTTCATGATAGGCCTATTTCCTTGGACTCTGCTATGTCTCAGGCCATTCGTATTGACAGGCGTCTTAGAGAGAGAGGAGAGATATCTTCTTCCTGTCATACTCAGTCCCGGGACAGTGCAGCGGTCTCATTCTGTGCACAGGGGTCTCGGTCGCTGTCAGCCCCTTCTGAGCAGGAGCCCATGCAGCTGGGGTTGATTGCTTCTGACAATAGAAGATTCAGCTCGCATAGGAGGGTTTGTTTTTGTTGTGGAGGTATAAATCATTTTGGCAAATGTTTGTCCCTCTAGGAGATTCAGGCAGTTTTCTGGGAGTAATAAAGAAACAAACAGGAAAAAATATTTTAAAAATGTTCCGTCTGTTACTATTGGCAGGGTTGAGGCGGAAATTGAATTGAAGGTTTTCCGTTTGCTTGTAGTTCCCGTTTTGTCCTGCCTGCTAGGGTGGCGCTAGAGAGCAAGAGCATTTTTTGTGAGATTTTTGTGGATAGTGTCAATCTCATTAATAATCAATTTGCAATAACTCATGGTTTCCAGGTGCGCACTTTGGGAAAGGATATACCTGCTTTTGCTATTGATTCCGCTCCACTTTCTCAGAAATCATTAAAGGGCATAGTTCACAATATCCGTTTAATTGTGAGTAATGCTCATGTTGAGGATGTGTCATGTTTCGTCCTCAGCGGTTTGCCTACTCCTCTAGTGTTGGGGCTACCCTGGCTCACTAAACATAACCCCACCATTGATTGGCAAGCGAGGCAAATAAATGGTTGGAGTGACTTTTGCAGAGAGAATTGCCTCACGACATCTGTTTCTGAGGTTGCTACTAAGACTGTACCATCTTTTCTCTCTGAATTTTAGGATGTCTTCTCTGAGAGTGGAGTTCAGGATTTGCCTCCGCACAGGGAGTACGATTGCCCTATTAATCTCATCCCAGGCGCCAAACTGCCTAAATCTCGTTTATACAATCTTTCCCAACCTGAGAGGATCGCTATGCGTGCTTATATCTCTGAGAGTCTGAGAAAAGGACACATACGACCCTCGAAGTCACCTGTTGCCGCTGGTTTTTTCTTTGTTAAGAAAAAAGATGGTTCTTTAAGACCTTGTCTGGATTTCAGGGAGCTGAACAGTATCACTATTCGTGACCCTTATCCGCTTCCTCTGATCTCGGACCTGTTTAACCAGGTTGTTGGGGCTAAAGTATTTTCCAAATTAGATCTAAGAGGGGCATACAACCTGGTCAGGGTCAGAGAAGGAGATGAATGGAAGACGGCCTTCAATACCCCTGAGGGCCATTTTGAGAATTTGGTTATGCCTTTTGGTTTGATGAATGCCCCAGCCGTTTTTCAGCATTTCGTGAACAGCATTTTTTATCATTTGATGGGAAAATTTGTATTAGTGTATTTGGATGACATTTAGATTTTTTCTCCTGATTTCAAAACTCATAAGGAACATTTACGTCAGGTCTTGCTCATCCTGCGGGAGAATAAATTATATGCGAAACTGGAAAAATGTGTGTTTGCGGTTCCAGAAATTCAATTTCTGGGGTTTCTTCTCTCCGCTTCTGGTTTTCGTATGGACCCCGAGAAGGTCCGTGCTGTGCTTGAGTGGGAGCTTCCTGAGAATCAGAAGGCGCTGATGCATTTTTTGGGCTTTGCCAATTATTACGGGAAGTTTATTTTGAATTATTTCTCTATTGTTAAACCACTCACTGATATGACCAGAAAGGGGGTAGATTTTTCTTCTTGGTCAGTAGAGGCGTGTAAGGCTTTTTCTAATATCAAGGAGAGTTTTGCTTCCGCTCCCATCTTGGTGCAACCTGATATTTCTTTACCCTTCATAGTTGAGGTTGATGCTTCTGAGGTGGGTGTGGGGGCGGTCTTGTCTCAGGGTTCCTCTCCTGCCAAATGGCGACCGTGTGCCTTTTTCTCGAAAAAACTCTCGTCCGCAGAGAGAAATTACGATGTGGGAGATAGGGAATTGTTAGCCATCAAGTTGGCTTTTGAGGAATGGCGCCATTGGCTAGAGGGAGCCAGACACCCTATTACCGTATTTACTGACCATAAAAATCTGGCCTACTTGGAGTCAGCCAAGCGTCTGAACCCGAGACAGGCCAGATGGTCTTTGTTCTTTTCTAGGTTTAATTTTGTTGTCACGTTCTGCCCTGGAGTTAAGAATGTGAAGGCAGATGCCCTGTCACGTTGTTTTCCGGGAGGCGGGAATTTTGAAGACCCGGGTCCCATTTTGGCTGAAGGTGTGGTGGTCTCTGCTCTTTTTTTTTAATTGGAGGCAGAGGTGCAGTCAGCCCAGTCAGAGGCTCCTGATCTTTGTTCTCCTGGGAGGTTGTTTGTGCCTCTCGCTTTAAGACACAAGATTTTTAAGGAACACCACGATACGGTCCTTGCTGGGCACCCGGGGGCAAGAGCCACACTGGATCTCATCGCTCGGAGATTCTGGTGGCCTGCGCTTCGTAAGTCGGTCGTAAGTCTCCTTCCCTTACCCATTCCTTCCCGTCCTTGGACACATCTGTCCATGGACTTCATAACGGACCTGCCTCGTTCCTCGGGGAAGACTGTGATTCTGGTGGTGGTGGACTGTTTTAGCAAAATGGTGCATTTCATCCCTTTTCCTGGTTTGCCCAATGCTAAGACACTGGCGCAGGCATTTATTGATCACATTGTCAAATTGCACGGTATTCCTTCAGACATAGTCTCTGATAGGGGCACGCAGTTTGTTTCCAGATTCTGGAAGGCTTTCTGTTCTCGCTTGGGGGTTCGGTTGTCATTCTCTTCTGCTTTCCACCCGCAGTCGAATGGCCAGACAGAGCACGTCAATCAGAATCTGGAGACATATCTGCGCTGTTTTGTGGCGGAGAATCAAGAGGATTGGTGTTCTTTTTTGTCCCTTGCTGAGTTTGCTTTAAATAACCGTCGTCAGGAGTCCTCTGATAAGTCACCATTTTTTGGTGCATATGGGTTTCATCCGCAGTTTGGGACTTTCTCGGGAGAGGGGTCTTCTGGTTTACCTGATGAGGACAGATTCTTCTCGTCTTTGTCATCTATTTGGCAAAAGATTCAGGATAATCTAAAGAGCATGAGTGAGAGAAATAAGCGTGTGGCAGATAAGAGACGTGTGCTTGGTCCGGACCTGAATGTTGGTGATCTGGTGTGGTTGTCTACCAAGAATATCAAATTGAAGGTTCCCTCCTGGAAGTTGGGTCCTAGGTTTATTGGGCTTTACAAAATCCTGTCTGTCATCAATCCTGTTGCCTACCGTCTTGATCTTCCTCAGACTTGGAAGATCCATAATGTTTTTCATAAGTCCTTATTGAAACCTTATGTTCAACCCATTGTACCCTCGCCTTTGCCTCCTCCTCCGATTATGGTTGATGGGAATCTTGAATTTCAGGTCTCTAGGATTGTGGATTCTCGTCTTGTCCGCGGTTCTCTTCAGTACCTTGTTCATTGGGAGGGTTATGGTCCTGAGGAGAGGATGTGGGTCCCAGTGACGGACATTAAGGCCTCTCGTCTCATCAGGGCTTTCCATAGGTCCCATCCTGAGAAGGTGGGCTCTGAGTGTCCGGAGTCCACTCGTAGAGGGAGGGGTACTGTCACAACCAGACAGCTGAGAAGCTCTGACAGAAGCCTTTCAGAACCTCCTCCTTAAGTTTTCTTTGTTGTGATGTTCAGTTCCTCATCTCGTTAGCCTCTCTCAGCTGTCATGTAGTTGGACTGATTGCTTCCCTTTAAATTCCTCCCCATAATGCATTACTGGGCGGCTTATACTTCTTCCTGGAGTGTGTGTGCATGCTGATCCTATTTCCCAGTCTGCTACTAAGTTAAGTGCTGTACATTTATCTGTTATTTTCTGTTTGCTGGATCCCAGGTGACCCTGACTCCCTCCGTGTCTAGGGAGCCTGTGGTCGAGGTACGTGGATATGCAACCATCCACCTCTGGGATTTTTGCATAGGATGAGCAGCCAGGGAAAGTGCCAGATTTTGTGCAGGGGTCTCCCTTTTGGTTCCTTAGCTTTGGATCCAGTGAGTCATATATGCATGTTGCATTGTCTTGTTTCCTTTACACCGTCCGTGACAGGTGTGCTGTTTGCCACCTAAGTAGATCAGCTTAAGCACGGCCTGTTTATACTTTCCCACTGCAGTGCTACAATGCTTCCAGCTAGCGACTGATGGCTGATTGGTGCTGCAAGAGGATAATTCTGAGGTGGAAGTGGAGGAGGAGGTGGAGGAGGAGAAGTGGGAGTTGGGTCCATTTTTATAGGTGGTGGCAGAAACCCTGAAGGATCTGATCTAGGGCCTGCAATCCTTGGCGTTAGTAGCACCTGTGCTATCACAGGGTACGACTCACTCCCGGCCTCCACAACGTTCACCCTGTGTGCCGTCAGGGAAATGTAGCGTCCCTGGCCAAAAGCACTTGTCTATATACCAGTAGTTAAGTAGACCTTTCCAGTAACTGCGTTGGTCAGGGCACGGGTGATGTTACGGGACACATGCTGCTGTAAGGCGGGCACGATACACCGTGAAAAATAGTGACGGCCGCTGACATCAGGCTGCGTAAGGCCTCAGTGTCCACAAGCCTAAATGGCAGCAGTAATTTCAAAAGTTGCGCATTTAGTGCTATGGCCTGTGGGTGGGTGGCTGGGTATTTGCATTTGCGTTCAAATGCCTGGGGTAAGAACATTTGTACGCTGCGCTGGGACACAGAAGTGGATGTGGTTGCTGATGGTGCTTGCGAAGGTCCAGGTGCAGGGCGGGAGGCAGGAATATATAAGGAATATATACCCCAAAACAGTACCATTAAAAACGTCACCTCATCCCACAAAAAATTAGCCCCACATAACACAATTACTCAAAGAATAAAAACCAATAGCACCCGTAAACCAATCCATCAAAATCTGCCCTGCAAAAGCCATATGGTGCTCCTCCCTTTCTGAGTCCTACCATGTGCTCCCACGGCAGTTAACCACCACATTTGGGGTGTTGCTGTATTTAGGAGAAAATGGGTAACAAATTATGGGGGGCTTTTTTCCTGTTACCCCTTGTGAAAATTAAAATGTTTGGGCTAAAACAACCAAAGGGCCAGCGGTAAGGGTGACCGCCACTTCGGTGGAAGAGGGGAGGCAACCCCGCTTAGTGTGAAGGTGGGAGACCTGGAGGATTTGACGCCGGGTCCTGAATTTGCAGACCTCAATGTCTCCGGGGATACATTTTGTAACGCCCAACCTCGGGACCCAACCCTTTCCTGCTCCTGGGAAAATGTGTTAATAGTATGGGTGAACCGCAACAACCTGGGGAAGAGTCTTTTTATCCCCATTTTGTGGTTCATCAGGATATGTTGTATGAGGTAAACCAACTATGGGGTGAGCCTATTAAACAGTTGGTGGTCTCTCGGGGGTCACCTGGGGCTGCAGAAAACTCAGGATCGTATTCTACAGCGGTTTTACTGGCCCAGCATATTCAAAGAAGTAGAAGAGTTTTGTAAGTCTTGCCCGACCTGCCAGATAACTAGCCCCCAGTCCCTTAGTACCTCTCCCAAAAGTAGGCAGCGCAGGCACGTGACATCAGGGAGTTACGCTGCCGCCTGCCCGACTTGCCTTCCTGCGTTCTACAGAAGGTGTTAGGATGTACAGTAATATTAAAAGTGTGGGGGGGGAGGTGGCATGTTTAATCACTTTTGATTGAATAAGAGTAAGCTATAGTACAGTGACTGCACCGCCGCGCCGCTATTGCTGGCACCCCAGCTCCTCCTCCCAGTCCCTCCCCGCTCGCTCGTACATCACAGGCTGCGATGTAAAACTGTTAGCATTTGCCCCCCTAAGACGCAGGGGCATTTCCCCCCTCCATTTTGGGGAGAAAAAATTCATCTTATGAGGTGAAAAATACGGTACCTATAATATAATTTCTATGTAGTGCATTTGTATTGTGCAGCATTTGTGTGCAGTTCTGCTGAGATACCGCAGCTATACAGAGGGACAAATGCTATTGGAACAAATAATTGCAACTGTTGTATTTAGAGATGAGCAAATCGAAGCTGACGATGTCGAATTTGTTCCGAATTTCAGGAAAAATTTGATTCTAAACGAATGCAAATTTCCTCGCTGTTCGTGGTAACGAATCGCATTATTACCTAAAATTGCGGCTACACGTGTAAGGACATGGGACAAGGGACTCTGAGAAGGCGTGATGACCCATAGTGTCATGCATGCAACCAATCCGCAGTCAGCCAACCCGGAGATGTCACAGCCCTATAAATATGGTGGCCATCTTAGATGCTGCCATTCACCATCGTACATTGTTCAGGGACACACATGTATGCAGGCGCTAGGGAGAGTAAAAGACAAACTGTTTAAAAGAAAATGGAAAGACGCGATTTTACTAGTGCAGGGAAAGGATAAGTGAGATAAATCATTTCAGAGTCAGGGAGAGACATGTGCAGATGCTAGTAGGGAGAGACATCGGAATTTCCTCATTGTGAAAAACAGCGATTTACAAGTGCAAAGAAAGGACAGTGAGAGGAATCATTACACAGTCAGGGAGAGACATGTGCAGATGCTCGGGAGAGTTATAGTAAATTCCTCATTGTAAAACAATCGATTTACAAGTGCAGGGAAACATTACATGGGGATCCAGATAGTCTCATAATACCTCTCTGTCATTCCAGCAATTAGTTATTGGCATGCAAGTGCTATGTTGAAAAGCCTTTAGTGGCTTTTATCTGTGGAAAAAGATAAATATATATGCAGGTCACTTTTGCTGCTAACTGCGCTGATATCATTTAGTGGCCTATTTCAATACAATACATAAAATATATGCGCAGGTCACTTTTTTGTTATTTACGCTAAAATCATTTGCAGTCATTTCTTGTGAAAGAGCATAAGGAGGTATTTTAGTAATACACTAAACTTTTAAACGCACTGTGCAGTTGCATTCATTTCTGGTGAAAGAGTATAGGGACTTATTTAATAAAAAAAAAAATAATACATACTCACTGCTGGTGAAAGCGTATAGTGGCCTATTTCAGTCCAAGAAGAAATATATATTTTCAGTTCACTTTGCAGTTATTTCTGTTGAAAGCATATAGGGATGTATTTCAGTAAACAAAGAAAAATATATTCTCAGTTCACTTTTGCTGTTATTTCTGTTGAAAGCGTATAGGGACATATTTCAGTAAACAAAGAAAAATAGATACACACTGCACTGTTGCAGTTAATTCTGTTGAAAGCGTATAGTAGCCTATTTCAGTCCAACAAGAAAAATACATTTTCAATTCACTTCTGCAGTTATTTCTCTGGAAAGCGTAAAGTGGCCTAGTTGAGTCTAACAAGAAATATATATTCTCAGGTCACTTTTGCAGTTATTTCTGGCGAAAGCATATAGGGGCGTATTTCAGTCCAACAAGAAATATATATTGTCAGGTCACTTTTGCAGTTATTTCTGGTGAAAGCATATAGGGGCATTTTTCAGTACTACAAGAAAAATATATTCTCAGTTCACTGTTGCAGTTATATCTGGTAAAGCCTTTACTGGCGTATTGCAGTATAAAAAGAAATATACATTCGCTGCTGCACTTATATTTAAAAAAAAAAAACTGATTCCACTTTAACTGTTACAATGGCCACCGCCGCACTGTAAATTACAATACCTGACTGCGGGCTGCAAGCGGGCGGCAGCTAGTAATTTACATAGGGGGCAGACCCGGCGGACCTGGCGGTGGCAGAGCCATGTGTGCTGTGCAGGCTCAGGCTGGGAGTAGTCCCTTCTGGGCGGCAGAGTTGCCCCGTGCGCCAGCTAGTGAGGAGAGGACGGTGGCGGCATGGAGTGATAATGTTGGAAGGGAACTTGGTGCCCAGCTGCTCTGGTCCGGGACCCATAACGCATGATAAAAAAGAAGTATGTAACCCGTCAGCGTTGCGGGGCACGCAGCATGACATCACAGTGCTTCCCCTCCTCAGTTGTCCCCTGATACCACTCAGTTATATAATATAACTGAGGGGTATCAGGGTAAATTATACAGGGGGTAATATAACTAAAGGGTATCAGGGTACATTATTATACAGGGGTAATATAATTGAGGAAGGCTGTCAGACATTATACAGGGGTAATATAACTTATATTACCTCTGTATAATGTACCCTGATACCCCTCCTCAGTTATATTACCCCTGTATAATGTACCCTGATACCCCTCCTCAGTTATATTACCCCCTGTATAATTTGCCCTGATAGCCCTCCTCAGTTATATTACCCCTATATAATGTACAGGGGTAATTTAACTGTATGTGTGTGTGTATATAATATACAGGGTAGGCCATTTATATGGATAAACCTTAATAAAATGGGAATGGTTAGTGATATTAACTCTGCAATCAGAGCCTGAAGCAAGGCATGAATGTTCTCAACCTGAGCCCAACCTGCATGACCAGGCATTTAAGTGCTAAGCACAAGCTTCAGTGGAGTAGACACATCAAAAACCAAGGTAGGTCTTTGGCTCCTCCTGCTTCCTCTTCTGCTGCAGTCTTGGCCTCTTCATCCACCTGTGGAGTGACAGTGCCACGGGCCACCCCGCAAACAGAGGATTTCCCAGCAACACCACCACCTGGGTCACCAAGCATCTCCACAATGTCCCACTGAAGCGTTCAGCTCTCCATCTCCCAAACACTGGAAAGGAAGAGGAAGTACCCCCCTACGACCCTGTGATCCATAGCCCTGAATGCCAGAATTTCTAAATTACTGGCCTTTGAAATGCTGTTATTCCGTCTGGTGGAGACGGATAGTTTTAAAGGTCTTATGGCGGTGGCTGTCCCACAGTACGTCATGCCCAGCCGCCACAACTTTTCAAGGCAAGCCATCCCTTCCCTGCATAACCAAGTGGGGGACAAAATCAGGTGTGCACTGCGCAACGCCATCTGTGGCAAGGTGCACCTTACTATGGATACGTGGACCAGTAAACACGGTCAGGGATGTTATATCTCCATAAAAGCACACTGGGTAAATGCAGTGGTGGCTGGGCCTGAGGCGGATAGCAGTTTGGCGTATGTCTTTCCACCACCGAGGATTGCAGGGCGCTTCAGTTTGCCTCCTGTTGCTTTCTCCTCCTACTCCGCTTCCTTATCCACTACCGGCTCCTCATCTGGTCAGCGTAACACCTTCACCACCAACTTCAGCACAGCCAGGGGTAAACCACAGCAGGCAGTTTTAAAACTTATCTGTTTGGGGGACAAACCCCACACCGCGCAGGAGCTGTGGACGGGCTTTGAACAACCGACTGATGAGTGGTTGGTGCCAGTGAGCCTCAAGCCCGGCCTGGTGGTGTGAAATAATGGGCGAAATCTCGTAGCAGTTCTGGGACTAGCCGGTTTACACACATCCCTTGCCTGGTGCATGTGCTGAATTTGGTGGTGCAGAGATTCCTTAAAAATTACCCCGATATGTCAGAGCTGCTGCATTAAGTGCGGGCTGTCTGTGTGCGCTTTCGGCGTTCTAACCCTGCTGCTGCTCGCCTGTCAGCGCTGCAGCGTAACTTCGGCCTTCCCACTCACCGCCTCATATGCGACGTCCCACAAGGTGGAACTCCACCTTGCACATGCTGGCCAGACAGTGCGATCAGCAGCAGGCCATAGTGGAGTTTCAGCTGCAGCATACATGGGTGAGTCGCTCTGCGGAACAGCACCACTTTACCACCAATGACTGGGCCTCCATGCGAGACCTGTGTTCCTTGTTGCGCTGTTTTGAGTACTCCACCATGGGTTCCTGCACCCACAAATGCCAGGTACAAAATTGTCCAGCCAGGGCACAGTTCTGGAGGTTGATGAGGTGGAGGATGAGGAGAAGGATATAGAGGAGGAGGAACCTTGTTCACAGCAGGATGGCACCCAGACCAGCTCATAGCCATCACTGGTGCGTGGCTGGGGGGATACAGAAGACACAGACGATACACCTCCCACAGAGGACAGCTTTTTGCTGACTCTAGGCAGCCTGGCACACATGAGCAATTACATGCTGCAGTGTCTCCGCAATGACCGCCGAGTTGCCCACATTCTAACTTGTGCTGATTACTGGGTGGCCACGCTGCTGGATCCCCATTACAAGGACAATGTACCGTCCTTAATTCCGTCACTGGAGCGGGATCGTAACCAGCACCACCAGCTGATATGGAACGTCTTAGGAGGAGGCAGCATTTAACCAACATGGTGGAGCAGTATGTGTGCACACGCCTACATGTACTGAATGACGGGTCTGCCCCCTTCAACTTCTGGGTCTCAAAATTGGGCACATGGCCTGAGCTTGCCCTTTACGCCTTGGAGGTGCTGGCCTGCCCTGCAGCCAGTGTATTATCTGAACGTGTGTAAAGCTCATGTTTATTCAAATGAACCAGGCATGGATCCCTCAGGGCTTGTCCCTACCTTTTGCAGAATAGACATGTATATCGGCACTAACCAGCCAATTGCGCAATTGCTCATTCTTGTATTTTGGATATTTCACACTCTTTTGGAGTGTACCCTAATTGTAAAAAATGTAATTAAAACCTGTGTTGGCTACCTTGTCCTCCTCCACAGTCGCTTCCACCTACACCGCTACGTCCACTGCCTCCTCAAACTCCTACTCCCTATGGAACTCCAGCTCATAAATCATTTTTTTATTTTTTATTTGTACGTATTTTATTTTATGTAATTTCACTATTTTGTCAGTTACATTTTCGGGTGAAATTCACAAATTTTTGGGTGTGAAGTAGCACTGTTATACCTAGTAGACCGGTACAAAATAAATAAAAAATTGTCAGTTACATTTTCAGTTGAAATTCATAAATTTTTGGGTGTGATGTACCACTATTAGGATGCGTGAGGTGAAACGCTTTGCACCCGCACTGAATCCGGACCCATTCATTTCTATGGGGCTGTGCACATGAGCAGTGATTTTCACGCATCACTTATGCATTGTGTGTAAATCGCAGCATGCTCTATATTGTGCGATTTTCATGCGATGCAGGCCCCATAGAAGTGAATGGGGCTGCGTGAAAAACGCAATGCATCCGGATACACTGCTTTTTGTTTTTCAAGCAAGTAACTTAGCAACACTCATGGGATATAATACAGGAAGTAGGCATTTCTCTGTGTCTGTCTGCGTCTGGTTTGTGGCAGCACATGAGGGAGAGGTGGCTGCAGCATTTCCAAGCCCTTGCAGAGCCAAAATTACATACAATGCCGAAAACTCCACGCGCCATGGACGTGGAAAAACTGATTGTCCTGGTGCAGGACAGGCCCTGCCTCTGGGTTCTTTGTTCTGCTGATTGCCAGGACAGATATAAGAAGGACGCTGCCTGGGTGGAGGTTACCCAGGATCTGTTTGCACCCATATGGGAAACGACCAAAGGCCAAAGCCGAAAGAATTTAAGTAAGTAAACAATGTATACATGTTTGATCCATGCTGTCCTCCCTAGTATATAGGCCTTGTTATACGTTAGTCTACCTATCACTTTAGAAAATGATATATGTTCCTTTCTTGTCTTTGTATTACCAGTTGAAGAGATCAAGAATCGTTGGCGGAGCTGCCGTGACCAGTTCCGCAAAGAAATGAAAAATCAGGGGCGGAGCGGGGCTGGTCCCCCCAAGAAAAGACCCTACCTCTTCCGGGAGCAGCTGATGTTCCTGCGCGCAGTCATGGATCTGCTTCTGTAAGTCCATTCTACACACTGTCCACAACATGTGAAGCTATACGCACTGTATGTAGAATTTTTATGTACTGTGAATGGTTTGAACGGATCAATGTGAAATGTCATAGTTGGCAATAGCAAACATTCACATTGCTCCTTTCTTAACCAAAAGTAAGGATATTTAAATGACAAGTAGAGTAAGATTGATGGTATGGATACCTAGATTACTGATGTAGCAGGGTTAACCCACATGCTCTATGGGACATAAGATGTCTACTAAATGTGTAAAAAAAGCGGAATGCGTTAGTTTTTCAAGTCATTTTGGTTAAAGATGAGGCGATGAGTATAGACATTCTATTTCAGAGTGTGTTATCCCTGCCACATCTATACTACCACAATTACCACATAAGTCTTATATTTGTTGGGCCAGTTAGTACTATGTGACAAATGTAGTTTGTGTAGCTCATGACAGGAATATGTGCAATGATTATTTTTAATCGTCATTTATATGTATTTTATTAATTTTGTAGAACGGAGGACAAGGTGATGATTCAGCTCCACAACTGTCGTGCGCTTGTTAGGAGGAGACGACAGCGGCCCAGCGAGAGACTCTTCCTGGACCCAGACCTGCACCTTCCGAGCCTTCTGCAGCATCGGGAGCTGATTCCCCCCTCTCTGGCTCTACATGGCAGGTCCAGACGATGGGCAAATCCTCTGCCGAGTCCAACATTAATGTACAAGTTCTGGATTATTTATCTAGAGCCCGGCAGGAGGATCATCATGATATGTTAGCCTGTAGTCTGGGCCATTTTATGCGGCAGCTACCTCCAGAACGGTTATTAAGAACGAGAACTTCGCTCAAGATCGTTCTGGAGCTAGCAAGTCCCCCAAACGATCCCTCTCAAATGCATGATGCACTTGAAAATCGGCGCCGCCACGGGCAACTGTTTGTCACCCACAACCCCACAGTTTCGCAGCCATTACAGGGCTGCCAACAAAAGCCCCCCCCAAGGGATCATTATGGCCCACCAATGGTGCCATATGTGCCCCAGATTCAGGGTGAATGGTCCGCCGGGACCCTCACCCAGTCAAGCTTGGCAACCATAATGCCTTGGGCCCCCTTCCCAGGCCCAATATTCTAGGGCTCCTTCGCAAAGCCAATATTAAGGGCCGCCTTCACAGGCCCAATATTCTAGCTCTCCTTCACAGGGCCAATATTCTGGCCCACCTTCACAGGCCCAATTTTCAGGGACTCCTTATGAGGGGCAAGCAACAAATCAAGCTGGGCCCTCCCAATACTCAGCTCTCCTTATCAGGTACCTTCCTCACCATCAAGGCAGTATGTGTCACGCTGGACAGGATACAAGATACACAGAATAACAAACGTCAAGGCAAGAAGCTGGGGATAAAGGTCACCTCCTGACAAATCCCTACCAACTCTCCCTAGACATCTCTGCCCACATTCAGATCCTGAAGGTGGGAATGAATGTGTCCTCGTGCCTAGGCTCAATATTCCCTAAAATCCCTAAGATGGTGAAAGGGGGAAAGAGGCAGCCTGCTCCCTCAGGACCTGGAGGGGCCTGCTCCCTCAGGACCTGACTAACAGTATAGACAGACAATCACAAGAAAACAAAGCCAACTTATCTTGTACTGAGCAGGATCGGCAATCCTTCCCTCCTTCCTTCCTCTGAACAAGACAGAAGCTATGACCCACACAGGACACTGGGAGTGGGTGTAATTTAAACTCATACCAATGACCCCACCCAGTGGACCTGAAGGTAGGCGGATACAGCTCAACTCCAAAACAATAACAAAAGGTTACACATGTGCTGCTAACCTAGCAGACCTCCGCACATGACCTGAGCAGGGCATGACAGTACCCCCCTTCACGGGTGACCTCCGGACACCCCGGCCCAACTTTATCCAGGTGGGATCTGTGAAAAGCCCTCACCAGTCGGCTGGCACTAACATCCACAGCCGGAACCCACATCCTCTCCTCAGGGACGTATCCCCTCCAGTGCACCATGTACTAAAGGGAACCCCGAAGAACTCTTGAGTAGAGAACCCTAGAGATCTTGAACTCTAAATTTCCATCAACCAGAACAGGGGGAGGAGGCAATGGCGATGGTTCCACAGGTTTCACATATTTCTTCAGTAAAGAACTTTGGAACACATCATGGATCTTCCAAGTTTGCAGAAGATCTAGACAAAACGCTACAGGATTGACAACCGCAGATATTTTGTAAGGTCCAATAAATCTTGGACCCAGTTTCCAATATGGTACTCTCAGTTTAATATTTTTAGTAGATAACCACACCAGATCACCCACACACAGGTCCGGACCAGTCATAAGTCTCTTGTCAGCCATTCGCTTATACCTCTCACCCATCTTCTCCAAATTCACTTGGATCCTCCACCAGATAGACGACAAGGCAGAACAAAATCTCTCCTCCTCTGGCATCCCAGAGGAACTAGTCCCAGAAAAGGTACCAAACTGAGGATGAAAACCGTATGCGCCAAAAAATGGCGACTTACCCGTGGTCTCCTGCCTACAGTTATTAAAAGCAAACTCTGCTAGGGAGAAGAATGAGGACCAGTCCTCCTGATTCTCAGCCACAAAGCACCTCAAGTAGGTCTCCAGGTTTTGATTAGTACGCTCTGTCTGCCCATTACACTGCGGATGAAAAGCCGAAGAGAACGAAAGTTGAATGCCAAGCTGAGAGCAGAACGCCTTCCAAAACCTGGAGGCAAACTGCGTGCCCCTATCAGAAACCACATCCGAGGGAATGCCATGTAATTTCCCGATATTATCAACAATAATCTGAGCAAGAGTCTTGGCATTGGGCAGATTAGCTAACGATACAAAGTAAGCCATTTTACTAAAACGGTCAACAACCACCAAAATTACTGTTTTCCCAGAGGAACTCGGCAGATCCGTAATAAAGTCCATAGACAAGTGCGTCCAAGGACGAGACGGAATAGACAAAGGAATAAGTGAACCAGAAGGTCGAGTGTGAGCAACCTTTGACCGTGCGCAGGTTTCATAAGTTGCTACGTAATCCTCAACACTCTTACGTAACCTGGGCCACCAGAACAGCCGGGACACAAGATCAAAGGTGGACTTACCACCAGGATGTCCAGCAAGGACAGTATTGTGATGTTCCTTGAATACCTTGTAACGCAGTCTATTGGGAACAAACAACCTCCCTTGGGGACAAGAACCAGGAGCCCCCTCCTGGGCTCCCAACACCTCCATCTCCAATTCGGGGTACAGAGCGGAGACCACCACCCCATCAGCCAAAATCGGAGCAGGATCCTCTGAATCACATCCCTCAGGAAAACTGCGAGACAACGCATCTGCCTTGACGTTTTTAACCCCCGGGCGAAAAGTAACCACAAAATTGAACCTGGTAAAGAACATTGACCATCTAGCCTGTCTAGGATTCAGACGCTTGGCAGATTGCTGGTAAGCCAAATTCTTATGATTAGTATATACCTTAATGGGATGAGACGCCCCATCCAACCAGTGACGCCACTCCTCAAAGGCCAATTTGATGGCCAGCAATTCCCATCTCCTACATCATGATTCCTCTCGGCGACCGAGAGCTTCTTGGAAAAAAAGCACACGGAACCCATTTGCCAGGAGATGAACCCTGCGACAGCACTGCTCCAACCCCCACTTCTGATGCGTCCACCTCCACCACGAATGGCTGAGACACATCGGGCTGCACCAGAATGGGAGCAGACGCAAAACATTCCTTAATAGCCGAAAAGGCCTGCAATGCCTCATCCGACCAGACAGAGAAGTCGACACCCTTCTTGGTCATATCGGTCAGAGGTTTTACAATGGTAGAATAGTTCAAGATACATTTTCTATAATAATTAGTAAACCCCAAAAACCGCATCAAAGCTTTCTGATTCTCCGGTCGGTCCCATTCCAGAACCGCCCGGACCTTTTCGGCGTCCATACGAAAACCAGAGTCAGAAAGTAGATATCCCAGAAATGGAAGCTGCTGCACAGAAAACACACATTTCTCCAATTTGGCATATAATTTATTCTCCCGAAGGATCGACAGAACCTGTCTCATGTGATCCTGATGGGTCTTCAGATCAGGAGAGTAAATTAGAATGTCATCCAAGTAAACTACCACGAACCTTCCCACAAAATTATGGAAAATGTAATTGATGAATCGCTGAAATACCTCTGGCGCGTTAGTTAACCCAAAAGGCATAACCATATTCTCAAAATGACCCTCGAGCATATTAAAGGCCGTTTTCCACTCATCCCTTTCCATGATTCTGATCAGATTGTAGGCCCCTCTAAAATCCAACTTAGAAAACACTTTGGCTCCAAAAAACTGATAAAAAAAATCGGAGATCAAAGGAAGGGGATACAGATCGCGTAATACGGTTCAACTCCCGGAAATCAAAACAATGTCTCAGCGATCCATCCTTTTTCTTTACAAAGAATAAACCAACAGCAACCGGAGACTTAGATGGCCTAATATGACCTTTTTGCCAAACTCTCGGCAATATACTTCCGCATGACCTCTCTTTCAGGTTGAGAAAGATTGTAAAGCCGAGACTTTGGCAACTTAGCCCCTGGGATGAGATTAACTGGACAATCATAGTCACGATGAGGGGGCCAATTCCTGAGCCCCACCCTCCTAAAAGACATCCGCAAAATCTGAAAGATACTGAGGTAAAGCTGTAGTTGACACACTAGAGATAGATGTGCCAAGACAATTGTCTGAAGAAAATTCACTCCAACCAATGATCTGTCTTGCTTGACAATCTATAATTGGGTTATGTTTTGTCAACCACGGTAAACCTAAGACTATAGGAGCGGGCAAGTCCTTCATGACAAAATAAGACATGATCTCAACATGTGAATCACCCACCCTTAACTGAATACCATGAGCAATATGAGTGAGACTCTTTTGAGAAAGAGGAGAGGAATCAATTGCGAAAACCGTAATCTCTCTTTCTAAAGTGCAAGTACTTAGACCCAGATTTTGAAGAAAAAGAAAATCAATAAGGTTTACCCCATCACCACAGTCAATGAATACTTCAGCAATAGTCTAGCGCCACCATAGCTGGAAGGAGAAAACGAGTATTACAGGGAGCTTGCATACCTGCCTGCTCCACCACCCCATTCACACTACCAAGAGTCAGGGATGTTTTTTTTTCTTTAAGTAAACCTCTCATCAACATGCGGTTTAACAAAAGGACAAACAAAAATAAAATGACCACTTTTCCCACAGTAATAACATAGTTTATGCAACCTCCTAAAGTTCCTACTACCAGAACGGATAGACACCTGACCCAGCTGCATGGGTGCCTCTCCTACCCCAGAGTTACATGTCATATCACCATGGGGAGCAGGAGAGACAAAACCACTCACAGAAGGGATCCCTTGTGCGGGAGGAACCTTACACCTCTCTCTAATACGTCTATCTAACCATACTGCCAAAGACATAGCATTCTCCAATGTATCCGGGTACTCATGAAAAGCAAGGGCATCTTTCAATCTCTCAGATAACCCCTGACAAAACTGACTACATAACGCGGGGTCATTCCACTTTGACTCAGTAGCCCATCTCCTAAACTCAACGCAGTAAGCCTCTGCAGTATGTTCGCCTTGTAATAAATTACGCAATTTAGATTCCACCATCGAGACCCGATCTGGATCATCATAAATGAATCCCAAGGCTTTAAAAAATTCTTCCACCGACCGGAGGGCCAGAGAACCGGCGGCAGAGAAAAGGCCCAGGATTGCACATCCCCTTTAAGCAGGGATATGATTATTCCTACCCTCTGACTCTCATCACCAGACGAAGATGGACGCAGCCGAAAATACAGCTTGCATGACTCTTTAAAGCGGATAAAGTCATCTGCACCCCCTGCAAATCTATCAGGGAGAGCGACTTTAGGCTCCCCATAAATTTGACTTCCTCCTATTGCACCTGATGTCAGAGCATTCAGTGTGACTGAATTACGCAGATCAGCCACCTCTAGATATAATCCCTGCATGCGATCGACTAGCTCTTCAATTGACTCCATCTCAAAAACAGCAGAAAAATGGCAGTCAAAGTATTGGTGGGTTATAATGTCACGCTGGACAGGATACAAGATACACAGAATACAACAAACAAATGTCTAGGCAAGAAGCTGGGGATAAAAGTCACCTCCTGACAAATCCCTACCAGCTCTCCCTAGACTTCTATGCCCACATTCAGACCCTGAAGGTGAGAATGAATGTGTCCTCGTGCCTAGGCTGGAGATTCCCTAAAATTCCTAAGATGGTGAAAGGGGTAAAGAGGCAGCCTGCTCCCTCAGGACCTGGAGGGGGCAGGAGTCTCTCTAACACCCTAGACAGACAATTACAAGAAAACAAAACCAACTTCTCTTGTACTGAGCAGGATCAACAATCCTTCCCTCCTTCCTTCCTCTGAACAAGACAGAAGCTATGACCCGCACAGGACACTGGGAGTGGGTGTAATTTAAACTCATACCAACGACCCCACCAAGTGCACCTGAAGAGAGGCGGATACAGCTCCACTCCAAAACAATAACAAAAGGTTACACATGTGCTGTTAGCAGACCTCCGCACATGACCTGAGCAGGGCATGACAATATGTAAATTTATAGATTTTTATTTTTTTTACAAATAATTTTATTTTAATATAACAGAGTATATATTTTGACATTGTGTGCAATAAATCACATTTTGGTTTTCAAGTTTCTAATGTTGCAGATTTTATTTTATTGTGCATACACATAACACAATATATAGATAGAACATTTTTAAGAAACATTAGTAACCACATAGTACACATATGAATTGTTAATTTTGCACACAAACACTGATGTTAACTACTTTTTTTTTTAGGGGTTCTTACATCAAAATGTAGGTCCTATGTAATTTGACTAAGTATGTTTTATTACACATATATACAAAACATGTTAGACCAACAAATCTATACTCCTAGAACACCATATAATCAATATAACAAATTTTTTTTACTCAGTATTATACATATAATAATTTTCCGAGAATGCTATAATTTAGCTACATTTAGCACTGTCAAATCTTGTGAAACAACGTGTAGCTAATAGATAAATGAGGTATTAGTACATATTTCACATACCATGTAGATGACACTATTTGGTAGCAAAATATGTAAGCTCGCAACCCACGTCAAGGGTCCTCATTAACTAAAAAATGAAGATAATAACTTAAGAATAATAACCATCCCGGTTCTTACAAAAAATGGAAAAAACAAACGTCCATTAGGATCGGACTACTGGTGAAAAGGTAATGATCCGATAGGGGACATAAAATAATTGGAGAATAAATCCCTCACTCTCAGTCCAGCATATCCAGATCGTCCAAGTAGTAACTCCTCTCCTCCTGATGGCGGACTGTAAACTTGGGCATCTTCAACAGGTGTGGCCTCATAGATGCGTATATAGTTGTGCAGCACTACACACACCTTGATGACCACATTGACATTTTGTGGCGCAAGCTGGATGGCTGACTGGAAAACCCGCCATTTATTTGAGAAAATCCCAAAGGCACACTCCACATACCTTCTGGCTCTACTTAAACGATAATTAAAATACCGCCTCTTGCCATCCAAACCTTGTTGAGGAAAAGGACGCATCAGGTGGCTTGAAAGGGCAAATCCCTCATCCCCTACAACTACATAAGGCGCTGATGGGCCAGTAGAGCCAGGAAGGTTGGCTGGCTGTGATACGCCCTGTTGGCCGGACTGAAGCCACCGACCCATTCTGGAAGCCCTGAAGATGCGAGCATCTGCAGTACTTCCATAGGACCCAATATCTACAATTATAAACCTGTTGTTTGTGTCAGCCAAGGCCAACAAAACTACAGAGAAAAAACTGCTTATAATTATAGTATTGGGACCCTGAGTTCGGTGGCTTCTTAACCCGTATGTGCTTCCCATCAAGGGCACCAATACAATTTGGAAATTGAGCCCTCTCCAGGAAGCCCTGGGCTATATCTAGCCACTGCTGCCTGGTTGGATACGGCAGCACTGAAGCCTTCAGTGTCGACCAAATGGCGGAACATGTAGCCTGTACCACGCCAGCAATTGTGGATGTCCCCATGCGAAAATCAAAATGTAAAGACGAAAAAGAAGTTCCAGTCGCCAGATATCTGAAAAGGCAAAAATAACATAATTAATACTCTGTATAGCATTAATTTACAAATCAAGTACATTACTTGACCTTCTTTAATGACAATGTGTCTGTAAAGTATAAATGAACCAAGCACATAATGGCACATTTAAAAGGCATTATTTAGATTGTTATAAAATCTGATAAAAGGCCGAGCATTTAGCTGAAAATAGTTAGAGACAATTAACATATACACACAGGTGGAAGTGTCCTCATCATTACAAGCTTCATTTTAATAATTAATTCCTGTGGAACAGGATTCTGGTGTGAATATTTTAAGCACATTTTGCCATACTTAAGCTGTAAAAAATAACAATTAAAAATACATATGCCTTTGACTAAAACTACCATGTATTTTAAAACAGTGGGTCCTATAAGTATTATTTTGAAAAAAAATAAACTTACCTCAATGTAATAATAAGACGTTCCTCTTGGGACACACTCCGCCGCATATTGGTGTCCTGGAAAGTTAAGGAAGGCCTCAACTCCCCCAACAGCAGATCAAATGTTGACACCGAAATGCGGCGATAACTGAAAAACTTCTGAGGGTGTGCCCAGAGCTCAGAGTACAATCCTACAAATACACCTTTGCTGCGAAATGATAGGATGCACCCACATACGCTTCCGCCGCGGTTCATCCTTTATCATCTCTGGCTGATCTCCAAAACAGCGGAAGAGCAGCCAGTGTAGGAAGACATGGTCAGTGGATGAAATGGAGAAAGTGGACATCCTGCCAAGGAAAATCCAAGATACAATACACGCACACCAACCACACGACAAACAACCCTCCCGAAAATGGAGCTGCCCATGAATAAAATGCATGATGGGGGTTTATATATTAGTTTGCTGTCACAGGTGAATGTAGTGGAGGCATCAGTTTTTTTCACGCATGCCATCCGCTTGTCACACGTGCGGGAAAAGCGCACGAACGCGACGCAATCGCATACAAACTTGACACCAATCGCAAGCAATATGGCACGATTTTCCCTTAACGCTTCCGGACCAAATACATGATGCCCGTGTGAAAGAGGTCTTAGACCGTTAAAAAATAAATAAAAATTTGTCAGTTACATTTTCAGTTGAAATTCATCAATGTTTGGGTGTGATGTGCCACTGCTATACCTAGTAGACCTTAAAAAATAAAAATACAAATTTGTCACTTTTTTTTTTTTTTTTTGTCACATTTTCGCGTGAAATTCGCCAATTTTTGGGTGTGATGTACCACTGCTATGCCTAGTAGACCGTTTTTTGTATCAAATTTTTTTGTATAGTTTTTTTTACACAATAAAAGCACACAGAGCTATGGGGACTGGGTATTGCGGATGTGCTAGCGGCCATCTAGCAACCCGTGTCCTCAGCTCTATACCCAAAATCCAGGTGACAGGTTCCCTTTAAGCCTGCCCTGAGCTAACTACTACTGAAAACAAACTATTTTTCCTTCAGTTAGTCAATACATAATCTGCAGCAAATTTTAAGCAACGATTGTGCTCCAGCACAGGATATCTGCATGTCTGCAAGTCCAGAAATACTGCTTTGAGACACTGGGGTTAAAAATTCTTTCTGTTTCATATAGTGCACATCTAAGATTATCGCTGCATAAGTGACTGTTCAATTTAGGCCAGAAATACGGCTTTCTCATACTGGGGCATAAAAAAACCTCAGATTTACTGCACATTTGGGATTAGAGGTGCATAAGTGAGTGTTACATTTAAAGATAGACAGAATTGATGGCTGTCACTCTACTAAGTATAATATCTTCGGTGCTCTGTGATGGAGATTTCCTCCAGTACAACGCTGTAGAATAATTCACGGCACTCGAAATTTTAGTAAGAATAAAGAACGTAATTTTATTTTGAAATGCCACCAATGAATATCAGTTACATTGGCCAACGTTTCGGCCCTCCCGGACCTTGTTCACTGCCAGTTAATAACAATAACATTTAGTCAGCGTATTAAAAAATAAAGCAAAAGGATTTTAACAAAGAAAGATTACAGTCATATAGGGGCAAATCTATGCATATACAGTACAGACCAAAAGTTTGGACACTCCTTCTCATTCAAAGAGTTTTCTTTATTTTCATGACTATGAAAATTGTAGATTCACACTGAAGGCATCAAAACTATGAATTAACCCATGTGGAATTATATACATAACAAAAAAGTGTGAAACAACTGAAAACATGTCATATTCTAGGTTCTTCAAAGTTGCCACATTTTGCTTTGATTACTGCTTTACACACTCTTGGCATTCTCTTGATGAGCTTCAAGAGGTAGTCACCTGAAATGTTTTTCACTTCACAGGTGTGCCCTGTCAGGTTTAATAAGTGGGATTTCTTGTCTTATAAATGGGGTTAGGACCATCAGTTGCATTGTGAAGAAGTCAGGTGGATACACAGCTGATAGTCCTACTGAATAGACTGTTACAATTTGTATTATGGCAAGAAAAAAGCAGCTAAGTAAAGAAAAACGAGTGGCCATCATTACTTTAAGAAATGAAGGTCAGTCAGTCCAAAAATTGGGAGAACTTTGAAAGTGTCCCCAAGTGCAGTCACAAAAACCATCAAGCGCTACAAAGAAACTGGCTCACATGCGGACCACCCCAGGAAAGGAAGACCAAGAGTCACCTCTGCTGCAGAGGATAAGTTTATCTGAGTCACCAGCCTCAGAAATCGCAGGTTAACAGCAGCTCAGATTAAAGACCAGGTCAATGCCACACAGAGTTCTAGCAGCAGACACATCTCTAGAACAACTGTTAAGAGGAGACTGTATGAATCAGGTCTTCATGGTCTGAATATCTGCATCAAAGGTATTAAGGAAGATCCGAATGCCAAATAGTGATTAGTACAAACATAAAAACACAAAAATACGAGTATAAAGAATACTTTAATTATAATTTTATTGTATATAGAACTCAAAATACCCAGTTTTGAATACCTTGAGGGGTGTACTTTCTTAGATGGAGTCACTTTTTTGAAATTTCTATTCTAGGGGTGCAACAGGGGGCTTCAAATGGGACATGGTATAAACAAAACCAGTCCTGCAAAATCTGCCTTCCAAAACCCATATGGTGTTCCCCTCATTCTATGTGCTCCCATTTGGCCAAACAGTAGTTTACGACCACATATGGAGTGTTTCTGCAAACTACAGAATCAGGGCAACCCATATTGAGTTTTGTTTGGCAGTTAACCCTTGTTTTACTCCTGAAAAAAATTGATTATATTGGAAAATCTTCCAAAAAATAGAAATTTCGAAATTGCTTCTCCATCTGCCATTAACTCTTGTGGAACACCTAAAGGGTGAACAAAGTTTGTAAACCCAGTTTTGAATACCTTGAGGGGTGTACCTTCTTAGATGGAGTCACTTTTTTGAAATGTCTATTCTAGGGGTGCAATAGGGGGCTTCAAATGGGGCATGGTATAAACAAAACCAGTCCTGCAAAATCTGCCTTACAAAACCCATATGGCGTTCCCCTCCTTCTACGTGCTCCCGTTTGGCCAAACAGTAGTTTACGACCACATATGGGGTCACAATATGTGACGGCCTGGGTAAGTCAAAAATTTTAAAGTTATGAGCACTTAAAGTGACACTGGTCAGATTTGAAATAGGGCTGAGTCCTTAAGGGGTTAAATTATTTTATATCAGGGTAAAATTTACCTAATAGTGGCCAGTGTTTCTGTATGATCCGTTGGATATTCGGTACAAAAGGATGGTATGTCACCACCAATGGAACTCTGGGTACAGAATGTTGTGTTCGTGAAGGTCTCAATTCATGGGTACCTTGGGTAATCAACTTGATCTCCTTCTCTAGGAGACCTCGAGGGTAACCACGTGCTCTAAACTTGTCGGACATTTCCATCAAGCGTTGCTGTTTCACTATTGGATCACTAACAATTCTCGACACTGTAGTGAACTGTGACCGAGGTAATGATGTTTTTGTATTTTTGGGATGACAACTAGAATATAAAAGTTGTGTATTCCGGTCCGTTGGTTTAGTATAAATGTCTATTTTCAAGGAACCAGTGGAATCCTTGATTATAGAGGTGTCAAGAAAGTTCATTGTAGTTTCATCGATATGGGCAGGGAACTATAGGTCTTTAATCACATGATTGATATACGTATAAAAGATTTGAAAATAATCCCTGTCTCCAGTCCAAATACAAAAAACATCATCAATAAATCAACGCCATGTTAGTGCATGGGCTCGAAATAATGGATGCGGATATATATGGTCCTCCTCAAACTGGGCCATGAAGAGGTTGGCATATGGGGGGGCCACATTTGCCCCCATTGCCGTGCCCTTCTTTTGGATATAATAGTGATCCCCAAACATGAAAAAAAATAATTGTTAAATGAATTGCAGTAATCCAATGCAAAACGATTGTTGATCACTAGTTAGGGTCGTGGTCACTAGTGATGTACGAACAGCCTGTATCCCCCCATCATGAGAGATGGAGGTGTACAGGCTGTTGACATCAAGAGTGACCAAAATTGCATCAAGAGGAATTGTGCCTAAAGAGAGGATAATCTCGAGAAAATGTGACGTATGCAGTAGATATGATTTTGTATTACGTACTAGAGGAGTAAGTATTTTTTTCTAAATAAATAGATAATGGTGCCAGGAGTGAATCAGTCGATGCTATTATTGGACGCTCGGGTGGTTGTTGGAGATTCTTGTGTATTTTAGGCAACATGTATATAACCGGCATTATTGGGTGATCGTTGTGTAGAAATTTATAGGTGGCTTTATCAATTGTGCCAATCCCTAAATGATGGTCAAGGTATGACTGTATTTCTTTTTGTATAGTAAAAGCGGGATTATTGTATGTAAGTTCATAAGTATCGGTATCAGCTAACTGTCTATTAATTTCTTGTTTATAGTAGGATGTATCCATGACTACTATGGCTCCCCCCTTGTCGGCAGGTTTAATTGTAATCATCTTGTCCGTTCTAAGTGATTGTAATGCAAGGTATTCAGTATTTGGAAGATATGAGTGAGACGGATACCGACCCCTCCTAAAGGAGTCGATATTCGCCTGAACCTCATTATCCATGAAATTAATGAAAGCCTCAACCGCATGTGATAATTTGGGGGGCATAAAATTACTCTTGTTCCTCAAACCTGGATGGGCTATGGACAAGGAGTTAGACATTGATAGTGGAACAGATTCATCAATACAATCATCTTTAAAATGTACTTTCAAACAAAGAGACCTATTGAACCTGTTTAGGTCCTGCATAAATGCAAATGGTTGAAACGAGTCTCTTGGACAAAAAGACAGTCCTTTTGACAAAACATTATGTTCAGCTGGAGACAAGGTCCTAGATGAAATATTAATAACTAAGTTAGTACCTGTGACCTGGTCAGAATAATTGAGGGTTCAGTCTTGTCGGGAGTGTCGTCCCCTGCGTATCCTTGGGATCATTGTCTGGTTCTGTGACCCCTCCGGGGAAAAAAAACGATATGGTCTGCAACGTGAGGACCTGTCCCTCCCAGATAAAGAGGAAGCATAATCCCCAAATGGTTGATAACCCTGAGATTCGGATTCTTGCCATTGCCAGCGATAAATACAATTCAATTGGCAATCTTCTGTATCTCGGGTAAATTTTGCCCGTTTTGTTTGCTCAATATACTTTCTATGGTCCTCCAGTACTTTCTCTGTATTGTCAGATTTGTGTTTGCCAATCCGGTCTCGCGCACACTGGGAAGTCTCCCCAACGTAGGCAAGGCCGCAAGGGCACTTAATAAGATAAATAACAAATGAGGTAGCACATGTGTAAAAGCCTTTTATATTGTATTTCCTGCCCGTATGTGGATGCGTAAAAGTGTTCCCTTTCATAACAGGAGTACATTGTACACAGTTTAAGCACGGGAAAGTACCCATTTTTGGACTAGACAAAAAAAGTCTATTTATCTTATTAAGTGCCCTTGCGGCCTCGCCTACGTTGGGGAGACTTCCCAGTGCGCGCGAGACCGCATTGGCAAACACAAATCTGACATACGTTGCAATAAATCAGAACTCCCGATACCCCACCATTTTATTCAGGCCAGTCATCATATCAGTCAAATAAGGTTCCAAATGATTGAACACATTCTCTGTCACGTCGGGGCGGAAATCCTAAATTGTTACTCCAAAAACGTGAATCATATTGGATTCATGAATTAAGGACATTGGCTCCTTTGGGCCTAAACCGTGACTTTGAGTTCTATATACAATAAAATTATAATAGTCTTTTTCTTTTTCTTTCCCTTTTTTCTATGGCTATTACAGACAAAATGACTGTGTCCACAGGTAGGACTTCTTATGGAATTATGGTGTCTTGTCCATGTCCAATAGGTTTGATAGACTAATATACTGATGTTAATTAATATATCAATATACTTATACTCTTTTTAAACATCATTTGTTATTTGAGCTACGGATTTTTTGCTTGTAGCCTGGTCTCCGATATTTGATTGGATTTTTAGGTGTAGATTACAGCCTGTATCAGATTAACACTCACTGATTACTTAAGACGAATATTTAGCAATTTTCGAATCATGGACCGAATTTTCCATGTTTTCGGATGTTTCGATTTTCCTACATTTGCGATTTTTTTGCGAAAATATAATCGAGTATTACGAATAACCGGACTTCCGCTAGTCTAATTACGAATGCGGATATCCGGTTGTATGATGTTCCTACAATATCGCGAGACCAGGCCAAGCATAAATACCGGACATGCGCAGGCCGCCTAGCGCAATGCCACTTTTCTCAAATCAGGACTACTTGGAGGTATGTAGGTGATATTGAGCATTTCATGTATTTTACCTTATAAATTGATCTATTCCATTATTGATCTATTATAAATCATTCCACTGCTTGAAATCATGAGGTCAATTTGTATTTATCTTGCTTGCTAGATAATCGTTATATTGCTTGGAATGTGATACCTACATAGACCGACTGACTCGGAATGGTTCAATTTATTGTAGCCTTCTTCCTACATATTCGTAATGAGTTTTTCTATAGAGGTTCTTTATTTAACATTGCACTATGTTTCAATCAAGAGCTGTATAAAAGCCATAATTCATTTTGAATATTCCTGACAAGTTTTAGATATTTTCTTTATACTTGTATTTTTGTGTTTTTATGTTTGTACTAATCACTGTTTGGCATTCGGATGTTCCTTAATACCTTTGATGCAAACAATAGATAGATACATTTCTGTGATTACCATCTCATGATCAGATTATCTATTTATCTATTAATCCATATTCGCAACTTAGTATATCACAGTATAGGATATTGTGTGTATATATACACTCACCTAAAGAATTATTAGGAACACCATACTAATACGGTGTTGGACCCCCTTTTGCCTTCAGAACTGCCTTAATTCTACGTGGCATTGATTCAACAAGGTGCTGATAGCATTCTTTAGAAATGTTGGCCCATATTGATAGGATAGCATCTTGCAGTTGATGGAGATTTGAGGGATGCAAATCCAGGGCACGAAGCTCCTGATCCACCACATCCCAAAGATGCTCTATTGGGTTGAGATCTGGTGACTGTGGGGGACATTTTAGTACAGTGAACTCATTGTCATGTTCAAGAAACCAATTTGAAATGATTCTAGCTTTGTGACATGGTGCATTATCCTGCTGGAAGTAGCCATCAGAGGATGGGTACATGGTGGTCATGAAGGGATGGACATGGTCAGAATCAATGCTCAGGTAGCCCGTGGCATTTAAGCGATGGCCAATTGGCACTAAGGGGCCTAAAGTGTGCCCAGAAAACATCCCCCACACCATTACACCACCACCACCAGCCTGCACAGTGGTAACAAGGCATGATGGATACATGTTATCATTCTGTTTACGCCAAATTCGGACTCTACCATTTGAATGTCTCAACAGAAATCGAGACTCATCAGACCAGGCAACATTTTTCCAGTCTTCAACAGTCCAATTTTGGTGAGCTCGGGCAAATTGTAGCCTCTTTTTCCTATTTGTAGTGGAGATGAGTGGTACCCGGTAGGGTCTTCTGCTGTTGTAGCCCATCCGCCTCAAGGTTGTGCGTGTTGTGGCTTCACAAATGCTTTGCTGCATACCTCGGTTGTAACGAGTGGTTATTTCAGTCAACGTTGCTCTTCTATCAGCTTGAATCAGTCGGCCCATTCTCCTCTGACCTCTAGCATCAACAAGGCATTTTCGCCCACAGGACTGCCGCATACTGGATGTTTTTCCCTTTTCACACCATTCTTTGTAAACCCTAGAAATGGTTGTGCGTGAAAATCCCAGTAACTGAGCAGATTGTGAAATACTCAGACCGGCCCATCTGGCACCAACACCCATGCCACGCTCAAAATTGCTTAAATCACCTTTCTTTGCCATTCTGACATTCAGTTTGGAGTTCAGGAGATTGTCTTGACCAGGACCACAACCCTACATGCATTGAAGCAACTGCCATGTGATTGGTTGACTAGATAATCACATTAATGAGAAATAGAACAGGTGTTCCTAATAATTCTTTAGGTGAGTGTATATATATGCATAGATTTGCCCCTATATGACTGTAATCTTTCTTTGTTAAAATCCTTTTGCTTAATTTTTCAATACACTGACTGAATGTTATTGTAATTAACAGGCCGTGAACAAGGTCCGGGAGGGTCAAAACGTTGGCCTATGTATTCATTGGTGGCATTTTAAAATAAAATTACGTTCTTTATTCATACTAAAATTTTGAGTGCCGTGAATTATTCTACAGAGTGTTACATTTAGGCCTGAAATACAGCTTTCTCATATTGGGGCATACTGGGGTGAAAAAAAACATCTGTTTCATATAGTGCACATCTAGGATTATAGGTGCATTAGTGAGTGTCACATTTTGGCCAGAAATACGGCTTTGGTATACTGGGCCATACTGGGTGAAACAAACCCCTCTGTTTCATATAGTGCACATCTATAATTATAGGTGCATATGGGACTGTTCATTTTAGGCCACAAATACGGCTTTTGCTTACTGGGGTTAAAAAAAAAATTCTGATATACTGCACATCTGGGATTAGAGATGCATAAGTTACTGTGAAATTTAGGCCAGAAATACGGCTTTTGCTTACTGGGTTTAGCAAAAACCCCTCTGATATACTGCATATCTGTGATTATAGGTGCATAAGTTACTGTGAAATTTAGGCCACAAATATGGCTTTCTCATACTGGAGCATACCGGGGTGAAAAAAATAACATCTGTTTCATATAATGCACATCTAGGATTATAGGTGCATAAGTGAGTGTCTCATTTAGGCCAGAAATACGGCTTTGGCATACTGGGGCATACTGGGGTGAAAAAAACATCTGTTTCATATAGTGCACATCTAGGATTTTTGTTGCATAAGGGACTGTTCATTTTAGGCCAGAAATACGGCTTTTGCTTACTGGGGCATACTGGGGTTAAAAAGAATAACTCTGATATACCGCACATATGGGATTCGAGGTGCATAAGTGAGTGTTACATTTAGGCCAGAAATACGGGTTTCTCATACTGGGGCATACTGGGGTGAAATAAAAAACATCTGTTTCATATAGTGCATATCTAGGATTATAGGTGCATAAGTGAATGTCACATTTTGGCCAGAAATACTGCTTTGGCATACTGGGGTGAAAAAACCCCCATCTGTTTCAGATAGTGCACATCTAGGATTTTAGGTGCATAAGGGACTGTTCATTTTAGGCCACAAATACGGCTTTTGTTTACTGGGGTTAAAAAAAAAACTCTGATATACTGCACATCTGTGATTATAGGTGCATAAATTACTGTGAAATTTAGGTCACAAATATGGCTTTCTCATACTGGGGCATACTGGGGTGAAAAAAAACCATCTGTTTCATATACTGCACATCTAGGATTATAGTTGCATAAGTGAGTGTCACATTTAGGCCAGAAATACGGCTTTGGCATAGTGGGTGAAACAAACATCTCTGTTTCTTATAGTGCACATCTAGGATTATAGGTGCATTAAGGGACTGTTTATTTTAGGCCAGAAATACGGCTTTTGCTTACTGGGGTTAAAAAAATCCTCTGATATACTGCACATCTGGGATTAGAGGTGCATAAGTAAGTGTTACATTTAGGCCAGAAATACGACTTTCTCATACTGGGGTGAAAAAAAAACATCTGTTTCATATAGTGCACATCTAGGATTATAGGTGCATAAGTGAGTGTCACATTAAGGCCAGAAATACGTCTTTGGCATACTGGGGCATACTGGGGTGAAAAAAAAACATCTGTTTCATATAGTGCAAATCTAGGATTATAGGTGCATAATGGACTGTTCATTTTAGGCCAGAAATTCGGCTTTTGTTTACTGGGGTTAAAAAAAAACTCTGATATACTGCACATCTGGGATTAGAGGTGCATAAGTTACTGTGAAATTTAGGCCACAAATACCACTGTCATAGAGTTAAAAAAATAAAATAGTGCAATACCCTACAGCAGGGTTTTTATTGGCGGATAATTATTTTTACCAGACTCAACCACTTTTTACTTTGCTTGGTGAACGCTAACTATGAGGCAAACATCTAATAAGGGACGCGGTCATGGTCGTGGTGTTGGTGGAGCCTCTGGTGCAGGGAGAGGACGTGGCCGTTCTGCCACAGCTACACGTCCTACTGAACCTACTACCTCGGGTCCCAGTAGCAGCCAGAATTTACAGCTTTATTTGGTCGGGCCTAATGTCGTTCTAAGGATGGTA
This sequence comes from Bufo gargarizans, assembly GCF_014858855.1. Taxonomy (NCBI): domain Eukaryota; kingdom Metazoa; phylum Chordata; class Amphibia; order Anura; family Bufonidae; genus Bufo; species Bufo gargarizans. The sequence continues at coordinate 78,588,784 of NC_058086.1, read as the reverse complement.
AGGCCTGAGCAAGTACAGGCGCTAGTCGATTGGGTGGCCAACAGTGGATCTAGCAGGTTCACATTATCTCCCACCCAGTTTTCTGCAGAAAGCGCACAGGTGGTGTCTGAAACCCATGCCGGGCAACATTCTTTGCCTCCTGTTGCCTCCTCTTCCTTCTCGGCTTCCTCCTCCTCTTCTACCACCTCCTCATCCGGTCAGCGACAGACCTTCACCACCAACTTCAGCACAGCCAGGGGTAAACGTCAGCAGGCCGTTTTGAAACTGATGTGTTTGGGGGACACGCCCCACACCGTGCAGGAGTTGTGGCGGGGTATAGAACAACAGACCGACAAGTGGTTGCTGCCAGTGAGCCTCAAGCCCGGCATGGTGGTGTGCGATAATGGGCAAAATCTTGTTGCAGCTGTGGGACTAGCTGGTTTGACGCACATCCCTTGCCTGGCGCATGTGCTGAATTTGGTGGTGCAGAAAATCATTCAAAACTACCCCGACATGTCAGAGCTGCTGCATAAAGTGCGGGCCGTCTGTGCGCGCTTCCGGCGTTCTCATCCTGCCGCCGCTTGGCTGTCTGCTCTACAGCATAACTTCGGCCTTCCCGCTCACCACCTTATATGCGAAGTGACCACCAGGTGGAACTCCACCTTGCACATTCTGGAGAGACTGTGCGAGTAGCAGCAGGCCATAGTGGAGTTTCAGCTGCAGCACACACGGGTGAGTCGCACTGCGGAACAGCACCACTTCACCACCAATGACTGGCTCTCCATGCGAGACCTGTGTGCCCTGTTGCGCTCTTTCGAGTACTCCACCAACATGGTCAGTGGCGATTACACCGTTATCAGCGTTACTATACCACTTCTATGTCTGATGGAAGAGGATGTGGCCCAGGATGAGGAGGAGGAGGAGGAAGAGGGGTCATTTCTAACACTTTTAGGCCAGTCTTTTAGAAGTGGCTCAGAGGGAGTTTTTTTGCAACAGCAGAGGCCAGGTACAAATTTGGCCAGCAAGGGCCCACTACTGGAGGACGAGGAGGAGGAGGATGAGGATGAAGCATGTTCACAGCGGGGTGGCACCCAACACAGCTCGGGCCCATCACTGGTGCGTGGCTGGGGGGATACAGAGGACGCAGACGATACGCCTCCCACAGAGGACAGCTTGTCCTTACCTCTGGGCAGCCTGGCACACATGAGCGACTACATGCTGCAGTGCCTGCGCAATGACAGCAGAGTTGCCCACATTTTAATGTGTGCTGACTACTGGGTGGCCACCCTGCTGGATCCCCATTACAAAGACAATGTGACGTCCTTAATTCCTTCACTGAAGCCTGATCGGAAGATGCGCGACTACAGGCGCACGCTGGTAGACGCGCTCCTAAGAGCATTCCGGACTGACGCCAGGGGACAAGTGGAAGCACAAGGCGAAGGCAGGGGAGGCGGAAGAGGTCACCTTCGCAGCAGTGTCAGCGCCAGCACTTCAGAAGGCAGGGTTAGCATGGCCGACATGTGGAAAAGCTTTGTCACCTCGCTGCAACAACCGGCCCCAACTGCTGATATGGAGCGTGTTAGCAGGAGGCAGGATTTGAACAACATGGTGGAACAGTACCTGTGCACACGCCTACACGTACTGACTGATGGTTCTGCCCCATTCAACTTCTGGGTCTCCAAATTGTCCACATGGCCAGAGCTTGCCCTGTATGCCTTGGAGGTGCTGGCCTGCCCTGCAGCCAGTGTGCTCTCTGAATGTGTATTTAGCATGGCAGGAGGCGTCATTACAGACAGACGCAGCCGACTGTCCACAGCCAACGTGGACAAGCTCACGTTCATTAAAATGAACCAGGCCTGGATCCCACAAGACTTGTCTGTACCTTGTGCACAATAGACAGTTCTAACAGCCTCAACCATCCATACTTGTGCTCATGTGCACTTATTCCTTTTTTTTTATTTTATTTTTTATATGTCTCAATATTTTGGGGGATACCCCTATGTAAAACTGCAAAATAACACACATCTGTGTTGGCTACCTATTCCTCCTTCGCCGCCGCTTCCACCTAGACCGCCACATGAGCCTACACTGCCACATCCACCCATTCACCGCCTCCTCAACCTCTTCCTCCTACATCATTCCAATTTTTTTTAAGGTCTTTTATGTTTTTTAATTCATTTCCCTATCAAAATTTGTTTGAAGAGCATTTGCCATGCTCTTAAGCACATTTTGCTGCCTTTTGCAGCCCTCTAGCTCTTTCAGGGGCTATTTTACAGCCAATTTAGTGCTGAAAAGTTCGGGTCCCCTTTTACTTCAATGGGGTTCGGGTTCAAGTTCGGGTAAAGTTCGGGTCCCGAACCCGAATTTTTTTTTCAAGTTCGGCCGAACCCGAACATCCAGGTGTCCGCTCAACTATAATCATGAGCAGTTCCTTTCCTTCTCCATACTCTTTCCATCGCTCAAGTTGATCTCGGTCTCATCTGTCCATAGGATGTTGTTTCAGAACTGTGAAGGCTTTTTTATGTGTTGTCGTTTGGCAAACTCTAATCTAGCCTTTCTGTTTTTGAGGCTCACCGATGGTTTACATCTTGTGGTGAACCCTCTGTAGTCACTCTGGTGGAGTCTTCTTTTGATTGTTGTCTTTGACACTAGCGATGTCGCGAACATAAAATTTTCCGTTCGCGAACAGCGAACGTGAATTTTCGCAAATGTTCGCGAACCGGGCGAACCGCCATTGACTTCAATAGGCAGGCAAAAGTTGTTTCAAGGGGACTAACACCTAGACTGTGGCATGCCGGAGGGAGATCCATGGCAAAACTCCCATGGAAAATTACGTAGTTGATGCAGAGTCGGGTTTTAATCCATAAAGGGCATAAATCACCTAACATTCCTAAATTGTTTGGAATAACATGCTTTAAAACATCCAGTGTGTGTATACGATCAGGTATGATGTTGTATCGATCAGGTAGTGCAAGGGTTACGCCCGTTTTAGTGACAGACCAAACTCCCCGTTTAACGCAGCGCAAACAACCTCAAACAGTCCGATTGCAAATGCAAACTCCCCGTTTGAACAAGGTTGGATACCAAGCTAGCCATGTCCCATTCCTTGTCCTCACTGACGTCATTGAAGGTCTCTTCCTCCACCCAGCCACGTACAACACCAAGGGTCTCCGAAAGGTGACAACAAGCCCACTGGGACACCTGCTGTGGTTGATCTTCCACCTCCTCAAAGCCACCTTCCTCCTCTGACTCCTCTTCTTCAGACTCCTTTCTCTGTGTTGCCGCAGGTCCACCAATCGACGACGACAAGGCTGCTTCTGGTAGTGATGGTCACCACAACTCTTCCTCTTCATGCTCATCTATGGCCTGATCCAGCACTCTTCGCAGGGCATGCTCCAGAAAAAACACATATGGGATGAGGTCGATGATGTTGCCTTGGGTTTGACTGACCAGGTTTGTCACCTCTGTAAAAGGACGCGTGAGCCTACAGCTATTGTGCATGAGCGTTCAGTAACAAGGCCAAAAAATACCCAGCTCCGCAGAGGCTGTGCTCTTTTTTTTTAATAAAAAAAAACCTGTTCTTGACAGTTTAATCTCTGTTTTGTCCCCTATCAGGGGCCGGTGTATGGAATAGATTTTAGGAACCGGGAGATGGAAAAAGATGCTTGGTCGGTCATCTTACTTCCAATTTGGGGCACTGCGCGTACGGCTTGCAATGTACTGTGACACCAGATATGAGTGGTGTGTTTAAGTAGTACTATTCCTCACAGTTTAATCCCTGTTACGTCCCCTATCAGGGGCCAGTGTATGGAATAGATTTTAGGAATTGGGAGATGGAAAATGATGCTTGGTTGGTCCTCCTACTTCCAATTTGCGGCACTGCGTGCGCAATGTACTGTGCCACCAGATATGAGTGGTGTGTTAAGTAATACTATTCCGATCAGTTTAATCCCTGTTACGTCCCCTATTAGGGGACGTGTATGGAATAGATTTTAGGAACCAGGAGATGGAAAAAGATGCTTGGTTGGTCCTCCTACTTCCAATTTGGGGCACTGCGCGTGCAATGTACTGTGCCACCAGATATGAGTGGTGTGTTAAGTAGTACTATTCCTATCAGTTTAATCCCTGTTACATCCCCTATCAGGGGACATGTATGGAATAGATTTTAGGAACCGGGAGATGGAAAAAGATGCTTGGTCAGTCCTCCTACTTCCAATTTGGGGCACTGCACGTGCAATGTACTGTGCCACTAGATATGAGTGGTGTGTTAAGTAGTACTATTCCTATCAGTTTAATCCCTGTTACGTCCCCTATCAGGGGCCGGTGTATGGAATAGATTTTAGGAACCGGGAGATGGAAAAAGATGCTTGGTTGATCCTCCTACTTCCAATTTGGGGCACTGCGCGTGCAATATACTGTGCCACCACATATGAGTGGTGTGTTAAGTAGTACTATTCCTATCAGTTTAATCCCTGTTACGTCCCCTATCAGGGTCCGGTCTATGGAATAGATTTTAGGAACAGGGAGATGGAAAAAGATGCTTGGTTGGTCCTCCTACTTCCATTTTGGGGCACTGCGCGTGCAATGTACTGTGCCACCAGATATGAGTGGTGTGTTAAGTAGTACTATTCCTATCAGTTTAATCCCTGTTACGTCCCCTATCAGGGGACGTGTATGGAATAGATTTTATATTTACTGCCTAAATAAAGTACGCTAAAAACAGTTTATTATATTAACTATTAAAAGTCTCCACAACAAATTAGGCTTGGTAGGGTGAAAGGGGATATCTCAGACTAATGATGCTGATCCCTGCTAAAACTCCTACCACTAGAACTCCAAAAAAGGAGTAAATTGTGTATGGTGTAGTTCCTCTACCAGCAATGGGGAAATAGACATCCAGAAACAAATGCACCTGATTGAACAGTATATAGTGTGGCAGGTCTCCTAAAAACGGGGAGAAACTGCACACCACACAATGTCAGGTTACACTGTAAGGATGGACCAACCCTAAACCGGTGGCTTGTACACAGGAACGAACCACTGGGTTTCTAAAGTCAGCAAAAGTCAGTCTGTAGCTGTATTAACAGAAATATATTGCTCAATGCGTTTCTCTTATCCAACTTATTTGTTGGTTCATCAGGAGCAAGTTATAAAATCCACTGCTGTCACTGAATATCACCCCCTCACACTGGGTGTATAACAGAGCAACAGGGAACTTCACAACATCTGACTGTAAATATGCTGCATGCCACTGATGTCCTGCATGCAGTACTACTCAAATACCAAGTCCACTGCTAGCGCTAGATATTGTCCCCTCACACTGGGTATAGCGGTTAACAGGGAGCTCAGGATTGTCTTAACAGAGAATGTGCTGCATGCCACTGATGACGTGCGTGCAGCAGAGAGCCTCCGGCAATGTGTCCGTGACCCGCGCGTAGCGCGGATTTGTTTAAATGGAGGAAACTCCTCCCATCTGTGAAGCCAACTCACAATGAGTGCCCAATCGGGAACAGAACACGTCATCCGACTGCGCACCAATCCTTCCGTCGCAGCCGGATGACGCGCAATCCATCCTATCGTCAATCCAGGACTTGAGAATCCTGGCTCCGCCCACCCACGAGCGTCACTTGTAGGGGAGAGGAAGAAATTGATGACGAATGCCTTCTCCCTTCACTGTATTGTATACTGCAACAGGAGGGAGGAATAATAAGAGGTCTGTGACGATTGCTTAAGTTTCACATACATAGGGGACATCACTAACATAAAGATACATAGCTATAAAGTCCACACTTCTTGTAACTATTAATTATTAAAGGAGAATAAGTACATACCCCCCATAATAAGTGACAAAAAAAGTGGCAAATATGCTGACACAAGGGAATAAGAGAAAAATGAGCACCAGAATATCCAAATAAATAAAAAAATTATTTAGATAGGATGTAAGAGATCTAAAGGGAAGAAATAATATCACAAACCAATACATCATATCATATAAATGATTACATGACATAATTGAGAGCGAGATCAGCTACTGGAAGTCATTCAATAAAACAGGCAAATGAAATCGCATTGTTTAGGCCACTGGGCTTAACAGTGTTGAGGGTGAATATCCACTGTGCCTCTTTTTTAAGCAACAGCGTGTCGATGTCACCTCCCCTGGGGGGTGGTGGCCTAACATGTTCTATTCCTTGGAATTTAAAACAATCCAAATTGCCAGGATGACACAGGGGTATCTCCAGAAATTTTGATTTTTAGGAGATGCTCACCTATACGCCTCCTAAATTCACGTTTTGTTTTGCCTGTATATTGTATACCACAGATACAGGTGGCTAGGTAAACCACCCCAACTGTCCTGCAATTAATGAAGGACTTGATGGAATATTCATGTCCTGTGGTAGAGCTCTTAAATTTTGTGCTTTTCCAGATGCCTTTGCAAGCTATGCAGTTGCCACACTGATATGTACCATTAGGTCTGCTGGCCCCCAGCCACGTGGCATCCCTGGGGGTAGTAAAGGCACTGTGAACCAGTTTGTCCCTGATATTGCCCCCACGTCTATATGTAATCATGGGGCTACTGCCTACTAGGTGACCAACAACCGGATCGGTTTTTAAAATATCCCAATTTTCAGTGAGCAACTTGCGTATCTCGCTACTTGCTGTATCAAAAGTGCCAAATATTCGTATCTGTGCCTCGTTAGATGTTCTATTCCTAGGGTGCAAGAGTTCTTCTCTATTACATGCTGCTGCATGCTGATATGCTTCCTTCAGAATTGGTTTCGGATAACCTTTATCTGTAAACCGTTTTTTAAGGTCATCAGACGAGGCCTTGAAATCGGACCATTAAGAGCAATTACGTCTCATCCTAAGGTATTGGCCCTTAGGAATGCCCCTCTTGAGTGGGTAAGGATGTCCACTCTCCCATCTCAAGAGGGCATTAGTGGCCGTTGGTTTTCGGAACACTTTTGTTGTAATATAACCCGAGGGCTCAATCTCAATTGTAAGGTCCAAAAAATTGCGCATGAGCATCCAGTAACTTGGCAAAAAAATTCCCAGCTCCGCAGAGGCTGTCCTAGCACGCCGGTCATACAAATACTCGTTGACGGCTTTTTCTTGTTGGAGCAGGCGGTCGAACATTAGTAGTGTTGAATTCCAATGTGTCGGGCTGTCGCAAATCAAGTGCCTCACTGGCATGTTGTTTCGCCGCTGAATATCTGAAAAGTGTGCCATGGCCGCGTAGGAACGCCTGAAATGGCCACACACCTTCCAGGCCTGCTTGAGGACGTCCTGTAAGCCGGGGTACTTATGCACAAAGCATTGTACAATCAAATTACATGTGTCAACTTGCCCAAAATCAATGCCGCCAACAAATTGCTTTACCGATCTCCAGTTGGTGCGGAGTCAGCCACTGATCCACCTATGCGTTCAGGGCGGACAGGATTGCTGGTCCGGTGTGACTCTCTGCTTTCAGGCAAGTCAACCCCAAGATGGCGTGACACTGTCGTATCCGGGATGTGGAATAGCCCCTGGGGAGCTGGGGGTGTGCAGTTGATGTGTAGCAAGAAGCAGCAGCAGAAGAGGACTCAGCCAAGGAGGTTAGCGAAGAGGATGGAGTAGGAGGAGTAGAGCAGGCCTGCCTGCAAGTCGTGGCGGTGTCACTAAATCTTCTGCAGAGCCACGCATTCAATGCTTGGCAGCCGTCAGCAGGTTTACCCAATGCGCAGTGTAGGTGATATACCTGCCCTGACTGTGCTTTGCAGACCAGGTATCAGTGGTCAGATGGACCCTTGCCCCAACACTGTGTGCCAGACATGCCATGACTTCCTTTTGCACAATAGAGTACAGGTTGGGGATTGCCTTTTGTGAAAAGAAATTTCGGCCGGGTACCTTCCACTGCGGTGTCCCAATAGCTACAAATTTTTTGAAGGCCTCAGACTCCACCATCTTGTAAGGTAAAAGCTGGCGGGCTAAGACTTCCGACAAGCCAGCTGTCAGACGTCGGGCAAGGGGGTGACTCTGTGACTTTGGCTTCTTGCGCTCAAACATGTCCTTGACAGACACCTGACTGTGGGCAGATGAGCAGGAACTGCTCAAGGCGAGAGGCAGGTGGTTAAGAGGGGGCAAGGAGGACAGCAGTGGTTGACGTGGCTGAAGATGCTGGACCAGGAGTAGGATGGTGGCTTTTAGTTTGTGTGCTGCTTGTACTCATGTGTTGATCCCATAGGCGTTTGTGATGTGAGATCATGTGCCTTCGCAAAGCAGTTGTACCTAGGTGGGTGTTTGACTTCCCACGACTCAGTTTCTTTTGGCACAGGTTGCAAATGGCATCGCTGTTATCAGAGGCAGACCCACAAAAAAAATGCCACACTGCTGAGCTTTGCAATGACGGCATTCTGGTGGTGGCAACAGCATGCGTTGATTGGCATGCTGTCTGGCTGACCCCGGGTGCCAATACATGCTGTCTGACTGTGCCACTAGCTCCTTGCGATGACCTCCCCCTGCTTCCAACTCGTCTCCTCCTCCTCTCTGTCTCCCCATCTGAACTTTCCCCCTGATCTTCTTCTCTTCGAGCAGACATCCACGGACACATCGTCATCATCAACCGCTTCACTTGTATCTGACAACTTAGCAAAGGAAGCAGCAGCGGGTACAGCATCATCATCATCACACCGTACGTCCATGTGTGTAATGCTGCTTGACTGAGACATAACCCTGTTATCTACATCCCCTGGCAATAGTGGTTGCGCATCACTCATTTCTTCCAACTGATGTATAAATAACTCCTCTGACAGATCAAGTGAAACAGCTGTGGTGCTAGTGTTGGTGGTGGTGGCAGGTGGGCGAGTGGTAACTTGAGAGGTGCCCGAAGCTGAGCTGGAGGAGGATGGTGCGTCAAGGTACCGAGCAGAAGCTGTAGAAGATTGGGTGTCCTGTGTTAGCGAGTCAACTATGTCCTCAGAACTTTTTTGAGTTCAGGGTACGTGGCCTCTGAACACTGGGCATTATTCTAGAGCCAAAGGGAATCACAGCACCACGACCACAACGTCCCCTGTGGGGTGGCCTGCCTGTGCCTGTCTTTTTTTTTAGATTAGTTTAGTCGTACTAAGCGTGTAAGCTACTGTGACACCAGATATTAGTGGCACTGTGCACTGGCAGTAGTTGGCAGAGTAGACGCTGTAGGCCACGCTTGCAGAAAACTAACTGCTATTATATTTTATTACAGTCGAAATTTGTATTTTTATTTTTTAATGCAAGCTACTGTGTGTGACACCAGATATATGAGTGGCACTGGCAGAAGTTGGCAGAGTAGACGCTGTAGGCCTAACACACACGCTTGCAGAAAACTAACTGCTATTATATTACAGTCAAATTTTTATTTTATTTTTTTAAATGCAAGCTACTGTGTGTGACACCAGATATGAGTGGCACTGGTAGCACTGGCAGAAGTTGGCAGAGTAGACGCTGTAGGCCTAACACACATGCTTGCAGAAAACTAACTGCTATTATATTACAGTCAAAACTGTTTTTTTTTTTTTGTTTTTTTTTGTGTTTTTTTTTGTTTTTTTATGCAAGCTACTGTGACACCAGATATGAGTGGTGACACTGGGTGCTGTCAGGACCCTGTCCTTATAGCAGAGATCAGATGAGTCTTTCAGGACTGGAGTGGACACTGAATACACTGGCCTAGCTATCGATTTCCCTATTAAATCAGCAGCAGCTACACTGTCCCTCCTCTCACTAAGACTGCAGCTTCTAAATTGGATGTTGTCCAGGAGGTGGGAGGGTCTGAGAGGGAGGGTATGCTGCTGATTGGCTGGAATGTGTCTGCTGACTGTGATGTAAAGGGTCAAAGTTTGCTCAATGATGACAAATAGGGGGCGGACCGAACATCACATATGTTCGCCCGGGAACTGTTTGCCGGCGAATAGTTCGGGACATCTCTATTTGACACACATACACCTACCTCCTGGAGAGTGTTCTTGATCTGGCCAACTGTTGTGAAGGGTGTTTTCTACACCAGTGAAAAAATTCTTCGGTGATCCACCACAGTTGTTTTCCGTGATCTTTTGGGTCTTTTGGTGTTGCTGAGCTCAACGGTGCATTCCTTCTTTTTTAAGGATGTTCTAAACAGTTGTTTTGGCCACGCCTAATGTTTTTACTGTCTGGGGGGTTTGTTTTGTTTTTTCAGCCTAATGATGACTTGCTTCACTGATAGGGACAGCTCTTTGGATCTCATCTTGAGAGTTGACAGCAACAGATTCCAAATGCAAATAGCACTTTTGAAATTAACTCTGGACCTTTTATCTGCTCTTTGTAATTTGGATAATGAGGGAATAACACACACACCTGGCCATGGAACAACTGAGAAGCCAATTGTCCCATTACTTTTGGTCCCTTAACAAGTGGGAAACACATATGCAAAGTATTGCAATTCCTACACAGTTCACCTGATTTGGATGTAAATACCCTCAAATTAAAGCTGACATTATGCAGTTAAAGCACATCTTGTTCGTTGCATTTCAAATCCATTATGGTGGTGTATAGAGCCAAAATTTTTAGAATTGTGTTGATTTATGTACCTGACTGTATAATTATATGGCTCAGTAGTTCATTTGTATGGTGGAACTGTAAGTAAACATTATATAATTGTTTTAAATACCTATTTTGGCCTCTCTGCTTACATAAAACACAGCTTAGTGGAATGAATGTCTGTTCAGCTCCTCTCATCTGGTGTAATAATTCTAGCAGCTTCTGCTAGGGGAATTTCCCACACAGGCTGTGTGTGAGGTTGGCTGTGATTGGTCAAGACTCCTGCCCAGCAACAACAGTTTAACTCTATGCTTTCTGTTGTTTCTGCTGTGTCAGTGAGCTTCCCTTACACAATGAATCTAAAAGGTATAATATCTTTTCTGCTTCTGTGAACACAAAATGCAACAGCTATATGACATCCAAATATGAAGGGTCAGCTCATCTGCAGGCCCTCACCTACAATCTTTTACAGGATAAGCTCACCTGCAGGCCCTCGCATAAAATGTTTTACAGGGTCAGCTCACATGCAGGCACTCACCTACAATCTTTTATAAGGTCAGCTCACCTACAGGCCCTCGCATATAATCTTTTACAGGGTCAACTCACCTTCAGGCCCTCACCTATAACCTTTTAGATAGTCAGCTCACCAGCTGGCCCTCACCTACAATATTTTACAGGGTCAGCTCACCTATAGGTCCTCGCATATAATGTTTTAGTGGGTCAGCTCACCTGCAGGCCCTCCCCTACAACCTTTTTTAGAGGGTCAGCTCACCTGAAGGCCCTCACCTACAACATTTTAGATGGTCAGCTTACCAGCAGGCCTTCACCTACAGTCTTTTACAGGGTCAGCTAACCTTCAGGCCCTCACCTACAATCTTTTACAGGGTCAGCTCACCAGCAGGCCCTCACCTGCAATTTTTTACACGGTCAGCTCACCTTCAGGCCACTTGCAATCTTTTACAGGGTCAGCTTACCTTTAGGCTCTCGCATAAAATGTTTTATAGGGTCAGCTCCCCTGCAGGCCCTCACCTACAATCTCTACAGGGTCAGCTCACCAGCAGGCCCTCACATATTTTTTTTTACAGGGGCAGCTCACCTGTAGGCCCTTGCATATATTGTTTTAGAGGGTCAGCTAACTTGCAGGCCCTCACCTACAACCTTTTAGAGGGTCAGCTCACTTGCAGGCCCTCACCTACAACCTTTTAGAGGGTCAGCTCATGAGCAGGCCTTCACCTACAATCTTTTACAGGGTCAGCTCACCTTTAGGCCATGGCATATAATGTTTTACAGAGTCAGCTCACCTGCAGGCCCTTACCTACAATATTTTAAAGGGTCAGCTCACCTTCAGGTCCTCGTAAGTAATGTTTTACAGGGTCAGCTCACTTGCAGGTCCTCAACTACAACCTTTTACAGGGTCAGATCACCTGCGGGCTTTAACCTGCAATCTTTTATAAGGTCAGGTCACCTACAGGCCCTCACATATAATGTTTTACAGGGTCAGCTCACCTTCTGGCCCTCACCTACAACCTTTTAGAGGGTCAGCTCACCAGCTGGCCCTCATTTACAATCTTTTAAAGGGTCAGTTCACCCGTAGGCCCTCACATATAATGTTTTACAGGGTCAGCTCATCTGCAGGCCCTCCCCTACAACCTTTTAGAGGGTCAACTCACCTGGAGGATGTCACCTACAACCTTTTAGATGGTCAGCTTACCAGAAGGGCTTCACCTACAGTATTTTACAGGGTCAGCTCACCTTCAGGCCACTTACAATCTTTTACAGGGTCAGATCACTTTTAGGCTCTAGCATATAATGTTTTACAGGGTCAGCTCACCTATAGGCCCTCACCTACAATCTTTTACAGGGTCAGCTCACCAGGGTCAGCTCACCTACAGGCCCTCGCATATAGTGTTTTACAGGGTCACCTCACCGGCAGGCACTCACCTACAACCTTTTAGAAGGTCAGCTAACCAGCAGGCCCTTGCATACAATCTTTGACAGGGTCAGCTCACCTGCAGGCCTTTGCATATAATGTTTTACAGGGTCAGCTCACCAGCAGGCCCTCACCTACAATCTTTTAGAAGGTCAGCTCACCTGTAGGCCCTCGCATATAATATTTTACAGGGTCAGCTCACCTTCAGGCCCTCACCTACAAACTTTTATAGGGTCAGCTCACCAGCAGTCCCACCTGCAGGCCCTCATCTACAATCTTTTAAAGGGTCAGTTAACCTGTAGGCCCTCCTATATAATGTTTTACAGGGTTAGCTCATCTGCAGGCCCTCCTCTACAACCTTTTAGAGGGTCAGCTCACCTGGAGGCCTTCATCTACAACCTTTTAGATGGTCAGCTTACCAGCAGGCCTTCACCTACAGTCTTTTACAGGGTCAGCTCACCTACAGGCCCTCATCTAAAATCTTTTACAGGGTCAGCTCACCAGCAGGCCCTCACCTACACATTTTTAAAGGGTCAGCTCACCTGTATAGGACCTCGCATATAATGTTTTACAGGGTCAGCTAACCTACAGGCCCTCACCTACAATCTTTACCAGGGTCAGCTCACCAGCAGGCCCTCACCTACATTATTTTATAGGGTCAGCTCACCTGTATAGGACCTTGCATATAATGTTTTACAGGGTCAGCTCACCTGCAGGCTGTCCCCTACAACCTTTTAGAGGGTCAGCTCACTTATAGGCCCTCACCTACAACCTTTTAGAGGGTCAGCTCATGAGCAGGCCATCACCTACAGTCTTTTACAGGGTCAGCTCACCTTCAGGCCCTCGCATATAACGTTTTACAGGGTCAGCTCACCTGCAGGCCCTCGCATATAATTTTTTAAAGGGTCAGTTCACCTGCAGGCCCTCGCAAATAATGCTTTGCAAGGTCAGCTCACCTGCAGCTCCTCACCTACAACCTTTTACAGGGTCAGCTCACCTACAGGCCCTTGCAAATAATGCTTTACAAGGTCAGCTCACCTGCAGCTCCTCACCTACAACCTTTTACAGGGTCAGCTCACCTACAGGCCCTCACCTGCAATCTTTTACAGGGTCAGCTCACCTGCAAGCCCTCACCTACATTATTTTACAGGGTCAGCTCACCATCTGGCCCTAACTTACAATATTTTACAGGGTCAACTCCTCTGCAGGCCCTCGCATATAATGTTTTACAGGGTCAGCTCACCTGCAGGCCCTCACCTACAACCTTTTAGAGGGTCAGCTCACCAGCAGGCCCTCATCTGCAATCTTTTACAGGGTCAGTTCACCTGTAGGCCCTCGGATATAATGTTTTACAGGTTCAGCTCACCAGCAGGCCCTCACCTACAATTTTTTGCAGGGTCAGTTCACCTGCAGGCCCTCACATATAATGTTTTACAGCGTCCGCTCACCTGCAGGCTTTCACCTACAACCTTTTAGAAGGTCAGCTAACCAGCAGGCCCTCGCATGCAATCATTTACAGGGTCAGCTCACCTGCAGGCCCTCGCATATAATGTTTTACAGGGTGAGCTCACCTGCAGGCTCTTGCATATAATGTTTTACAGGGTCCGCTCACCAGCAGGCCCTCACCTACAATCTTTTAGAAGGTCAGCTCACCTGTAGGCCCTTGCATATAATATTTTACAGTGTCAGATCACCTTCAGACCCTCACCTACAACCTTTTAGAGGGTCAGCTCACCAGCAGGCCCTCACCTACAATCTTATATAGGTTCAGCTCACCTGCAGGCTCACGCATATAAGTTTTTTACAGGGTCAGCACACCTGTAGGCCCTCATCTGCAATCTTTTCAAGGGTCAGCTCACCTGCAGGCCCTCACATATAACGTTTTAGAGGGTCAACTCACCTGCAGGCCCTCACCTACAACCTTTTTGAGGGTCAGCTCACCAGCAGGTCCTCACCTTCAATCTTTTAGAGTGTCAGATGTCTAACAGGCTCTCACCTACAAGTCTAGTATCAGTATCCAAGTGTCATGGCCTATGGTGTGAACTGTGACATTTTCCCTTCACTTGCGGTTGTCTGCGGCAACGTGTTGTTTGTGTGCATGTGGTGGCAGTGTCTCGGCCTTCTGGCTGATTCCCAGGACATGGTTGCCACGCATGCCGTTGCCGGCGGTAACAGGTGGAGTGTGATGTTTATGTGTGTATTTCCCTTTAAGTGGTTTCCGTTCCTTGCCTGGTGTAGGAAGGATTAACTCCCTTCTTAGTGTGTGAACACTGGGTGTGTCTGTGTGTGGGTGTGGCTACTTGGACTATTTAGCCTCAGTTGAGACCTGAAGCTGAGGGGTACTCCAGCCTTGTGGTAAGCTGGAGTCATCCTCCTGGCCTTATACCATCTGCCAGTGAGGGCCACCCTTGTGGTCATAAAAGTTATGCGTGATGTTTATTTTATGTTCTTGTGATGTCTTATCTTACTGCAGCTATGGATCTGGGTTCCTGTGTGTTTATGTGTGTGTGCTGTGTCCTTTTATGTTTGGTATGGACATTCAGCATGTGAGCAAGGGATCTAGTCAGTGTGTCTGTGGCAGGTAGGTGTGGAAGTGGTTTTACTCACCTGCCATATCCATAGGCTGTTTATGTTTCCCCTTCCTTGCAGTTTGGCCAGTTTAGACTCCTGTTCCATCGTGTCTAGGAGGAGCAGGTTGTCTTACCCAGCTCCTAGCTCAGGGATCTGCTGAGGGCTAGTAGGGACCCGAGGTTCCTGAGTATGAGCCCTCCTACCATCTGGGTCAGCTCATATGGTTAGGAGTCAGAGTCAGATTTAGGGGTGCGATAGGAGGTGACCTGCTCCCTATTCTGTTGTCCTGGCCGAGCAGCTTCCTATACTTTTAACATCGCATGGCGGAGGGTTTCCCCCATCCTCAGCCATGACACCAAGAGTCTGGTTAATAGATCCTTGTGAAAGGATTTAAAGTGTACTCATTCCAATTACAGGGCCTCGAAAGAGTCCTGTACTGTTATTTGTCGTCATAACCTCCCCGATTCGGGAGTGGTTAATTTGTGCGCCTGCTGCCTTACTTGGATGTGGTAACCATTTCTAAGCCGCTCTCTCCGGACTCAAACCCTGATTCAGCGTTACCCATGGTAGGTGCAGAAAGTACCATCGAAAGTCAATAGGACAGACATCTGAATGGATCGTCGCCATCACGAGGACGTGCAATCGGCCCGAGGTTATCTAGTCACCAAAGCGGCAGCAGGCCCTCGTCCATAATGTTTTCGATGGTCAGATCACCAGTAGGCACTCAACCATAATTTTTTGGATGATCAGCTCAGCAGCAGGCCCTCACCCATAATTTTTTCGATGGTCAGATCAGCGGCAGACCCTCACCCTTAATGTTTTATATGGTAAGATCAGCAGAAGGGCTTCTCCCATAACTTTGCTTTTCTGGTCAGCTCAGCAGCAGGCCCTCAACCATAATTTTTTCAACGGTCAGTTAAGCAGCAGGCACTCTCTGATAATTTTCTAAATGGTCAGCCCAGCAGCAGGCCCTCAACTATAATGTTTTAGAGGGTCAGCTCAGCAGCATGCCCTCAACCATAATTGTTTTGATGGTCAGCTCAGCAGCAGACCCTCACCCTAATGTTTTAGAGGGTTAGCTCAGCAGCAGGCCCTCGCCCCTAATGGTTTAGGTTGTCAGATCAGCATGGCCCTTGCTCTAAATGTTTTTAACGGTCACCAGCAGGCCATCAATCATAATTTTTATAGGGTGTGTATGATGCCCTCCTTTATGTGCAACAAAAGGTGTATTAGAGTGCCAGTTCCTTGTAATTTTTGGCAGCCCTTTCACTTAGTTCATAGGCTTTATGAGTGTAGGATTCCAACTACCTGAACAATTGTACCACAATGTGAATGAGGCCTTTCTTTGTGCGATATACAGGTTGTATCGGAGTGCCTCTTCCTTTTTTGGCAGCACATGTTGTGTAGATTTTATTATTTGCCCTTATAACATGGTTATAAGGGAAAATAATAGCATTCTTAATGCAGAATGCTTAGTAAAATGTCCATTGAGGGGTTGAAAATAATAAACTAATTTAACTCACCCCATCCCAATTGACCTGGACCTGGCTAAAGGACCTTTTGATGATGTCACTGCGTTAATCACATGGTCCATCAAATGGCCTATCACAATGGTGATGGACCATGTGATGAGCGCAGTGACTTCACCACAGGTCCTTTTCATGAAAAAAGAAAGAAGACATGCTAGGCTGAGCGTTCAAGTGGATTAGGTGAGTTTATTAATTGTTTTTTATTTTTTAACCCCTCCATCACTATTTTACTGAGCATTCTGTATTAGGAATGATATTATTTTCCCTTATAACCATGTTATAAGGCAAAATATTAACGATCTTGTCCCCATCCTGATGGTCTCCTACCAACCAAGCGTGAAAATCGCACGCAGCCACATTCACCTCATGCATTGCACCCGCAAGGAATTCTTGCCCGTGTGAAAAGGGGCCTAAGGCTGGGTTCACACAGGGGCGTTGAGGGTGACGTGCGGGAATAGATGCGGGTGCGTTGTAGGAAAATGCACACTTTTTCCCCGCTAGTGCAAAGGGTTTTAATGCGTTTTGCAGGCGCGTGAGAAAAATCGGCATGTTTGGTACCCAGACCCGAACCCAGACTTCTTCACAGAAGTTCGGGTTTGGATCGGTGTTGTGTAGATTTTATTATTTTCCCTTATAACATAGTTATAAGGTAAAATAATAGCATTCGTAATACAGAATGCTTAGTAAAATGTCCATTAAGGGGTTAAAAATAATAAACAAATTTAACTCACCCCATCAACTTGGTCTTCAGGACCTGGGTAAAGGACCTTTAATTATGTCACTGCACTCATCACATGGCGATGGACCATGTGATGGATTGTGTGATGGACCATGAGACATCACCACAGGTCCTTTTCCTCCTGGACATCAAAGAAGAAGACAGAAGAGAAGCCTGGCTGCGCGAACAAGTGGATGAGGTGAGTTAAAATTTATTTTTATTTTTTTTAACTCCTCCATCCCTATTTCACTAAGCATTCTGTATTAAGAATGCTATTATTTTCCCTTACAACCATGAAATAAGAGAAAATAATAATGATCAGGTCCCCATCCCGATCCTCTCCTTAGCAACCATGCGTGAAAATCACACCGCATCCGCAATTGCTTGTGGATGCTTGCGATTTTCATGCAGCCCATTCACAAGTGATGCGTTAAAATCACTGCTCATGTGCACAGCCCCATTGGAGTAAATGGGTCTGCATTCAGTGCGGGTACAATGCATTCACCTCACGCATTGTACCCGCGCGGAAATCTCGCCCATGTGAAAGAGGCCTAAGAGTAAGGCCCCTTTCACACAAGAGTGACGAATTTGCTCCGGATGCGTTCAGAGTGCGTTCAGTGAAACTCGCACCATTTTGCATGCAAGTTCTGTCCGTTTTTCTGCGATTGCGTTTAATTGTTCAGTTTTTTTTCTGCGCAGGTGCAATGTGTTTTGATGCGTTTTTCACATACGTGATAAAAAACAAACAACATCTCCTAGCAATCATCAGTGAAAAACGCATTGCATCCGTACTTACTTCCAGATGCAATGCATTTTTCACTGAAGCCCCATTCACTTCTATGGGCCCAGGGCTGCGCGAAAAACGCAGAATATAGAATATGCTGCGTTTTTCACACAATGCAGAACTGATGCGTGAAAAAACGCTCATGTACACGGACCCATTGAAATGAATGGTCCAGGATTCAGTGCGGGTGCTATGCGTTCACGTCATGCATTGCACCCGCGCAGAAAAATCGCTCATATGAAAGAGGCCTAAAACCAGTATGTAGGGGGTGCAAGAATAGGTCTGTGTGCTCTATACACCCCCCCCCCTTCTCTCAGTGCATGGTGAGTGCGCCTTCCATGCATATTATGCATTTTTAGGTATAAAATTAAGTTATACATGTAGGGAGTGTTTGTGGTAAGTAGGTATGTATGTAGAAGTCATTATATCTTTAGTACAAACTTGTCACCCCTCCTAGAACATCCTGGAGGCTTCCAAAAAATAGGAGACCTCCTTTATTCCCGGAGGGGTTGACAACTCCCAGGGCATGGAGGACACATCATGAAAAGGGGTGAGGACATACATGGAAGGGAGTTATGTCTCAGGAAAAGAGGCGTGTTCAAACCTAAAAAAAATGTATGCAGCCCATTTCGCTTGCCACACTTTTCCCTCTCCTACAAACCAACTTGTTAACATTTGCAAGTATGCTAATGTACGCAGGGCCGGATTAAGAGCATCATGGGCCTGGTGCAGAAGATTTTAATGGGCCTTTTTATAGAAAAAAAAACGCAACGCAGAGCAACTTTTTATAGCACAAATAAAGTGTGAATTTACGCAAAATTACACATGTGAAAATACGCATGCATAAAGTTTGAAGTGTGAACGGGTCTGCGTAATCCCATTCAAGTCTATTGAACTAAAGTTCATGCGTAATTTACAGCAGATTTACGCACGGGTTTGCGTGTGAAAAATCTGCTGTGTGAACTTAGCCTAAGGCCTCATGCACACGACCGCTGTGTGCATCCGTGGCCGTTGTGCCGTTTTCCGTTTTTTTCCGCGGACCCATTGACTTTCAATGGGTTCGTGGAAAAATCGGAAAATGCACCGTTTTGCAGCCGAGGCCGTGATCCGTGTATCCTGTCAGTCAAAAAAATATGACCTGTCCTATTTTTTTGACGGACAACGGTTCACGGACCCATTCAAGTCAATGGGTCCGTGAAAGAACACGGATGCACACAAGATTGGCATCAGTGTTCGTGATCCGTGGCCGTAGGTTGCTTTCATACAGACGGATCCGAAGATCCGTCTGCATAAAAGGCTTTTCTGATCTAAGTTTTCACTTCGTGAAAACTCATTTCCGACAGTATATTCTAACACAGAAGCGTTCCCATGGTGATGGGGACGCTTCTAGTTAGAATACACTGCAAACTTTGTACAAGACTGCCCCCTGCTGCCTGGCACCACCCGATCTCTTACAGGGGGATATGATAGCACAATTAACCCCTTCAGGTGCGGCACCTAAAGGGGTTAATTGTACTATCTTATTCCCCTGTAAGAGATCAGGGCTGCCAGGCAGCAGGGGGCAGACCCCCCCTCCCCAGTTTGAATATCGTTGGTGGCACAGTGTGCGCCCACCATCGCCCCCCCCTTCCCTCCCTCTATTGTAATAAATCGTTGGTGGCACAGTGTGCGCCCACCATCGCCCCCCCCCCCCCTTCCTCCCTCTATAGTTAAAAATCGTTGGTGGCACAGTGTGCTCCCACCATCACCCCCCCCCTCCTCCCTCTATAGTTAAAAATCGTTGGTGGCACAGTGTGCGCCCACCATGGCCCCCCCTTCCTCCCTCTATAGTTAAAAATCGTTGGTGGCACAGTGTCCGCCCACCATCGGCCCCCCTCTCTCTATAGTAGTAACAACCATTGGTGGCAGTGTGCGGCCTCCCATTCCCCCCCCCCATCATTGGTGGCAGCGGAGTTCTGATCGGAGTCCCAGTTTAATCGCTGGGGCTCCGATCGGTAACCATGGCAACCAGGAAGCTACTGCAGCCCTGGTTGCCATGGTTACTTAGCAATAGTACAACAGTAGAAGATTCATACTTACCTGCTTGCTGCTGCGATGTCTGTGTCCGGCCGGGAGCTCCTCCTACTGGTAACATAGTAACATAGTAGTAGTAGTAACATAGTACATAAGGCCGAAAAAAGACATTTGTCCATCCAGTTCGGCCTGTTATCCCGCAAGTTGATCCAGAGGAAGACCCCTCTCTAGTAGCTATAGCCTGTAATATTATTAAGCTCCAGAAATACGTCCATGGCCCTCTTGAATTCCTTTATTGTACTCACCATCACCACCTCCTCAGGCAGAGAGTTCCATATTCTCACTGCTCTTACCGTAAAGAATCCTTTTCTATGTTTGTGTACAAACCTTCTTTCCTCCAGGCGCAGAGGATGTCCCCTCATTACAGTCACAGTCCTGGGGATAAATAGCTGATGGGATAGATCTCTGTACTGACCCTTGATATATTTATACATATTAATTAGATCTCCCCTCAGTCGTCTTTTTTCTAAAGTGAATAACTCTAATTTTGATAATCTTTCAGGGTACTGTAGTTGCCCCATTCCAGTTATTACTTTAGTTGCCCTCCTCTGGACCTTCTCCAGCTCTGCTATGTCTGCCTTGTTTACAGGAGCCCAGAACTGTACACAGTACTCCATGTGTGGTCTGACTGGTAAGTGACAGTTCTTTAGCAATGCGCCGCACAGACCTTTCACTTACCAGTAGGTGGAGCTCCCGGCCGGTCACAGGCATCGCAGCAGCAAGCAGGTAAGTATGAATCTTCTACAATTGTACTATTGCTAAGTAACCATGGCAACCAGGGATGCAGTAGCTTCCTGGTTGCCATGGTTACCGATCGGAGCCCCAGCGATTAAACTGGGACTCCGATCGGAACTCCGCTGCCACCAATGATGGGGGGGGGGGGGGAATGGGAGGCCGCACACTGCCACCAATGGTTGTTACTACTATAGAGAGAGGGGGTCGATGGTGGGCGCACACTGTGCCACCAACGATTTTTAACTATAGAGGGAGGAAGGGGGGGCGATGGTGGGCGCACACTGTGCCACCAACGATTTATTACAATAGAGGGAGGGAAGGGGGGGGCGATGGTGGGCGCACACTGTGCCACCAACGATATTCAAACTGGGGAGGGGGGGGTCTGCCCCCTGCTGCCTGGCAGCCCTGATCTCTTACAGGGGGATATGATAGTACAATTAACCCCTTTAGGTGCGGCACCTGAGGAGTTAATTGTGCTGATCACGGCCCCCTGTAAGAGATCGGGTGCTGCCAGGCAGCAGGGGGCAGTCATGTACACAGTTTTTCAGTGTATTCTAACCTGAAGCGTCCCCATCACCATGGGAACGCCTCTGTGTGAGAATATACTGTCGGAAATGAGTTTCACGATGTAGCTCATATCCGACAGTATATTCTAACGTAGAGGCGTTCCCATGGTGATGGGGACGCTTCAAGTTATGTTCGGGTGTCCACCTGGCCGTGCGGAGGCAAGCGGATCCGTCCAGACTTATAATGTAAGTCAATGGGGACGGATCCGTTTGAAGATGACACACTGTGGCTCAATTTTCAAACGGATCCGTCCCCCATTGACTTTCAATGTAAAGTCTGGACGGATCCGTCTGAAGCTATTTTCACACTTAGAAATGTTTGAACAATATAATGCAGACGGATCCGCTCTGAACGGAGCCACCGTCTGCATTATAAACACAAGTGTGAAAGTAAAGGGACTCCTGACTTTACATTGAAAGTCAATGGGGACGGATCCGTTTGCAGTTGCACCATATTGTGTCAACGTCAAACGGATCCGTCCCCATTGACTTGCATTGTAATTCAGGACGGATCCGTTTGGCTCCGCACGGCCAGGCGGACGCCAAAACGACTTTTTTTTCATGTCCGTGGATCCTCAAAAAATCAAGGAAGACCCACGGACGAAAAAACGGTCACGGATCACGGACCCACGGACCCCGTTTTTGCGGACCGTGAAAAAAAACTGTCGAGTGCATGAGGCCTAAGTGTACATCTCTGGCCACAGTTTAAATATACAGCCATCTATATCGATGGCTGTATTATGTATAGCCACCCCCCAAGGAGTTAACTAGTGCTGCTGGATATGTCATTCAGGAGCATGAAAAAGCTATTCACGTCTAGCTTGTCCATGCTCCTGAATGGCATATGTGTTTATAAAAGCTAATCTATTATAAGCAGATATGCCATTGAGGAGCTTAGAAAAGATAGATAGGCAAGAAATAGTCACCTAGCTTTTCCATGTTCCTGAATGGCATATCTGCTTATATGCATACATGTTTATAATAGCCAAGCTATTATATGCAGATCTGCCATTCAGGAGCATGGAATAGCTAGGTGAGAAACAGTCACCTAGCTTTTCCATGCTCCTGAATGGCAAATCTGCCTTTAGGCATATCTGTTTATAATAGCTGATCTATTATAAGCAGATATACCACTCAGGAGCATTGAAGAGCTAGGTGACTATTTCTCACTTAGCTTTTCGATGCTCCTGAATAGCATATCTGTTTATAATAGATCAGGCTCAGCTATTATAAGGATATATATGCCTATAAGCAGATATGCAATTCAAGAGCATGGAAAAGCTAGGTGAACAAAATCATCACCCAGCTTTTCCATGCTCCTGAATGACATTGAATAAATTATACAGTACACACAGTATAATAGGTGAGGTGAGCCAATGCTGATTTACTTACCGCCTATGAGTTGTTTTCTGGGCAGTACACTGAAGGCTGCTGAACGCGACTCACCGCTGGCAGCACCCCTGACTCCAAGCAGGAAGAATTTTGAACTTCCCGAGCGCAGCAGCCGTCACGGTCTTTCACTATACGGCATGGCCTAGGCCCCAGGGGAGGAGTCTGACGTGACGACGCAGCGCGGCGTGCACAGCTGACCTGTCATCTGACCTGATCTGTCAGCTGTCACTGTCCTGGTGAGTTCTGTAAAGGGCCGGCCTGGGAGATTTCTCCTTGCACGCCGGCCCTGTCATCATCTGACAGTCTGCACGGTTCGGTCCTACTAAAGGATCGCGGGGCGGCCGCCAGGCAACCTCAGCGAGGCGGCCTATGCAGGCCTAGCTCCGGTTGGCCTATGCGGGCTGCTGGGCCTATTTTCATGCAGGGGCCTGGAGCTGCAGCTCCATCCGCCTCTACGTTAATCCGGCCCTGAATGTACAATGAAAATACCTCCTGGTTTGCTCCAAATCAGTGTATTAATCTTACTAAATGTCCTCCAGTATGTGGTGGAGGAGGACTTTTATTAGGGGGCACCTATTGATGGCTGCATACTCCAGAAACCCTTAATCTGGCCCTGAGTAAATTTATCAAAACTGGTGTAAATGAAAACGAACTTAGTTACCCTTAGCAACCAATCAGATTCTACCTTTCATTTTTCAGCACTCCTGTATAAAATGAAAGGTGGAATTAGATTGGCTGCTATAGGCAACTAAGCCAGTTTTGATAAATCTGCCACAATGAGTTCTGCCACAGTAACAGCATTTATATACCAGTTAACCATTAATACATTGTATTGCAGCAAGATTAACATGCATTGTTACTGAACTTTCTACTATACTAATAGCATTTATATACCAGTTAGTTCCATCACCATTTAGCTTTCCGTTCTTCTGATCCATCAGAAGAACAGGAAAAAGAAAAAAACGATCCATTATTTTGAGCATCAGGTATGATCAGCTTGCATGAGTGTGTGTCACTTCCGTCAGAGATAATTTTTGAATGGTTTTCTTTTACACTAGTGCATATATTATCTAAAACCCAAATAATTAAATATTACACAAGGCTCTAATATAAAGAGACGAACTAAACACTTTCTGGATTAATATTGTAGATGTATTAATGCAAATTTACAGTCAGGTCCATAAATATTGGGACATCAACACAATTCTAACATTTTTGGCTCTATACACAAACTGTTGTAATTCTATATACAAACTGTTGTAATTCCTACACCGTTCACCTGATTTGGATGCAAATACCCTCAGAATAAAAGCTGACAGTCTGCAGTTAAAGCACATCTTGTTTGTTTCATTTCAAATTCATTGTTATAATGGATTTGAAATGAAACAAACAAGATGTGCTTTAACTGCAGACTGTCAGCTTTTATTCTGAGGGTATTTACATCCAAATCAGGTGAATAGTGTAGGAATTACAATAGTTTGCATACATGCATCCCACTTGTTACGGGACCAAAAGTAATCGGACATAATAATAATCATAAATCATACTTTCACTTTTTAATACTTGGTTGCAAATCCTTTGCAGTCAATTACAGCCTGAAGTCTGGAATGCATAGACATCACCAGACGCTGTGTTTCATCCCTGGTGATGCTCTGCCAGGCCTCTACTGCAACTGTCTTCAGTTCCTGCTTGTTCTTGGGGCATTTTGTCATGCCCTGCTCAGGTTATGTGCGGATGTCTGCCAGGTTAGCAGCACGTGTGTAGTTTGTTTTGTTTTGGGTTTGGATTTGAGCTGTATCCGCCTCCTTTCAGGTGCACTGGGTGGGGTCGTTTGTATAAGTTTAGATTACGCCCCTTCCCAGTGTCCTGTGCGGGTTATAGGTTCTATCTTACTCTGAGGAAGGAAGGAATGAATCGCTGTTTCTGCTCAGCTACAGATAAGTTGGTTTTGTTTCTCTCTTGTGTTCTGTCTAGGCTGTTAGGGAGACACCTGCTTCCTCCTTGCTTGAGGAAGCAGGCTGTCTCTTTTGCCCTTTTCCACCATCTCAGGGATTTTAGGGTTTCTTCAGTCTTAGGCACAGGGGCACGTTTATTCCCACCTTCAGGGTCTGAACGTGGGCAAAGAAGTCCAGGGAGAGTTGGTAAGGATTTGGCAGGAGGTGACCTTTATCCACAGCTTCTGGCCTACCACACTTGTTTTATGGTTTTCTGTGTTTCTATTGCATCTTGTATCCTACCCAGAATGACATTATAACCCGCCAATACTTAGACTGCCATTTGTCAGCTGCTTCGAGATGGAGTCAATTGATGGGCTAGTTGATCGCATGCAGGGATTATCCCTAGAGGTTGCTGATCTGCGTAATTCGGTCACACGGTGTTAGAATGCTCTGGCATCAGGTGCAATAGGAGGAAGTCAAATTTATGAGGAGCCTAGAGTCACTCTCCCTGATAGATTTGCAGGGGGTGTGGATGACTTTATCCGCTTTAGAGAGTCATGCAAGCTGTATTTTCGTCTGCTTCCATCTTCATCTGGTGATGACAGTCAGAGGGTAGGGATAATCATATCCCTGCTTAAAGGGGACGCACAATCCTGGGCCTTTTCTCTGCCGTCTGGTTCTCTGGCCCACCGGTCGGTGGAAGAATTTTTTAAAGCCTTGGGATTCATTTATGATGACCCAGATTGGGTCTTGATGACGAAATCTAAATTGCATAATTTATTACAAGGTGAACATACTGCAGAGGCTTACTGCGTTGAGTTTAGGAGATGGACTACTAAGTCAGAGTGGAATGGCCCCACGTTACATAATCAGTTTTGTCAAGGGTTGTCTGAGAGATTGAAAGATGCCTTTGCTTTTCATGAGTACCTGGATACATTGGAGAATGCTATGTCTTTGGCAGTATGGTTAGATAGACGTATTAGAGAGAGGTGTAAGGTTCCCTCTGCACGAGGGATCCCTTCTGTGAGTGGTTTCGTCTCACCTGTTCCCAAGGGTGATATGACATGTAACTCTGGGGTAGGGGAAGAACCCATGCAGCTGGTTCAGGTGTCTTTCCGTTCTGGTAATAGGAACTTTAGGAGATTGCATAAGCTATGTTATTACTGTGGAGAAAGTGGTCATTTTATTTTTGCTTGTCCTTTTGTTAAACCACATGGTGATGATAAAGAATCATAAAGAGGTTTACATAAAGAAAAAAAAACATCCCTGACTCTTGGTAGTGTGAAAGGGGTGGCGGAGCAAGCAGGTATGCAATCTCCCTGTAATACTTGTTTTCTCCTTCCAGATATGGTGGCGCTAGATTCAAGAAAATTTAATGTTGAAGTATTCATTGACTGTGGTGCTGGGGTAAACCTTATGGATTTTATTTTTCTACAAAATCTAGGCCTAAGTACTTGCACTTTAGAAAGAGAGATTCCGGTTTTCGCAATTCTTCCCCTCTTTCTCAAAGGAGTCTCACTCATATTGCTCATGGTATTCAGTTATGGGTGGGTGATTCACATGTTGAGATCATGTCTTGTTTTGTCATGAAGGACTTGCTCGCTCCTATAGTCTTAGGTTTACCGTGGTTGACAAAACAAAACCCAATTATAGATTGGCAGGCAAGACAGATCATTAGTTGGAGTGAATTTTGTTCGGACAATTGTCTTGGCATATCTATCTCTCGTGTGTTTTACCTCAGTATCTCTTAGATTTTGTGGATGTCTTTTCAGAGGTTGGGGCTCAGAAATTGCCTCCTCATCGTGACTATGATTGTCCAGTTAATCTCATCCCAGGGGCTAAGTTGCCAAAATTTTGGCTTAACAATCTTTCTCAACCTGAAAGAGAGGTCATGCGGAAGTATATTGCCGAGAGTTTGGCAAAAGGTCATATTATGCCATCTAAGTCTCCGGTTGCAGTTGGGTTATTATTTGTAAAGAAAAAGGATGGATCGCTTAGACCTTGTTTGGATTTCCGAGAAATGAACCATATTACGGTCCGTGATCTGTATCCCCTTCCTTTGATCTCTGACCTTTTTGATCGGATTGTTGGAGCCAAGGTGTTCTCCAAGTTAGATTTAAGAGTGGCCTACAATCTGATCAGAATCAAGGAAGGGGATGAGTGGAAAATGGCCTTCAATACGCACAAGTGCCATTTCGAGAATCTGGTTATGTCACGCTGGGCAGGATACAAGATACACAGAATACAACGAAACAAGTGTCTAGGCAAGAAGCTGGGGATAAAGGTCACCTCCTAACAGATACCAGCTCTCCCTAGACTTCTATGCCCACGTTCAGACCCTGAAGGTGGGAATAAACATGTTCCGGTGCCTAGGCTGAAGATACCCTAAAATCCATAAGATGGTAAAAGGGGGAAAATGGCAGCCTGCTCCCTCAGGACCTGGATGGGGCAGGCGTCTCTCTAACATCGTAGACAAACAATCACAAAAAAAACTAAAATCTGAGCAAGAGTCTTGGCATTGGGCAGACTAGCTAACGATACAAAATAAGCCATTTTACTAAAACGGTCAACAACCACCAAAATTACTGTTTTCCTGGAGGAACTTGGCAGATCCTAATAAAGTTCATAGACAAGTGCGTCCAAGGACGAGATGGAATAGACAAAGGAAGACGTGAACTAGAAGGTCGAGTGTGAGCAACCTTTGACTGTGCACAGGTTTCACAGGCTGCTCGGTAATTCTCAACACTCTTACGTAACCTGGGCCACCAGAACCTCCAGGGCACAAGATTAAAGGTGGGCTTACCACCAGGATGTCCAGCAAGGACAGTATCGTGATGTTCCTTGAATACCTTGTATCGCAGTAAATCAGGAACAAACAACCTCCCTGGGGGACAAGAACCAGGAGCCCCCTCCTGGGCTCCCAACACCTTCATCTCCAATTCGGGGTACAGAGCGGAGACCACCACCCCATCAGCCAAAATCGGATCAGGATCCTCTGAATCACATCCCCCAGGAAAACTGCGAGACAACGCATCTGCTTGACGTTTTCAAACCCCGGGCGAAAAGTAACAACAAAATTGAACCTGGTAAAGAACAGTGAGCATCTAGCCTGTCTAGGATTCAGACGATTGGCAGATTGCAGGTAAGCCAAATTCTTATGATCAGTATATACCTTAACGGGATGAGACGCCCCATCCAACCAGTGACGCCACTCCTCAAAGGCCAATTTGATGGCCAGCAATTCCCAAACCCTTACATCATAATTCCTCTCTGCGATCGAGAGCTTCTTGGAAAAAAAAGCACACAGAACCCATTTGCCAGGAGATGAACCCTGCAAAAGCACTGCTCCAACCCCCACTTCTGATGCATCAACCTGCACCACGAATGGCTGAGACACATCGGTCTGCACCAGAATAGGAGCAGACGCAAAACATTCCTTAATAGCCGAAAACGCCTGCAATGCCTCATCCGACCAGACAGAGACCCCCTTCTTAGTCATATCAGTCAGAGGTTTTACAATGGTAGAATAGTTCAAGATACATTTTCTATAAAAATTAGTAAACCCCAAAAACTGCATCAAAGCTTTCTGATTCTCCGGTCGGTCCTATTCCAGAACCGCCCGGACCTTTTCGGGGTCCATACGAAAACCAGAGTTAGAAAGCAGATATCCCAGAAACGGAAGCTCCTGCACAGAAAACACACATTTCTCCAATTTAGTATATAATTTATTCTCCTGAAGGATCAACAAAACCTGTCTTACATGATCCTGATGGGTCTTCAGATCAGGAGAGTAAATTAGAATGTCATCCAAGTAAATTACCACGAACCTTCCCACAAAATGATGGAAAATGTCATTGACAAATTGCTGAAACACCGCTGGCAAGTTAGTTAACCCAAAAGGCATAACCTGTCATGCCCTGCTCAGGTTATGTGTGGAGGTCTGCTGGGTTAGCAGCACGTGTGTAGCCTTTTGTTTTTGTTTTGGAGTTGAGCTGTATCCGCCTCCCTTCAGGTGCACTGGGTGGGGTCGTTGGTTTGAGTTTAAATTACACTCACTCACAGTGTCCTCTGCTTGAGGAAGCAGGCTGTCTGTTTTCCCCTTTTCCACCATTTTAGGGCTTTTAGGGTTTCTTCAGTCTTAGGCACGGGAGCACGTTTATTCCCACCTTCAGGGTCTGAATGTGGGCACAGAAGTCCAGGGAGAGTTGGTAGGGATTTGTTAGGAGGTGACCTTTATCCACAGCTTCTGGCCTGCACACTTGTTTTATGGTTTTCTGTGTTCTATTGCATCTTGTATTCTACCCAGCGTGACACATTTTACCTTCAGTTTTGTCTTCAGCAAGTGAAATGCATGCTCAATCAGATTCAGGTCAGGTGATTAAATTGGCCATTGCATAACATTCCACTTCTTTCCCTTAAAAAAACTCTTGGGTTGCTTTTGCAGTATGCTTTGGGTCCTTATCCATCTGCACTGTGAAGCGACGTCCAATGAGTTCTGAAGCATTTGGCTGAATATGAGCAGATAATATTGCCCAAAACACTTCATAATTCATCCTGCTGCTTTTGTCAGCAGTCACATCATCAATAAATACAAGAGAACCAGTTCAATTGGCAGTCATACATGCCCACGCCATGAAACTACCACCACCATACTTCACTGATGAGGTGGTCTGCTTAGGATTATGAGCAGTTCCTTTCCTTCGCCATACTTTTCTCTACCCATCACTCTGGTACAAGTTGATATTGGTCTCATCTGTCCATAGGATGTTGTTCCAGAACTGTGAAGGCTTTTTTAGATGTTGTTTTGCAAACTCTAATCTGGCCTTCCTGTTTTTGAGGCTCACCAATGGTTTACATCTTGTGGTGAACCCCCTGTTTTCACTCTGGTGAAGTCTTCTCTTGATTGTTGACTTTGACACACATACACCTACCGCCTGGAGAGTGTTCTTGATCTGGCCAACTGTTGTGAAGGGTGTTTTCTTCACCAGGGAAAGAATTCTTCGGTGATCCACCACAGTTGTTTTCCATTGTCTTCCGGGTCTTTTGGTGTTGATGAGCTCACCAGTGTGTTCCTTTTTTTCAAGAATGTTCTAAACAGTTGTTTTGGCCACGCCTGTTTTTGCTATCTCTCTGATGAGGTTTGTTTTGTTTTTTTCAGCCTAATGATGGCTTGCTTCACTAATAGTGACAGCTCACACACACCTGGCCATGGAACAGCTGAGAGGCCAATTGTCCCATTACTTAAATACCCTCAAATTAAAGCTGACAGTCTGCAGTTAAAGCACATATTGTTTGTTTCATTTCAAATCCATTGTGGTGGTGTATAGAGAAAAAAAATGTTAGAATTGTGTTGATGTGCCAATATTTATGGACCTGACTGTATACATCATATCAAATAGAGGGACATTTATGGAGCAAAGAAGGACAGAGGGTCAAAAATAGGTACTATCCTTCCAAAGGAGGGACACTTGGGAGGACTGGATAAATCGTGCAAAAAGGCATTCAGTGCGATTTTACTTTGAAAATTAGTGGGGAAAACAGGATGGAGGAAGAAGATGAAGGATCGTATGACAGTAAGAGGAGTGTGGTGGGAGGGCTTGCTTTGATTGGATCAGAGGCTGACAGACACAAGATTAAAACAACTGCAGACACAAGCCAGTAATTTAGGACACTAAAGGGAAAGAATATAAAGATGTATATGCTGCTGAGCTATTGCCTTTAAAAAAAAAAAACATACTGTGAATAATTATTTCGTCAAGATACCTGCATTATTACTGTGTTGTGCTGCAGTAACAGTTTAATGGTTTCTAGGTCATCAGTATCTGATTGGTGGTGTCCAACACCCAGGACCCCCACTGATTAGCTGTTTGAGAAGGCACAAGTGATCCTGTGAGTGCCATGGCCATCTCCATGCTTATCTGTAAAGCGGCATACATTAATAGCTGCTGCATTGTAAATTGTCAATACCAGTTTGCACTGTGTTTCATCTCTGTCTTTAAATTACAGAAAAAGAATGTCGCTAACTTACCTAACTAACCTGTCCAGGCTCCAGCAATGAGATCTCTATCTTCAGTGTGACTGTGCCAGGAAAGACACGCTGCAAAGCCATGTCCCCTGGTGACATGACAGCATCATTAGAAACAGGATGCAATTCTCTGTTTCTCTCAGCAGCAGGCGTGTGCTGGAGGAAAACTAGCAGTGCTTGATTATACCGCTGTTCTGTTTCTGTGTGCTGTGTCTGACTAATGAGCACTGAGTCATGGACCTATCAGGTTCTGATCCTGGGATTTGGTGTTCTATTTAAATCCCTTGCTTGCAGTCCACCCTTGCCAGTTATAGGTGTATTCTCTTTCTGTGTTCCTCTTTCTGCCTGTGAGTGTTTTGTATTGTTAAGTATATTGACCTCAGCTTTCACTACCCTCTGTTCTCTGATTTTGTACTGTATTCTCCTCCCAGTTTTGACCCATTTCCATGTTCCTTCTCTGCGTGGTTGCATCTCGGTGTCGGTCTGTCTTGCATTTAGCAGAACAGGGAACATCTACTAGGTTGGGTTCCAGTAAGGGCTCACTGCATGTTTTCTGCCTACTATGCTGCCAAAGCACTTTCAATATTGCAACTACCATATAATAATGTGTGTACCAAACCTGTGATTTATAGGCCTCATAATAAAATGGCTGGTAAATAGAAGAGTGAAAAACAGTAGTGCAAACATCAGCACCAGCCATTCAGCCAGTAGTAGTGGTAATAGTGGTAGGCCACATTTCTTCCTGGCTTCCAATTAGGGCCACATTATTACTGAGGACAAAGAGAATGTGGACTGGATGGTTCACTCCTCCTCTTAGTCACAGCAGGATGATGCTCCTGCTCCTCCACCTTTCAACCCAAGAGAAGCATTTCATTTGCATCTTCTCTCTTCACTCCCTCCTCCTAGTAGAGCACCTTCTTTTCTCCTAAGAAAAGTAACAAAACCCCACCATGCACTATGGAAAAAAGAGCAAACACACGTAGGTCATTTTCTCCTCAGTTAGCACTTGATGCTCTACTGACCAGGGGATGGACCCATGTCAATTTCCTAGCAACCTAAAAGGGATGAATCAAGGTGGTTAAACATGACGTATCCATACAATACTGTTCAAGGGTACTGCACTTCTATTATGGTCAGCTTGGGAAATGTTTGGTGCACTGCTAGTGTGGGTGCAGGCTTAAAATTTGCCACAGCCAAGCTGAGCTACCCTTAGCTATGTGGCTGTGCTAGTATATCCCATCTAGCAGTTTTTCTCTACAGACCCAAAGACAAAAGTATTGCATTCTGCAAGATCTGCCTGATGAAAATAAGCTGTGGGTGCTCAAACACAAACATAGGCACCACGCCTCTTTTGCAGCACATGAAGTGGCATCACCTATTACTGTGGGAAAATAAAAGAGGCCGCCAGTTAAAAAAAAAAAAGAGTCTTCTCCTTATCCTGGTATCCTTTGTGGCAGCATCCACATGAAGTACAGTGTCTTTGTCATCATCAGTAACTCCCGCTAGGACTACTCCTCCTACACTTCCTCCTAATCTGCTCTGTTGTCAGCCATCAATAACAGATCTTGTGGCCATGAAAAACCTGCCGCTCCTATAAATCTGCTAGTGCACAAGCTTAACTCCCACCTGGCCAAGTTGCTGATGCTGAAGTCGCTGCCATACCGCTTAGTGGATTTTACTGCCTTTATTGATTTGATGGTGTGTGCTCAGTCTCATTGGAAGATACCTAGCTGCCATTATTGATCCAAATAAGCCATCCTAGTCTTGTAATCTCACATGGCAAAGAACATGGGCCACTCCATCTCTGTGCGTCATGGTGCATGTCACTGTGGACCCCTGGAGTAGCTATTACAGGCAGGGACAGTACATGTCCACTGGGTCAATGTTTTTCATGGCAGCAGTGAGGTTACATCAAAGCAACAAGGCCAGGTCCTATTGAAACCTCCACATTTATTTCCGTCTGATTCCCACACCAGGCTCTTATTACCTCATTCACTAACTGAAGCCTGGCAGAATGTCACTCACACTCCCCTCCTTCCTATCATATGTGTAAAAGTGAGTATTGCCATGCCATGTTAAAGCTGATCAGCCTGGGAGAGAGTAAACATGCAGCCAATCAAATGTTGAAGTGCATCACACAACAAACATCCCACTAGCTGCCTCACTTTCAACTATAACTGGACTAGGTGGTCAGTGACAATGGTAGGAACATCATGCCATCTAAGAATTCCGTTATGGATTCCATTACCACGGCCCATAATCGATTTCTATGATGACATGCACCAAGGAAGCCTATAAGAGGCATTCCGTATTGCATACTGTCATAATAGAATTCCGTTATGGTCCATGGTAACGGAATCCATTCTTAGATAACCCGAACCTGAACTCCAACCTTGCAAATTGCAAGTTCGCTCAACGAACAATAATGACCAATCATTTCAATGGGGTCACAGCCGGAAAGAACTTGGTCTTCTGGCACCATATCAAGAATAGCAAGATGTATACGTGCTTATTTATCCAACACTCAGCGCCACTGCAGTTCATAAAACTTGGACTTCCACTGCATGATGGAATCTATATACTCACATAAAAAATAGAAGAAAAAAGCCGCACTCATAAATCGTAGCTTTATTTTGGGTTAAAACATGGCGGGTGCAGGTCACAATTGCAGCGAAGTAAGGCAACAGCCGTTTTGCGCTAAGATTGCTCTTTTTCAAGCCTCCTATGACGTGAAGGGGGAGTGCCATAAATACCTGTCTCCTCCCCGCACGTCACAGCTGAACAGGTGTATCAATCAAACCGTTGGATCACCTTTACAGATAAATAAAACATAAAAATCATACAAAGACAGCAAGATCATTCTTATCATTGAAACCTAATCCTCCCATAGCCTCAGTTTTAATTATCCATTGGGTTTCTCTTTGCAACAAAATAATTTTCCTATCTCCACCTCTCGCGGGTAGGTTAACCCTCTCTATGCCTGCACCTCTCTATTACCTTGATGCACATCTTTGATATGTTCTATGAGGTGCATTGGCACCGATGCCTGTTACAATCGATCTTTTATGTTCTCTAAATCGCACATATAAAGGTCTATGAGTTTTACCGATATAAAATCTCTCACAGGGACAAAAATCGCATACACTACATATGTTAATTTGCAATTAATAAATTGTTGAATTGTGTGCGTTATTTGTCCAATCTGAATATGTGTCCCTGTCCGTGTGGACTTACACATTGCGCAGTGTCCACATTTGAAACTTCCCACAGGGCTCCATCTATCCGACCAGGTATTGCCTGTATCAGGATATTCATGTTAGTGACAATGTCACCTATAGTTTTGGCCCGTTTAAAACCAACAATTGGTTTATTTTTTGTTTTTTCAATTAATTGCTCATCTCTTTGTAGCATATGCCAATTGCTTAAGATTGTGTTTTTAATAGTCTGGGCCATGGGAGAATATTCTAATGTGAACACTGCCCTAGTGGTATCTCGAATTATCCCTTCATGATGTGTTTCTTTCTTCTTTTTACATAAATCATTGTTTAAGCTGCATGTATATGCTCCATCATAAGCTTTGTTGATGATAGAAGATGGATACCCACGTTGTATAAATCTAATTTTAATATCTCTACTTTGTTGTTCAAACTCTGTCATTTTTAATAATTCTGGCAAGTCTTACAAATTGGCCATACTGGACAACTGCAGCTACATGTGGAGGATGAAAACTATCATAGTGTAAGAGGGAATTAGTTGAGGTGGATTTTCTGTATATGGTTGTGTCGATATCATCATTACTAATTCTAACTTGTACATCTAGGAATTCAATAGCATGTTCTTCTATCTTGCTTGTGAGCCATATTCATGTTGTTATTATTCAAGTATTTAACAAATAAGTACTGATTCCCTCTTACACTATGATAGTTTTCATCCTCCACATGTAGCTGCAGCTGTCCCGTATGGCAAATTTGTAAGACTTGCCAGGATTATTAAAAATTACATAAAGTTTGAACAACAAAGTAGAGATCTTAAAATTAGATTTATACAACGTGGGTATCCATCTTCCATCATCGACAAAGCTTATGATAGAGCATATACACGCAGATTAAACAATGATTTATGTAAAAAGAAGAAGAAAAAAGCATCATGAAGAGATAATTCAAGATACCACTAGGGCAGTGTTCACATTCGAATATTCTCCCACGGCCCAGACTATTAAAGGGATTCTGTCACCAGGTTTCACCCCCTCCAGATAAAAATATGGTTATGTTCAGGGAGCTTTAACCATTCCTAATGTGGTCTTATAAATGTAATCTGTAGGCTCATTTTGCTAAAAATACGCTATTACTAACCTGTCCGTCATAAAAATAAGGTGCCCAAGGGGATGTAAATGGCTCCAAGCTGCCGCCCTCACCTGCTGCCGTTCGTGCCCAGCGCCGCCTCATAATCTTCTGTGACGCCTCCAGCTCTCCTGCTGTAACATCGCTGTGAAAGCCTCCCTCCTCCCTCTGTAACATCACTGTGAAAGCCTCCCTCCTCCCTCCCCCCTCTGTAACATCACTGTGAAAGCCTCCCTCCTCCCTCTGTAACATTGCTGTGAAAGCCTCCCTCCTCCCTCTGTAACATCGCTGTGAAAGCCTCCTGCTCTCTCTCCCTCCCCCCTCCTCCCTCTGTAACATCGCTGTGAAAGCCTCCTGCTCTCCCTCCCTCCCCCCTCCTCCTGCTGCTGTAACATTGCGATGTTACAGAGGGAGTTGGGGGGAGGGAGAGAGAGCAGGAAGCTTTCACAGCGATGTTACAGAGGGAGGAGGGAGGCTTTCACAGCGATGTTACAGAGGGAGGAGGGAGGCTTTCACACTGATGTCACAGAGGGGGGAGGGAGGAGGGAGGCTTTCACAGCGATGTTACAGAGGGAGGAGGGAGGCTTTCACAGCAATGTTACAGCAGGAGAGCTGGAGGCGTCACAGAAGATTATGAGGCAGCGCTGGGCACGAACGGCAGCAGGTGAGGGCAGCAGCTTGGAGCCATTTACATCCCCTTGGGCACCTTATTTTTATGACGGACAGGTTAGTAATAGCGTATTTTTAGCAAAATGAGCCTACAGATTACAAGACCATATTAGGAATGGTTAAAGCTCCCTGAACATAACCATATTTTTATTTTAAAGGGGTGAAACCTGGTGACAGAATCCCTTTAAAAACGCAATCTTAAGCAATTGGCATATGCTACAGAGAGATGAGCAATTGATTAAAAAAATAAAAATAAACCGATTGTTAGTTTTAAACGGGCCAAAACTATAGGTGACATTGTCACTAACACAAATCTTCCTGATACAGGCAATACCTGGTCGGATAGATCGTGCCCTGTGGGAAGTTTCAAATGTGGACACTGCGCAATGTGGAATTCCACACGGACAAGGACACATATTCAGATTGGACAAATAACGCACACAAAAATTTCACAGCAGAGAATATATATACAATGTAGGAATATAAACTGGGGTATCACTGAATAATTATCCTACTTAAAACTTAACTTTTAGTCATTATTTGTTAAAATAAGTCCCACAGAGATAATACGTGTATTATAGATAGCTGCATAGGTCAGATACAATGGACTTAGGTACAATGAGACACAGGGTAGATGTACAATTTCAAGTACTCGGATTTGGACCAAGGGTCCCACTCACGGTTTGATGATTTTTTCGTTGTATGGAGATGAATCATATGACAACAGAATAGACGTAGTAGGAAGGTCCACAGAGATCTTGATAAAAAAGTGTTGGGATGGACAGTTTTTCTGGTGCAGGACAGAAAAAGGCAGATACTGGGGAGATAATATCCCTATCAGGCTATTGAAATTCTGCCTAAAAGCGGAGAGGTCTCCCGCCTAAATGCGGGAGAATCACCTCCTGAGGAGGCGACCCCACTTATCGACAGCTGTCCCTGTTGTCCTATCCCTCAAAAAATAGCTCCCAGTGTCTGTACAGCCAAATAAGAAATTTAGAATTCCCAACGCGTTTCCTCCAATACAAATGTGACCGGATTCATCAGGGGAAGAAAAAATGTAGATATGGATAATAAAGATAATGAAGTGGCACAATAGCCCTCAGCACAATGGCTCCTCTATCGATGTATCCAACTGAGTAATGCAGTCCAGAGAACTCTCTGTGGCTGCACCTCTATATATACTAATATGAATTGACTTAACAATAAACTTTTAATAGGATAAATACCTCATGGAGTGAGTGAAAAGCGGCGTGCGTTCCACCATCGGCCAGGGAAAACCGGAAGTGCGTCATGTCGCATGCGCCGGCCGCTGCTATTGGCCGGCGGTGGAACGCAGACTGGAGATGAACCGCAGAGAAACCGGAAGTCAGCACAATGCGCCGGAGATGACGTTAACAGGACACCGGAGCGCATAAAAATATGCGCTCCAGGGTACATAGATAGTGGATAGGTGCAGAATTAGATAAATACATTCAAAAATAGGAAAAAGGACTTTTTATATAGATATAGTCAATTTTAGGATAATAATGTCAAGTAAAGCATATATAGAATTAATTTTGAAAAAAGTTGGAATAAATGATGTGGGACAGTAAATCGAAACAGGGAGGAACGTTGTATTGTCAGTACATTTGACTAATGATAAAGTCCTACCATCTGATAGAAGTACCATTTAAATATAGATATTACAGAGTAGACCTATTACGGTCTGATATCTTCATTTGTGAGGTCCGAAAAATAATAAACAGTAGTCTTGATCAATGCAATGAGGTATAGCAAGTTATCAACGAAAATATTTTATTTTATTTGATATTGATTTAGCCATGACGATAAAGAAGTTGGTGCAGGCATGGCAGAATAATGTATAATTAGTAATATATAGGGCTGGAAATAAGAAAGAACGCCACTATAACACATTTAGATGAAGCAACTAAACGACAGAATTTCATTGAGTCCAGAGGGGCTCACCGTTTTTAGACGGTAAGTCCATTCGGACTCTTTCTGTAAGATTCTCTTATCGAGGTCGCCTCCTCTAGGGGATGGACGAATAACCTCAACAACACAGAACTTCAGACATTTTGGATTTCCATCGTGGAGATCATGCACATGTCTAGAGATAGTGGTATCCCTTTTGTGCCTTATGTCCCCAAGGTGGTCTCCAATTCTTCTTCTGAGTTCCCGTTTTGTCTTGCCGACATACTGAAGTCCACATGAACAAATACAGAGATACACTACCCCGGTCGTTTTGCAATTTGCAAAATCCTGGATATTGTAAGTTTTGTTAGTGGTATGACTCGTGAAGTTTTTAGTTTGATATATGTATGGGCAGGCTATACAAGATCCACATCTGAATGTACCCAAGGGTTTTCTATCTAGCCAGGTACCTGTTTTTATGGGCGCTGTATAATGGCTATGGACAAATCGGTCACCTAAGGATCTACCTCTTCTATATGTTATAGCTGGTTTAGATGGAAGTATATCATGAATGTCTGGGTCCAACAAAAGCATATCCCAGTATTTTTGGAAGATATTTCTAACCTCTCTGCTGCAGGTATCATATGTCCCAATGATACGAAAGATGGAATCCGCATCTGTTTTTTTGGGTTTAGGTGACAGAAGATCTGTTCTGTTTTTACTCAAGGCCGACCTGAAGGCCCTTTGTAAGGGGTAATCTGGGTACCCTCTTTGGTTAAACCTGGTTTTAAGGTCTTTGGCCTGATTAAAAGAAGTCTCTCTGGGTGGTGCAATTTCTGCGGACTCGCAAATACTGCCCCTTTGGGATACCACATTTAAGATTTTCAGGGTGATGACTTTCCCACCTAAGCAGGCTGTTTGTCACTGTAGGTTTCCTATGAGTTTTTGTAATGATAGTACCATTCTTCAAAGTAATAAATAAATCCAGGAAGGCCAGACCTTGGTTATACACTTCAGATGTGAAGTGCATACCTATGTCGTTCTTGTTCAGGTCAGCCAAGAAGTCAGAGAATAGCCGTCTGGGGCCGCCCCAAAATATCAGAATATCATCGATATAGCGGCCCCAGAAGACTATTCTCGACGTCCACGGACATTCATCCGCAAAAACTACAGTGTCCTCCCACCAGCCCAGGAACAGGTTAGCATAAGTGGGGGCACATGCGCTCCCCATTGCTGTGCCCCTGAGCTGGTGGAAGAAACTGGTATCAAAGAGGAAATAATTGTGTCTAAGGACGAAGTCCATGAGTCTCAGAACAAAATTACTATGTGCATGATATTGTGTACCACGGCTTTTAAGAAAATGATTTATAGCACACAGTCCCTTGTCATGTGGGATATTACTATACAGAGCCTCTACATATATAGAGGCTATAAGAATGTCATCATCAAGCTGTATGCCGTCTATCTTGCTCAATAGATCGGAAGTATCCCTAATATAAGAAGGAAGGGCTGTGACATAATTTCTCAAGACCTTATCAATGTAAATACCCGCATTCTGTGTAAGGGAATTAATACCTGCAACGATAGGGCGTCCCTTTAATGGGCTTAGTCCTTTGTGGATTTTGGGAATGGTGTAAAAGGTGGCAATTTGGGGGTATGGTGCTAGCATGAATTTTACGTTTCAAGTTCCCTGGTGAAGTTATCTGTGGGATCAGCCCCAAGGATTTGATAATAATTTTATCGTTAAGAATGGTGTTACACATTCGTTTATATTCTTGGTGGTTCATAGCCACCAAATTGCCACCTTTGTCGGATGGTTTTAGGATGATATCATGGTTTGATTGGATTTGCATCATGGCCTCTATTTCCTTTTTATCCAGATTAGAACTATTTTTAGGCTGTTTATGGTCCAATTTTTCTAGTTCTTTAGTTACTATTGTCAAAAATAGATCTATAGAACTGTTTTGCGTTGGGGGAGGGAGTTTGGTGCTTTTTGGTTTAAGGTTGGTAAAGGGACCTTCACCTATTTTTCTTTCCCCTTCTGACAAAAGGTCGGCCAGGTTTTTGACCAGAGGGAGTTCATTCAGGGGAATCCCTAATTTGACGCTCTCCTCCAGGTCACTATGTCTGAAAAATTTCTGCCATTTAAGTTTCCGACAGAAAAGGTGTAAGTCCTTCACCCACGAAAAAGAGTTGTACCTAGTAGTTGGTACAAAGGAGGTACCCCTAGTTAGTATGTTCATTTCAGTATCTGAGAAGGTATAGTCGGTAAGATTAATAATTTGTCCTTTCTGGTGTGTATCTATTTTGCTGATCGGGGTCGGTCCCCGAGATCGTACGGTATCCCCCCCGACCCTAAAAAATTGGATGGCAAGCCAGAACCAGATGAACATGGTGCTTCTGAATATGTGGTCTGTGGGTCGTTTCTGGTGTTGGTTCCCCATTTTTGATATTTACCCCTGCGACCCCTGGGTCCCTTTGATCCTCTATATCTGGGTCTACCTCGGGAGCTATAGTCCACGGATCTATCCGTGTCCGAGGTATCTACCTCCGAGGAGGAGATTTCCTTTGTTACTGATTTGGTCTTATCACCCAGGTTAATGTATGCTCTTTTTTCTTTAAATTCAAGGAGGTCTTTTTTATATTGATTATGTTTTCTCTCTTTGATAGAGGTGTGATATCTCTCAACAGAGATCTGTAAATTGTTCTCTCTTCTAGAGAAATCAGGATCTTCCTTGAATTTAAGAGTCTGGCAGAGGTTTTTTCCAAGGTGGCTCGTTCCTCTGTCAGCAATAGACGCATGAGGTTAAGGGAGCTTTCTGTTAAAGTCTTTTCCCACTTTATTAATAGATCTGGTGTTTGGGATCTAGTGGCGGGGGAAATAAAGATACGTAGTCCTTTGGGGACAATTTCAGATTTTATATAATTTTCTAGGGACTGGGTCTCCCACCAGGACTTGATATTATCCCTGTAACACACGTATAGTTCTTTGAACAGGGATTTAAGGTTACCTGGTGTATCTACGCAGTCAATATTTTGATCTGAGAAAACTTGGGTGGCCTCAGCCAGCCATTGATCAGTGTTAATCGGACCAGACAAGAAACTAGCCATTCTAAGTATGGAGATGAATCATATGACAACAGAATAGACGTAGTAGGAAGGTCCACAGAGATCTTGATAAAAAAGTGATGGGATGGACAGTTTTTCTGGTGCAGGACAGAAAAAGGCAGATACTGGGGAGATAATATCCCTATCAGGCTATTGAAATTCTGCCTAAAAGCGGAGAGGTCTCCCGCCTAAATGCGGGAGAATCACCTCCTGAGGAGGCGACCCCACTTATCGACGGCTGTCCCTGTTGTCCTATCCCTCAAAAAATAGCTCCCAGTGTCTGTACAGCCAAATAAGAAATTTAGAATAACGCACACAATTCAACAATTTATTAATTGCAAATTAACATATGCAGTGTATGCGATTTTTGTCCCTTTGAGAGATTTTATATTGGTAAAACCCATAGACCTTTATATGTGCGATTTAGAGAACATAAAAGATCGATTGTAACAGGCATCGGTGTCATGCGCCTCATAGAACATATCAAAGATGTGCATCAAGGCAATAGAGAGGTGTTGAAATGTGCAGGCATTGAAAGGGTTAACCTACCGGCGAGAGGTGGATATAGGAAACATATTTTGTTGCAAAGAGAAACCCAATGGATAATTAAAACTGAGGCTATGGGAGGATTAGGTTTCAATGATAAGAATGATCTTGCTTTATTTGTAAGATTGTAATGTTTTATTTATCTGTAAAGGTGATCTGACGTTTTGATTGATACACCTGTTCAGCTCTGACGTGCGGGGAGGAGACAGGTATTAATGGCGCTTCCCCTTCACGTCATAGAAGGCTTGACAAAGCGCGATCTTAGCGTGAAACGACTGTTGCCTTACTTTGCTGCAATTGTGACCCACACCCGCCATGTTTTAACCCGAAATAAAGCTACGATTTGTGAAGATTCGGTGAGTGCTGCTTTTTTCTTGCATTTTTTATGCAACTATTGGTCTACTCTTTTTGGCTGAGCACCACCTGTTTCACTGCATGGTTGCTGAGAGATATGTTACCGACATCGGACCGCATGTAGCAGTGCCGGCTCTGTTTTCTTTCTGTTGTGGAATCTATATACTGATCAATCTAGGTTAATATACTAAACAATACAATCTGTATACTGTGATATATATCTATATATAGTCACTAATGTTCTCCACTGCCCTAGTTAAATACAAAAACATATACAGTACAGACCAAAAGTTTGGACACACCTTCTAATTGAAAGAGTTTTCTTTATTTTCATGACTATGAAAATTGTAGATTCACACTGAAGGAATCAAAACTATGAATTAACACATGTGGAATTATATACATAACAAAAAAGTGTGAAACAACTGAAAATATGTCATATTCTAGGTTCTTCAAAATAGCCACCTTTTGTTTTGATTACTGCTTTGCACACTCTTGGCATTCTCTTGATGAGCATCAAGAGGTAGTCACCTGAAATGGTTTTCACTTCACAGGTGTGCCCTGTCAGGTTTAATAAGTGGGATTTCTTGCCTTATAAATGGGGTTGGGACCATCAGTTA